>NW_006159937.1:765057-832166 GCF_000334495.1 Tupaia belangeri chinensis | reverse complement strand
ATCCTGAGAGGAGAATGGAGGAGAAGGGATTGTGGCGTGGCCATCCCCCTGGGGGTTGATTTCTCGCTTTCTGTCTCTCTTTCTGTCTGGCTAGCGCATGTGCCCTATAGCAAAAACCTCTCAAAAAAAAAAAAACAAAAAACAAACACTTCTTTTTCACTAAGGCTTTTGTCATAGGGTACATGTGCCAGAGAGAGAGAGAGAGAGAGAGAGAGAGAGAAAGCGAAAAATCACACCCTAGGGGGATGGCCAGATCACAATCCCTTCTCCTCCATTTTTCTCTCAAAATTGGGTATCCACTCACATATGCCTGATGTAATTTTCAAGTTGCTGAGTTGGTGATTGCAACTATGGTCAGCCATGTGGGAGTCTAGCACCTTAACTACCATGCTACCATCTGACCCCCAAAACTTAAAAATATTTAAAAAATTTTGGAACAATTATAATTATTTCTTGCCCGTCTTTATTTATTCTTGAAAAATAGCTGTAAATGTTCTTAGAACAGAAGGAATAAATATGGTTTTATACCTCACTGCAACTACTCAAATGATACACTATGTTATTCTATTATGTCAACAGGGAAATCAAGAGCATATGTGTTAAATAACTTGCCTTTTAATGTTAGCAAGCAATCAGAATGAAGGAGTTTTTAGCTTTTCTGTTGCATGTAATTGGTTTTTTCAGATGGTCCCTAAATCACTAGGTTGAGAACTCTGAGGTTATGTCCACAGATAGCAAAACTGCTAGGATGGATATCCATCGTTCTGTTTATTACTGGGAACATATAATGATGGCACATGTGACATGGTTGTGCAGTTTTGGTCTGCACCAGCTGCCACTTGATTAAAAAAAAAGGGAGAGAAGGATTAATGGCTATTTCAGAAAGACTGAAAGAGTGAGATGGGAAAAAATGCATTTAATTTCTAGTACATCCATAAAGACAGGTATTTAAGTAGTAAACATTAGTTGTGGCATGGAGTGCAAAGTGTTTTAAATACCAGAGGTTTTGGAGAAAAAGAATTGTGTACAAATGATTGAGCTGTCACTGAGGTGCCTGTAGAAGCATAGCGGAACTATAAATGCATAACAAGTCTACAAAGAGCCCCGTTTTTTTTTTTTTTTTTTTTTTTTTGGCAATTCTATTAAAGGCCTTCCATTTTTCACAGATATTTAGTTACACACAATTAAGCAATGTTTACTTGTACAAAATCAACCAGATTCAAAGCCGCTTACTGAGAAATATCTACCATAATAACTTGCCACAGTGTCTGGAATTTTAATATTCTATATTGATTTGTTTTCATTAAAGGTATTATCTTCTATCAAAAAGCAAATACACTTGAGGTTTGTACTTAATTTGTGTGATGTCTAGTTGTCATACAAAGACCCATGGAAATTTAAATTTCTAGAGGGATTGGTTAGTATTGAAGGGAGAAGAAATAGGAGGGCACAGGAAAACATATATTACACAATAAACATAAAACGCCTGAATTGTGCCTCAAAGGAGACAGCAGACATTAAAACAATCAGTGGATATTGCTCTCTAGACAGGTAAAACCTTGTATTTTTGTCCTTTTAAGAAATTGAAAATTACTTAAGAAATGAGTATTTTGCCTTCCCACAAACCTGTCATCTACTGCCCACAAAAGGAGATCTTTGTTCAGCTACAATGAAAAACAAAAAACATGAAATTTAGGCATATCACATAGTCTGAGTCAAACTTAAAGAAAATTTAAAAGTACATGTCAAACAGTAGGGACTTGTTTGTGGGTAGGTGGGTCTCAGAGGTGTTCCAGATTTAAGAAATTGAATAATAAGATTCTGAAGATGTTACTTACAGTGGTGGATTGATCTTCATTAATGTTCTTTGAGTAAAGTAAGGAAAGATAAGGCTCCTTTTAAATTAGTGTTTGATGTTAAATGAGACTTACACTGTAAATTGAGCCTCATGGGTTCATAGTTTATAATCTGGACCACATATCAATTGCTTTAGTTAATGTTCAAGAAAGTGTTAAGTGAATTCTAAGTTTAAAACTGAGTCAAGTCATGCTGGCCGCAAGTGTGTGTGTGCCCAAGATCCTGAGAGGAGAATGGAGAAGAGACTGTGGCATGGCCATCCTCTCTTGGAGGTGGTTTCTTGCTTTCTGTCTCTCTGTCTCTCTCTGCCTTTCTGGTGAGCACACCTGCCCTATACAAAAAAAAAAAAAAAAAAAAAAGCTCCTGAACTTTTTTTTTTTTACTCTAAAAAAAAAAAAAAAAAAAAAGAAGTCTCTGTACTTATTTATTTTTACTACCCAGTCATTAAAAAAGGAGTCACATAGAGAAATATGAAGTCTTTGCTTTTAGAATTGGAGTATGTTTTGAATTTTAGTTTTTAAATAAATATTGTTCAAATGTACAGGATTTTTGTCTTCTTTAGGAAAGGTAACTATCTGATGACTATTCTACAATGCTATCTCACCTCAAGGAAACATGATTTATGGACCAGCTGATGGAATGGTTTACATTGCTAGATTCCAACGTAGTCAACCATGGTTTGTGTCCCAGACCTGGTAGCTTAAAAGTCACTTCAGGCGCATGTGTATGAATGGCCAAAATCCCAAGAGGAGAATGGAAGAGTAGGAATTGCAGTGTGTTCATCCCCCCTGGGGTGTGATTTCTTGCTTCCTGTCTCTCTTTCTCTGCCTCTCTGGTAAGTGCCAATATCCTGTAGCAAAATTATCTCTTTAAAAGAGAGAGAGAATGCGATTTAATACTATAAATTGATTTTTAAAATACCATCAGAAAATGCATAAAAATGTATGATTAGGATGTCTTTTATGGGAAATAACCTGAAAAAATTACCAGATGAATGATTCACAGTTTTCTAGAACAAGCAAAAAAAATATATATGTGTGTGTGTGTGTGTGTGTGTGTGTATAAATCTATAGCCATAATTTTATTTCTTAGAAATAATGGGTCCAATTGGGCCAGCAGGTAGTGTAAAGGTTAAGGCAGGTGGATCTCACAGGATAGATGTCACAGTAGGAGTCTCCTACGTCATGGCTTGAAAAACACACTGTGCATACATGCTCAAGGTCCTGAGAAGAGAATGGGAAAGAAGAGATTGAGGCACGGCCACCTCCCCTGGGGAGTGATTTCTCACTTTCCCTTTCTTTTTATTTCTCTCTCTGTGTCTTTGCCCAGTGAGTACTCATGCCCTATCGCAAAAACTTACAAATAAATAAGAAAAGAAATACTAGGTCAAATTCAGCTGAGCCTATATTTGAACATATACATCTAAGTTGGACATTGTAGGTATACATCCCCACATCACTCACTCTTCTGACCTGGTATGCTCTCCACATTATCCACTTACTAATGTGGGTTTCCATGCTCTGAACCGAAACAGTTATTCATTATAATGGTGCCATGGTAAAACATCTTTAATTTAATATTCTATTTCTTCATTAAAGCTTATTTTTCATTTTTTGAGAGAGAACGAGAGACAGGGAACCTCAGCAGAGTCTTGCCTTATTGCAGTCTTCCCTCTACTTTTCTTGTCGGCCGGGATCACAGGGGCATCCACAGGCGTTTCAGACCACTTACGCCGGTCTGGCACTTGAACCCTCGGCCTTCTCACAAGGCTGCAGTATGAAGAGGGGTGGCCTACCTCTTGTACCTGGGCCTAACTTTTATTTCCTGTTTACAAAACTGAAAATAAAAATAAACCCCTAATGTGTATGGTTATTTATAACATTTAGACAGCAACTTTTCATTGAGTGGATACGACTATTTCCGTATACATATTAGAAAACCGTATTAATTAATGTGATTTAAATGTGTTTGACCTCTGTATGTTCGCTTTTGAATAAAAAGGAATATGTTTTGCATGTGCTATGAGGATATTTTGCCTAAAGTTAAGTTTACAAAGCTCTGAATTTTGCTCTGATTTTAATTTATGTCACATGCTATGATACAAATATTAAGGCATTTACACTTCATAATAAAGTCAGTTATTTAAATGAATCAAAGCGAAAAGATTGTAAGATGTTTCTATGTTATTGGCTAAATGATTTTAAATGCAAGACCTAGACATTGGTTATTTTCTAAGATGATATGTGCTTGATCACTCCTCATTATAGAAAGTGCCTTTTTCATTACTAAGGGTTTTTTCCCTTATATAAGTTCAACATTAGAAGGCATATTGCTAAATCGAACTGCCTGTCATGATGACTTTCATGACAGTTCAAAGACATCCGCATCTATTATGTCAGTCCTCTGTTCTTACCAATGATTGATGTGAGGTTCCTTTATTTAAAGTCTTTAGCAACGATACAAAGAGATGGTCTATTATATTTCATATTACTAAATATATTCCTCTTCAGAGACTGGAAGACTACAAAATGAAGAGCCGTACCACCAAAGCCAACTTACATTCTTGAGATGATCCCTTTCTTCACAGTTAGATTTACTTAAACATGAAGGCACATTTATAGCAGATCTTTCTTTAATATACCAAGAACTTATCGACTGACTTCTTAGAGTGCACTTGTTCCAAATGATACTTATAATTAAAAATGCAGAGAGACCATGTGCTCTGAGGTCTATAACTGGGGGAAAATGAATCTGTATTTTAGGAGAAAAAAGTCAATCCTTGATATTTTGTTGAAGTGAGGTGTTAAAAAATCTGTGCTTCTCCTTTAGGCAAAATCATAAAAAAAGGAATTTACTTCCTTTCCACGTGTAGACATAAGGAAAGTACAAAGTTCATGATCTGTAACACCAAGATCATTTTATTCCCGTTTTATACTGTGTTTGAGTTAGAAGTCATTCAATTTCTGCTTCTATAGCCTTGACCTACACTGTGGTTGTTCCTTATAGCTCTGCAATTTGAAACTTATTATATTTTAAAAAAATACAAGTAGAAACAAGCACAATAATGTGCTGTCATTTTTAAATCACAAGTTCATATATCTGTTCTTCACCTATATAACAGCTATGTTGTAGAACAGAATATTTATACTTCTTTAATTTTTCTATGTAGGTCATGATCTCTTAAGTAATAGTTTTACATTCAGTTTGATATATATATATATGTGTGTGTATATATATATATATCAAGCCAAGCATTAGTATCATAAATATTACTGTTTTAGACAATATATAAATGTTGCTTATTATAAGTCCAAATATCCCTAACAACATTAATTTTTAACTTCTAAACTCAGGAGAATTTTTTTTTTCAAGTACATAGTTCAATGTGGACATTGAAAGATTTCAAAAAATATCAAGCTTTAAACTACATTAATTAGAGTTGCACATTTGCTTTATTTCACTATCATAGCAGGAAAACATAACAAAACTCTCTTCAGTTATTGAGGTTATTAGAATTCTTGACAGGACTTTTTAGTCACTGACCTGTCTTTGAAAGATGAAGTGTCCCTTTAAAATGACAAACAGTAAATGGGAAAAATTCTGTCATAAAGAAGAAGATGTGGTATTCTTTATCTCATTTCATCTTGTTAGAGTTCATTAAATTATGTTGATAAGCAGATATTTGTTCAGATCCACACACAGACACATTACTGAAGAAGGGAAACTGTATTTCTGATTTATAACCTCCACGGCACATATCATAGTTCATTTCCTACAGTCCATCCTTCATAGATGCATGGTAAACAAATCAATGGATGAACAAATAAAGATATCTATTATCACTCTCTCTTTTGGTATAGATAATCTTGATTACTGTTGCTGCAGAAAAGACTAATTCTCAAGAGCCATTTTGTGCACAGTATATTCAAATGAACACTGTTTTCTCTTGGCACTATCGTGCCTCTTAATAAAATGTATAATAGGTGGTTAATCTAGCTACGTCTTCCATGTGTTTCAAAATCCATTCTTATTTAACAGTTACCAACTCAAATCTATAAATTCAGAAATGCCAGGAATGTTTCTTTGATTTTATTTTACATAACTAAAGAAAGAAAGAACTGATATTCTTTCTAGACTCTTGCAATGGATAACTCATGTGAGGCAATTCAAATGACTTTGTGTAATCTTGTAACTCTAAGAGACACACTGGCCTCTATGCTCACATACTCTGGAAAATCTAACTTAAGTATTTGGTCCCCACACTAATCCAAAACTAGAAGAGAAGCTACAGGACACAGCATTCTATCTTTTTCTCATTGTGGGGAGGGAGACTCATTACATGTGTCCCTTCTGACATGCTCAGTTTGTTTTTTGTTTATGTTTTTGTTTTTTTTTCTATAGGGTATGTGGGCTCCCTGGAGGGACAGAGAGAGACAGAAAAAGAAAAAAATCACTTCTTCCCAGGGTTATGACCATGCCACAATCCCTTCTCCTACATTCTCCTTTTGGGATTTTGGGCATGCACATACATGCACCCAGCGTGAGTTTGAAGCTGCGAGGTCTGGGACTTGAACCACGGGCAGTCATGTGGGAGTCCAGCGATGTAACCATTATGCCATCTTCTGGTCCCAAGCATATCCATTTCTTTGATCAGGATAAACCTTTTTCAAATTCCAGGGATCACAAACATTACTCTGTATCATTTGCATTGAACCAACTATTTGTATCTGACCACAGGTTATTTTAATTTCTTGATTGAAATGGTATAAACTTTGGAACTTAAAACACAACTGGGGAAGCAACTTCTCTCCTTACCTTGTTTGGTTGTGCCTTCTCTTATTCAAGAAAATGAGCATACAGCGGACTACACTCCTCTTGAAAGGAATGATGGGACATGGGCTAGAAAAAAAATCTAAACAAAAGCAGGAACAGAACTACTTAGTGATAATTCAAAAAATTGTCTCATCACATTTTTAAAAATTGCTATTTAGTTTGTTCCTCTTTAGCCAACATGCCAAAAGGTAACTTGTGTTGCTGCTTATTATATTTAGGATTTTTGCCATAGGGCATGTACACTCACTAGAGAGAGACAGAAAGAAACAGTGAGACAGAAGAAAAATCACCCCTTATGGGGGTGACCATGCTAAAAATTCCTTCTCCTCCATTCTCTTCCTGGGATTTGAGCACACACACACACATGTACCCAGAATGATTTTTCAAGCTTCCAGGTCCAGGATCCCCACTGTGGGCCATTTGGGAGTCTAGCACCTTAACCACCATTCCAGCTGCTGGTCCCTGTGTTGCTGTTTTTTACAACTTAGATTTTCCCTTGAGAATAGTAAAGGAACATTGTTGTTTTTCCACGAAGGAAAGGTTATCAGCAATTTTACAACCTTTTGGAAATTCTAGTTCCTCTACTCTTCTGCAGTGTGTAATTCTTTTCATGAAGCTTTCTATTTTACTCAAAGTATGCACTTTTACTGTGTCTGTTGAAAACTTCCTAGCAATTATATATTTGTTCTGTGCAATCACAGAGATTGATGTTAAATATGATAGCAATGTAGACATCATAGACATAAACAGCCAATTTATCTAAGAGATATGCAGGAAAAAAATGGCTAACTTGGTAATACTTCTACGAGGATTTCTAAGATGTGTTCAAGGCATATTTACTAGGAACAAAAATTATTTGGTCTGAATAACTAAGAACATTTAGTCAATGGAAAAGAGCCCTCGATGACTATTCCTGAGTTTGATTCTGAAAGTGGTAACCACTTGGATATTATGTACCTGTATATGTGTATGTTCATTTACTTAAAAACAATAATATATTCTTTTTTTAAAAATGACCAGTTCTTCACAATTAGAATGAGTACTGTAAACCTCAAATTCCCAAATAACTAACACATAATAAAACACCTGCAAATAAACAAGCTACGATCACATTAGTTGGTGAACCTTCTAAACATTTTTTTCCCGATCACTGCACAATCAGTGTTATTGTTAATGAACAAATGATTTGCGTGCATAACATTACTGTCACTCGCTTTTCCTTCATTGGCCACAATTTTATTTAAAAACATATTACTAAGTAGAGTTTATTGTAAAATTAGGCAAATATGAAACCCAAATATAAAACACATTACATAAAGACACTTGGAACAATCAAAGGAAGAGAATGGTTCAGACAAACTCAGCACCCTTAAGTTTCTCATCATTAGCAATATCCAAGTCTCTTGCCATCTTTGTTAACCATTATTACACATTTTAAATATCTTCACATTTAATTCCAGTTCAATTTGGAATGTAAATCAAGAAAAGTCACCCATGTGATTTATTAATATTGTTGTTGGTTTGGGGGATGTAAACATAAAATATCCTTTTATAAACACTGGCTTCAAAATCACACTATGTTGAAAGATATGCACATAAATCCTGAAATATTTAATGAAATGTGAAAATTGAGCACTAAAATCTAAAAGCTATTCTGCAGCTCTACAAAGACCAAGTTTAAAAGTTCAGTGGATGTTTCTATCATCTAGAACTATAGTGGTATAAAAAAGTGAGTCATGATTTGAAGCAATTCAGCTTTGAATAAACAAAACCCAAACAACTTGATAGTAGTCAAGAATGTGGAAAATTGACAGCCATGCTTACAACTGTGCAAATTTTTCAAAATATGGAGTGCACAATTGGTGATATCTAAAATGTAATATCTAAAATGTAATATTCTTTTTAACCTACATTTGGAGTGCTTGTATATTCATGAAATGAATTGCACATTGTCAGTCTTTGCAAAACACTGGTGAGGATCTAATAACAAAATATCAAATGACTTTTAAAACAGATAATAATAAGTTTTAGTAACAGTAAACATGTCAGTAATCAATAAAAATATGCAAACTGCATGTTTTGACAGGAAATAATTTGCAAGATAAAATTATAGCTTTAAGTTAAAAATAAAGATTCATAATAATGATTATACTGTTATCATTCATATAAAAAACTACATTATTGGGAACCAGCAGTTAGCGTAATGGCTATGTCGTTGGACTCCCACGTAGTCGACCGCGGTTCGCGTCCCGGACCCGGTGGCTTAAAACTCACGCCCGGCGCGTGTGCATGCGTGCCCAAGATCCCGAGAGGAGAATGGAGGAGAAGGGATTGCGGCGTGACCATCCCCCCTGAGGGGGGATTTCTCGCTTTCTGTCTCTATGTCTCTCTCTGTCTGTCTGGCGAGCGCACGCGCCCTACAGTGAAAATCTCTCCAAAAAAAAAAAAAAAAAACTTTCATTATTTAGATACAAAGGTATTATCTCTCTATACATTATAGAATATGGAAATTTATAAGCAAATAATAGAAAAATCTAATATTAGAGAACATAGGGTCTGAATGGCTGAGATATGAAAAGGTGGTATACATTTACTACAGAAGCATATATGTTTCTTATTTAAAAGTTAAATACTTTAAAAATACATTTCCAACACTTTCAACTTAATTATGTTTTACAAAATTATTGATGTATATTGTTAATAATGAAGCCAATGCTCTGCATTAAATCAATATTTATGAAATTCAGAAGATGGCTGAGCAAATTCTCAGCTTTTCAGCATGTGGCTAAATAAAGCTAAAAGTGACTTACTCAGCAGTTATATGAAGAAGTTTTATCATCCTCAGCGTGTGTTAATTCAGTTAAATAAACCCTTCTTGTTCAGAATAGGCAGTGATATCTCTGCATTTATGTAGTACAAGCTTTCTCTAAACAACTGGGTACTTTCAAGATTTCAACAAACCTTGAACATGGAATTTCATGATCTTGTGACTCGTTGAATTTACCCATTCTGGCTGAATAACAGAAAGAGAAATACCCTCTTCCTGAACATAAATGATTGACTCAATTAAATCTGCTCATGTGTGTGTGTGTGTCTGTGTGTAGGTTTCAGATATTTTAATATAATTTCCTAATTTCTACAGGGCCTAATGGTAGCTAACCAGTCAGTTGCAAACTACTAATAATTAAAATGGGTATGTAAACTTCTAAATAAAAAAGATAAGATACATGTAAGGAGCATCAATCCCGCTGTTGGTTCAGTAAGGAGAAAGTCCGAGTCCATTCTTGGGGGGGCGCACACGCCATCAGAGGTGTATTTGGCTTGACTACTTGAGGAGCTCTATTAATCTTCCTTCTCCTGTCCATTTGTACATTTTACAACCAGAAAACATCCCCCCATGATTAAGACCCTGGAACTGTGCCTGTCAGTTATGAATCCTATAGTGTCGAGAACTTTATACTTCTGGTCTCAGGTAGCTAGGATTTATTCCTTTGGAAAAGGCAATAACAGTGTAGTTAGCTGAGATTTTGCCCTCATAAATTCTTCATAACATCATTCATTGCCATAAAACTCATAAAAGTAGTGGGGGGCATTCTGATTTATGATCTGATTCAGCACAAAACTTTGAGGACCAGAATTTAAATTTATAGCACATGGTAACATGTTCCATTTCAAAGAAACATGTACAATAAATTGATTATGCTTTGAATTAGTTTTTTTTTAATATGAAATCATTTAAAATCGCATCATTTAACTTAGTGGGCACACTGTCACCACGAGTGAAATAGTAAACCTAGTGATACGCTTCATCTAAAAACATTTATTCTAGTATCTTATTCTTAAAACTGAAGAATATACAATTTATTATAAGGTGGGTGACTGTTTTTTTATGGCAACTCTGCTGAGATGCCACACACATAGCTCTCATTGCCCTCTTATTTTAGCAATTGTCAACTCAAGAAAGATTTGTGTACCTGTGATAAACCAGCAACGGCTACATTATCTGCATGAGGAAAAAAGTACTCAAGACAACTTTGAATTTTCAAGCTACTATGTACAGTGTTTCTTGGATTGAGAATATTCAGTTATGAAAGTTAAAAAAAATGTGAATTTTCAGAAATACTGAAACAGTGAGGGATGAGTGATGGATGAAAAGAGAAAGTGGTAATATGGAATATGGATTATTATGTCTTTTGTACCTTACACAGTGAGAAATTTATCTGAAAATTGAAGACCAAGATGAAGGACATGAAACATGACTTTTTCTTACATTTTACTGATTTATCTATTGCTGTGGTTTTCTTACAAGATGTATGTTTCTTAGGTCGTGCACAAGTTAAGCATTTGGATGATGAGATAAATCAATGAAATTTTCATTCACCTTCTTTCAGTAACATTTTTAAATTTTTCAAAGTACATAATTTTAAGATGATATGTACATTTTTATTTTTTAAAGAGAGATGTTTGCTATAGAGTATGCGTGTCACCAGAGAGACAGAGAGACCAAAAGTGAGAAATCGCCCTCCCAGGGTGTGACCACACCGCAATCCCTTCTCCTCCATCCTTGTCTTGGGATTTTGGTTGTGCAAGCACACATGCCCAGCATGAGTTTGAAGCCACCAGGTCCAGGACTTGAACCATGGTCGACCATGTAGGAGTCAAGCCATTAATCATTTCACCATCTGCTGATTCTTTTATTTCTTTTCTAAAAAATGAAGGACTTAGGTGATTAAAAAATACATGGAAACTGTGGAACTGAATAATTAGAAGACAAGATTTAAAACCAAAGCAAACAAACCGAAACTTAGATTAGGATTTATAGTCATTGCTCACAGATAAACAGCAAAGTGGCATTGTCAAAAATATTCTCAAAAACGTAAGTATCCTCAACTCCTTTATCTTTTTCAGGATTTCGCATCCTTAAGTGAGAAGGATCTCTTCTGTCTGTACCATCATCCAGATTACTCTGTTTCATTTATGTTATTAGTCATGTAGTGCTGCCATAACAAAATACCATTAACTTATAAAACACAGATTTATTTTCTCACGTTTTTAGAGGTCAACAGTTCCAAAGAGAAGTGCTGCTGACTCAGTTCCAGGTGACGGCCTAATACCAGGCTTGGGAACAGCTTCCACCTCACTGTGTCCTCACATGATCTGTGTGCATGGGCCCACAGAGAAGGAGAGAACGAGGAAGAGAAGGAAAAAGAGAAGACTCTCTCTTGTGTCTTTTCTCATAAAGACACTAATGACTTCATTTAACATTAATTACCTCTTTAAGGCACTGTCTCCAAAATACAATCACATTGTGGGATAAGGTTCAGTGTGTGAATTTGAGGAGGAGAGACTGAGGAGGCACAATTTCTTCTCTAGTAAGTTTCAAAGGAGAGAGCATTATAAAATATTTCCTGAAATTTCAGTTAAACTTTCAATTGTAGCAATACATTTTTTTAATTTCACATTTATAAAAATTCCATTTTTCTATTACTTTAACTGAGTATTCAGACTGAGTAATTTATGAAGAATAAAGGGTCATTCAATTCACAATCCTGTAGGTCCAATATCAAGGGGCCACAAGTGGTAATGGTCTTCTTACCTGAGTGGGCAAAGGGCATCACATGACAAGAGGGGAAGAGCTGTGTCAGCTCTGATCTCTCCCTTTTCTTATAAAGTCACACGTTTTCAGTCATGGGAACACCACTCTGATGACCTCACCCAATCCTTTTTTTAAAATTTCTATTTCTTTTATACATTCAATCACATTTCTTAGTTTACAAAGTGACTATTCCAACATGTATACATTTCTCACCAGTCCAGTTCACCATACTAGAAGTTATCTTCAATAGATAATAATCCATTTCTTTGTCCCATAAATGCCTTCCTCTCTATTTTTCTCCTTAATGTCCTTCCTCAGATTCTACTCCTTCACCTGCCCTCTTCCCACACTGTACCTGGTGTTCACAACCATTTATTTAATTTCTATAACTTTAGACAGCAGTTTCAGCCATAGAGTGCAGAACTCACTATCTATTAAGTAGAGACATACAATGTGTCTCCTTCATCACCTGACTTGCTTCACACAGCAGTACATCTCCCATATTCATCCACTTTCTATCAAAAGCCAGGGTGTTGTTGTTTTTTTATGGCTGAGTATTATTCCATAGAGTATATGTACCACAGTTTTTCCATATGTACCACAGTTTTTCCATTCATTTATCTGTTCATGGACATTTGAATTGGTTCCATGTCTTAACAATTGTGAATAATACCACAATAAACATGGAAGTGCAAGCACTTTTCCAATTAAGAATTCTTCTGTCCTTTGGGTAGATACCAAGAAGTGGGATTGCTGGATCATATGATAGTTATATTTGTAGGTCTTTGAAGAATCTCCAAATTGTTCTCCAAAGTAGCTGGACCAAATTACATTCCCACTAGCAGTGTGAGAGAGTTCCCCTTTCACCACACCCCCAACAGCACTTATTATTATTATTTTTTTAATCTTAGTCATTCTGACTGGGGTTTGCTGGTATCTCATTGTGGTTTTGATCTGCATTTCCCTTACAATGAGGGATGCTGAGCATTTTTTTTTTCATATGCCTTTTGGCTATTCCTATGTCTTCCTTAGAGAATTTTTTTTCAACTCATTTTCCCATCTTTTAATAGTGTTAATCATCTTTCTTTGGGACAGCTGCTTGAGTTCCTTGTGTATTCTGGTTATCCATCCCTTATCTGATGCATAGTTTACAAAGTATTTTCCATTCTGAGGGCTATTGATTAACACTAATTACTGTGTCTTTTGCCATGCAGAAACCTCTTAATGTAGTCCCACAAATGTATTTTGGGGACTATTGACTGTGTTTCGCGGGTCTTATTTAAGAAGAAGACTTTGCCTACCACAATGTCTCCCAGAGTTTCCCCAGTGTTTTCTAGCAGCAGTTTTATAGTCTGAGGTCATAGATTTAGATCTTTGTAACACTTTGAGTTGATTTTGCCAAAGGTGAGAGGTAGATGTTCAGACCTCACCCAATGCTAATCACCTCGTAAAGGCCTTAATATCACTGTCAGTTTAAGTTTTCACCTTCTTAGTCCTGTCATAGAAGCATCTAAATTTCTTTTCTCTTTTTTTTTTTTTTTTGGGAGGGGGGGCCATAGGGCGCGAACGCTCGCTAGAAAGAGAGAAACAGAGAGACAGCGAGAAATCATCCCCCAAGGGGATGGCCACACCACAATCCGTTCTCCTCATTATCCTCTTGGGATCTTGGGTACACATGCACACGTGCCCGGTGTGAGTTTAAGCCATCAGGTCCGGGACTCGAACCGTGGTCGACTACATGGGAGTCCAGTGACATAAACATTATGGCAACTGCTGGTCCCAAAACATCAAAATTTCAAAAGAAGAATTTTGGGGGGCATTTAAACCATGGCAATATTACAGATAAAAAGAGATCAAGGGCCATCAGATGGCATGATGATTAAGGCACTGATCCACCTGACCTACTGTGTGGTTCAAGTCCTAGGTAGGCCCAGTGGCCTGAACAACATGCTGGGACTGTATGTATGCATGTCAAAATCCTGAGAGGAGAATGGAGAAAGAATTGTGGTGTGGCCATTCCCCTGAGGGGTGAGTTCTCACTTTCCTCCTTTCTCTGCTGGGTGCATGCACCCTGTGGCAAAATATCTTTTTTAAAACAGTCAAAATAAATATACAGGTTTAGTACTCCTTTTTTAAATACTTTGATTCTGAAGTGTTTTGTATTTAGACTTTTTTTAAAAATATATATATATATATATATATATATAAAAAATGAGATAGATTGGTGATTAGACTCACATCTAATCACAGCATTTATGCTTCTTATATATCTTATACATATATCCTGATAGTAATTTTATACAATATTTTTAATAATTACGTGCCTAAATCAACATTTGTGCACATTGAAATATTGTGTTGAATTTTCTACTTCTATCATATTGACACTCAAACATTTTTTGATGTTGGAACAGTTTGTAAATTGGGTTTTCCAAATAGGAATACTACATCTGTATTTATAATTATATATAAACTCTAAGAATACTGATAGCAGACTGTGATAAATGTCTATATTACAAATTTACATTTTTTAAAAAAGTCTAGATACTTGAAAATCAAGTTTAGTTAAATTTTGAAACAGTTTCTAATCAACACAATAAACATCAAACAAAACATCCTTTGGTTTCTGTGAAAGCTCAGTCTAAATCTCTGACATATTTTTGTACCTTCAGGAGAGATCACTGTATTTCTTGTGATTAAAGCACTTCTTGGAATTTGGGGGGAGCAGAGGACTAAATTATGGCTTGAGCACAAAGAAGAGGCGATTTTTCTGTTCCATTCACACAGCGACCCTCGGACCCGTCACCTGCCATAAGGAAGAGGGAGAAGATGAACAGTGTCCCAACGGGAAAGACTGGTTTTTTTCCAAAGCTCTGTCTACCCTGTGGTGCTAACATTGCTGAAATGTACATTTTTATTTTGACATTGATGAAAGTACTTTCAACCCCTGCTCCCTCCTACACACGAAAAAGAAGTAATAGCTTATGTTTAAAGAATATGCACACACACACAACTGTCAGCAATAGTCCGGTTTTTGAATCTGGGAAAAGGACTGTAGCACAGAATTCTGTCCTGAAGGTTGAAAGATAAGTGGACCGATCAGCAGGGGAGTTTTTTAAATGCTCATTTTGCTGCAGGTCCAGTAAAATTCCTTCTGTGGAATCTAACTGACCTCTGACTAAGTGGCAGAACATTTATAAAAATGTCAACTGTTCCAACTTTCTATTAAACTCTCTTGAAGTGACTCACGGATTTAGAAAAACGGAATGGTTACTATTATTGCAACCAGAGTTGATGCTGTACAATTTTAAATGTTGCGTGCTTCAGGCACTAAGAATATCTCAAACACATTGCATTCCATCACAATTTTAACCCATCTATTTTATTCTTACATAATAACACCTTGAAATTGTTAGAGGAATTTGTTCAGGAAAAAAAACATTAAAAATATATCACCAGAGGCTGACAAAAGCTATTAACTCAAAAGAATATCTTTATAATTAATTATACTTATTATAAAGCAATTCTCTTATAGAATTAAGATAGTTATGTTTCCAACTTTGGGCCAATTGTTACATTTCTTAGCAGTAGGATAGTTGAATCATAATCATCAAATAATATTTCGTGTGTTTTCTTTTTCTTTCCCCTTAAAGTAGCAACTATACACAATGGCAGAATCCTGATATGCGTCATTCTGAAAAAGTACATTACTTTTGCAAAATTAAGAAGGTATAACAGAGATATGATGTCTTCCAATTTAAATATCAACAATTCTTTCCAAATAAGAACATTTTAGACAATTAATTGTAAGTGATAAACATTTACAGTAAGTTTCCTTTTTATATTGAGTTTAAAATGGTAAAAGCCCAGCCTGCCTGTTGGCCTAGTCAGTAGCAAACTAAACGGCAATGCTGAGTCATGGTCAATAGCAGGCTTAGATGCCTTGGCTGGCCAGCAAATACTAGAGCATGAAGGTCATGAGAGCAGGTGCTCAAGACCCCGAGAAGCTGGAGGACTGTGGGAAGGGGATGAAGGAGTAAGCAGAACTCACAGAGGTGGCTTCTGTCTTGCTTTCTCTCACCAATTGCATATGTTCTCTATTGTGAGTAACAATAAAAATAACAAATAGTAATGATATTTTACCAAGCCTTTTCCCCTCTGGCATCTTGAGAGGCATTAATGTGTTTTAGTCTCTAAAACAGAGCAGAAAGTCCTGCCTTACTTTTTTTTCTTTTTCTTTTTCTAACTTTTAAAAATACATGCTAAGGACCAAGATTTAGAAGAGGGAAAATTTTTCATTGGTTTGGTTTTGTAAGTTGACAACAGATAGCCCAATCAGCGACTTGCCTTTGGTTAGGTACAATGCTTAGAAATGTACAGAAAGTATTTGGTTTAATTTCCAGGACAACTGAGAAGATTAGGATTATTGAGGCAGCTGAGATTCTGAGAATTTAAGGACCTTCCTGCAGGTCAAGTAGTTAAGAGTTTCCACCAGGTTTCTTTGGTTGCAAATAATACAATAGAAATAACACTAAGCTAACATAAGCAGAAAAGAGAAATTAATTATTAAGGCTCAGAAACTTAATGCAAAATCCATGAGCACAGACACAAAAAGTGGCTATTACCTAATGTTGGATAGTTCTGTGAGTCCAAGTTGATTCATTCTTCCCTATCTGAAAATATCTGCTTCAGCTTTTATATTTAATGATGTAATTTGATCAAACTTCACATATCACAATTCCAGCAATTCAAAGTTAATGATTATTTTTTTATTGGCTCAGCATTAAGATGAGGATTCTTAAGCCCATTAATTTACAAGAGAAAGATATCACATTACATGAATCTACTCACAATTGTAGGAAAAATTCAAGGAAAAATGAGAAATTAATAGGGTTATCCAAAAAATAGCTACTGCAAGAACTGAATGGTATAACATTTAGGTCAAGGTTGTCTTAGAGGAAGGCACGGGTTGATCACTACCCCAGAAAGTAAGTTAGACTGCAAAAACAATTCAGTTTCAGAAATATTATTTTGACAAAGGAAACCATATAATGCAAGAGGTTTGATACTATAAAGTACTTGGATTTATTGTTTGATGATTTGGTTTGCTATAGAGTGTGGATGCTCTCTAGAAAAAGACAGACAGACAAAAAGAGAAAGTAAGAAAGCACCCCCAGGACTGTGCCACAATCCCTTCTTCTCTGCTCTCCTCTTGGAATTTTGGGCCTGCAGACATACGCACCCACCATCTTTTTTCAAGTCATCAGGTCCAGGACTCAAATTACGTAGTCATCCATGTGGGATGCAGCAAACAACTGTGACATCATTTAGCTAGCCCTAGATCGTAAATTACTTGAACGGACAATGACTCGATTACTTTTCCTATCCACCGGCACAGAGGGGATAATGATTTGCTTGGTCATTGGGAAGTTTGCAAAATTGAGACACATGGGCTTCTTAATTTTCATATAAGACATATGAGGGTCATATGATGGTACAGTGGTAACACAGCTGGACGTGCATGGGAAAAGTCCTGTGTTCCTGTCCTGGGACCTCTCTGAGGACAGAGAGCAGGCATGCACACCTGTAGTCCAAACTGACTGAGACTGAAGATGAATGACAGTGTGGTGATGCTCTTGGGGGTGCCCCCTCTGACTCTCATGGAAGAAATAAATAATAATAATAATACACATTAAAATTTAGAGTTTAATTATTATTATTGTTTTTGGAGAGGTATTTTTTTTTTAGAGGTTTTTTGCTATAGGGCGCTTGCGCTCGCCAGACAGACAGAGAGCGACAGAGAGACAGAAAGCGAGAAATCACCCCCCAGGGGGCATGGTCACGCCGCAATCACTTCTCCTCCATTTTCCTCTCGGGATCCTGGGCACGCACGCACACACGCCTGGCGTGAGTTTTAAGCCACTGGGTCCAGGATGCGAACCACGGTTGACTACATGGGAGTCCAGCGACATAGCCATTACGCTAACTGCTGGTTCCTGAGGAGAGATTTTTGTTATAGAGTAAATCACTTAGATGCTCATCTATTTGCTAGATAATCCATATCTAATTTATTTTACTCAGTATAATATCCTCCATATTCTTCAGTGTTGTTATAAATAGTAGGATTTCCTTCTTTTTAAAGATTGAATAATATTTTAACATTTTATTTATTAATTCACCCACAGGTGGTTAACTTGTTTCTGCATCTTAACTATTGAGTAATGCTTCAATAAACATGGAGTACGGATGTCTGTTCAAAAGAGTGACTTGGTTTTCTCAGGATTTATACTCAGAAATGGTATTACTAGATCATATAGTAGTTCTACTTGTAATTTTTAGATAATCTCCATATTAGTTTTAGATGATTTCCATATTAATTTTTAGATGATATCCATGTTGCGTTCCATAGTGACTGTGCGGAATTACATTCCATCGTCCATGTGTAACTATTCTGCTTTCTCTAGTGCACGTCAGTATTTGTTATCTTTTGACTTTTAATAAAAGCCGCTCTAACAGGTGCGAGGGGATATCTCACTGGGGTCGTGATTGCATTACTTGCTGATTAGCGATGTCGAGTGTCTTTGCATACACCTGCAGGCCATTTATACGTCTAGTTTGGAAAACAATCTAATGATCTCACTTACCCATGGACTCTAAAGAAAATTCATTTTGTATGCTGTAATGTTATACAGTGGTTGAACCCATAGAAAATAAATAAATAAACAAATAAATAACAAAAGTTGAAATCATGGAAACCAAAAATAAAGGATAGTTAACAGGGATCTGGCAGCGGGGTAAGAGTGGGTTAAAACGTTGGTCAGAGTGTAGAGACTTACAGTTTTAACATGAACAAACTTTGGAGATTTAATGTGCAGCCTGGTGATAATAGTTAAAAGCAATGCAGCATAGACAGGTAACTTCCTAAGAGCGTCAGTCTTAAGTATTCTCAGCACACACACGTACATAAACACAGACTTCACTATATGATGTGATGAGTATGCTGATTGGTGGAGCGTGGACATCTTTTCACAATGTATATGTGTGTAAAACAAATCATATTGTTCACTTTGAATTTGTATGTAAACTATATGTCAATAAATCTGAAAAGAAGAGAAAACCAGGGACCAGGAGTTGGCATAATGGCTATGTCACTAGACTCCATGTAGTTGATGGTGGTTCAAGTGCAGGACCTGGTGGCTTAAACTCACATCATGAGTGCATGCCCAAGATCACATGTGCGTCCGTGCCCAAGATCCCGGGAGGAGAATGGAGGAGAAGGGGTTGCAGCATAGCCATCCTCTTTGGGAAGTGATTTCTCACTTTCTGTCTTTCTGTCTCTATCTTTCTGGTGAGTGCACACACCTTATAGCAAAAAACCTCTTAATAAAAAAAAAAAAAAAAAAAAAGGAGACCAGGAGACCAAAATGTTTTAAAATTAGTTCAAGGTTGAAAAACCCTGTAGAGTTGTGAAAAAGCTTCCATGTGAACATGTGTATGCTCTAAATTGATGCATGTTATTTGAGTTAAAGGTAAATAGACGTGATTAAAATGTAGATATCAATGCACACTAGGTTATTGCTAATCAAATTCAAGGTGTGTATGCATTATCTGTGAGCGTGATAAGATACAGAATCTCAGGCCATTCGAATAGAGTCGGAATCGGCATTCAACAAGATCCACCATGCAGTTTGGGTTGTCCATTCAAGTTTGAAAATACCTGTGTTTTTTTCTTTCTTATGCAGTGAATGTATTTGGTTGATTCTTAGTAAATCATTGTTGACGTGCTATACTTGTATCTCCTCACTGAACCCAAAAAGTGAGATGTCAATTATATACTGCTGGATATGATAAATTCATTTTACAACTGTCTTATTTTTAAGTAAACTGATAGGTCTTGGTTTGATGTCAGACAGTGAGAGATTAAGTCAAGAGAGATGTGGCAAATGGACACAAAGTTACATGTACGGATGCAAAGGAAATGAAGGCACAGGGCCGCCATGTTTATCGAAATCGATATTTGTGTTTTTCCCTATCCAGTTCTCAGTCAGTAAGACTACCTAGAATATACAGAAGCCTTTCTGGCTATAGTCTATAAGAAGGGAAATAATTTTTTCATTCTTAATGACCAGAAAATGGTGTAATCCAATATGATTTGAGTACCAGACCTGGGGGCTTAAAACACATGCCTGGTGAGTGTAAGTGCATGCTCAAAATCCTGAGAGGAGAATGGAGAAGAAGAGATTGGGGCATGGCCATGGCCGGGGGTGGGGGGAGGGGAGTGATTACTCGCTTTCTGTCTCTCTCTGTTGTGCTGGTGAGCACACACGTGACCTGTACCAAAAGCCTCTAAAAAAAAAAAAAGAAAAGAAAAAGAAGAAAGAAAGTGAGAGAGAAAAGAAGAAAGAGAAAGAAAGAAAGAAAAAAAGAAAGAAAGAAGAAAGAAAGAAAGAAAGAAAGAAAGAAAGAAAGAAAGGAAGAGAAAGAAAGAAAGAGAGAAAGAAAGAAAGAAAGAGAAAGAAAGAAAAAGAAAGAATTTTCTCCTTCTTGAATAAGAAGACTTTCTTATATGTATAGCAGTGTGGGGGTATTTTTGACAAGTAAGTCTAGGATTGCCAAACCAGGACAGTCACGGTTTGTTGAAACTAGCCTTCTAATCTTGAATTTCCTAAAACTGAGTACATTTATTCTTTAAAAAAGAGGCAGATGAAATTTGTAATGTGGAAACTTCCATTAGCAATTAACATTTTATCTCCAGCCTACTAAATCGTGACTATCGTATATAGGAAATGGAGATTTCCTGCTTAAAAATATAAGGTCTGATTTCTAATGTTCTATTTTTACCACTTTTCCTCTAAAAGCACATTTGTTCTCAATAAATACAGAAATGGATTCAGTTTCCTCATTTTTAATGATCATTGATCAT
Organism: Tupaia belangeri chinensis; assembly: GCF_000334495.1. NCBI lineage: Eukaryota > Metazoa > Chordata > Mammalia > Scandentia > Tupaiidae > Tupaia > Tupaia belangeri. Next base: position 810,957 of record NW_006159937.1, on the reverse strand, counting down.
TTACCTATGAAAATGTTTTTTATATAAATTTGTTTTAAAGCCTTTGTTTCTTTATTGAGAAAAGAAGTATACTTTAGAGAAAGATAATGAAATCAAATAAATCTGATTCTAAGGCCAGTCCTTATGGCCTAGTAATTAAGGGAGCCAGATCCCACATGGTTGACTGCATGGTCACAATTGTGGCCCCTTTAGCTCAAAAACATGCTAGTTGTGTATGTGACCCCAAATCTCAACAGTGTGTATAAATGGAGAAGAAAGAATTGTAGGGCAAAACCTCTTTGAGGAGGGTGCTTACTCCCTCTGCCCTCTCTCTGTCTCTAAGGAGCACACATGCCCCTTGGCAAAAATTTTAAAAAAGAGAAACAAAGAAAATAAGCGTTTATTCTCAGTGCTGGCTTCATAGACCTGAGTTACTTCAGTTACTTTTTAAATTCCTTGACTTCAAATATCTTTGTCTATGAAATCAAGGAGTTGGACAAGATTGTTTTAGTTGGAATAAAGCAATTTAAATTTTAATTTAAAATGCATTTATACTTTTTTTTTTCCTTCTCTGAGAAGATTATGAAAGTCCAGTTACTTTGGCTTATAAAATAATTAAAACATTTAGTTGTAAAAGTAAATGAGAATTCATGAGGACAGGAAAATTGTTGAGAACAGGAGACCAATCTCTGCCGAGAGCACAGGATGTGTAGGTATGTCAGGGGCCTTTAAAATGTCTGTAGATGCAGCTCTACCATAAAACCCTGAACATTTAGCTTAAACCACTGCTGTGATAGCTGAACAGAAAATGCCAAAAGCATATTCCATGTGATCGATAATCTGAACTGAAATACAGTTCTAGAGCTAATGAGCAGTGTAGACCCAGGCATGTAAAACTTGGCAATTGAACACACAGCTTAGCATTCACAGGGCACAAACAATAGCAGTCTAGAAATGGAATGTTTTCATCCATATTTTGCAGGTGCTCAAATAGCACAATCTTAAAAAATATTGGCTCAGAATATATAAACATAGCTTTTATGAAGACAATTTCATTTTGCCAACACATTTTTCCCTCTTGGCCCAATGTATATTTCTGTAAACACAATAGTTTTAAAAATAGACCATGCCTAGAACTTGGCAGTATAATATTTTTTAAAAAAAGGTACAGTTTTATGATGGCTGGCAATAGGAAGATTTTAGAGAGTTAAATTGATTCTGCAATTCTGTAGTGATTATTAAGCATACATTATTGCACACGTGTTAGCATGAATGAAATTCCGAATTGTAATGAATCAACCAGCCTATGCACACAGGTTCTGTCCTAGCTGAACACTTTGTTTTGGATATGACCATTTTGCAACTTTGAGGGAAGTTTTCCCTGATAGCTCTTTACAAAAGGAAAAATCTAAACCTATTAATCAATGTGCGCAGTGTAATGTTATGTTCAGTGCTGAAGATGCGCATGTGCTATCTCTGATTTGAGTATTATACACTCTACACATCCTTACAAAGTTGTACTGAGGCCTACAAAAATAGCATCAATTATATGTGAACCAGATTCATAATTTTAAACAATAATAATGGTAAAGCAAAAAAAAAAAATGTTAATGAGAGTATTCTTTTAAAAAGTCTTATTTCTTTCATGAGTGACACAGAGAGAGAGAAAGAAAATCCCTGGCAGGGTTTCAAGGTGCCATCTACCCCACCTCAGCCCAAACTGAATCATTGCATGCACATGCCTGGAGTCCTCAGGTAGGTCTCCAGAGGCAGGCCCCGAATCTTTCCATGTAAGTCAGCCCCACAAGTGTTGTACTTTACCATAGAACCAGTGTTCAACCCCCTAAATACCTTTTTATTTAAACACTCAAATTTTATAGTCCTAAATTATTATAAATAAATAAGGTCTGTGCAAAAATAGCTGTTTAAAGATGAGTTTTAAAAATTAGGTACAGAGGCAGCTAAGTGGCGAGGTGATTAAGCTGGCAGAAGTCCACAGACCAAATGGGTGATTTGAGTCCTAGACCCAATGGCTTGAAAAACACTCCAGGTACATGTGTGTGCATGCCCAAAATCACTAAAAGGAGAAATGAAAAAGGGACTTTAGAATAACCCTCCTTCATGTGGGGTGTTTTCTCACTTTCTCTTTCTTTCTGTCTCTCTTCAGTAACCATGCACACACCCTCTAGCAAATTTATATATATATGTGTATACATATATATATATACATTTATATAATTTATAATATTTTATAATTTATATATATGATACCAAACATAATTGGAAAATGTACAATTTTTTTCTGCTCTATATGTATTAATACTACCAAGTATTTAATTACCTAATAGTATTTCTTTAAATATATAAATATTTATTTCATGGGGGAAGGGGACACAGAGAGAGAAAGACCAGTACTTTCAACAGCATCTCATGTCCCCTTCTCTTCCATTCCTAACGGAAGTGTTTGTCTAGGCCACTTTAAGATATGGTGTATAAATAAAAGGGTAGGAAAAAAAGTAATTGTTAAAATCCTAACAAAGAATTTGCCAATGTGTTTGATTTTGAAAGTAATTGTTAAAATCCTAACAAAGAATTTGCCAATGTGTTTGATTTTGACATAACACATTGTGCTTGCCAAAGAGAGAAAGAGAGAGTAGGGGTGAAAGCCATCGTGCAATCAATCCCATTTCCTCTGCTCTCCTCTCTAGATTTTGGGCAGGTACTGAGGGTGATTTTCAAACTGTTGTGTCTGGGATTCAAACTGCACAGTCAGCACTGTAGGACCCAGTGTCTTAAACTCCCCACCTGCTGGCCCTGTATGTAATTTTTACAAGGTCATTATATTAAATACTGTAAGTAAATATATTTAAGTTTCATTTTTATACATCAGAACCGTGCGTATTTGGTTACTTGGAGTTGATACTTCCTCCCACCCCCCAAGACTGATACTGAAATAAAAACTAAAGTTCCTTGTCAGACAAACCTGAGATTCAAATGCTGGCACACTGAGGCCGAGGGATAAATTTACTACATAGTGAGAGCAAGCCGGAGAAGTCTACTGGCATCTCTCAGATAGTTTGCACGTAGTTTGAATGTTTGAAAGTGTTTCGTGCTTACCTTCTTCATTTGATGTATCACTCTTTGGCTGTACTGGGTACTAGGCTTTTCTGTTTGTGATCTGAGTCTGCATCTAATTCTGTTATTGGCTGAAATCTAGGACCAGTTCTATGAATAATCGAGACAGGAAGCAAAGAGGCAGAAGTGGAGTATATTTAGCTGTGATTGAAGCCAGGGAGGGGCCGACAGCTCACAAGCCCACAGCCAACTGCCAGAACAGAAGTTTCCAGCCGGTTGTATGTTGTTCCATGTCTCATTTATCCAGTGTTATCTATAAAATAACGTGAATTTAGCGAGCCCAGTGTTAATCTTACCCTCGTGATTTTCCCCATGTTGTCCTGTGTACCTTTTCCTGTCACATGACATTCGTGGCCTTGTTTCTGTTCTTATAGCTGCACTGCATCTGTGAACTGTGACTTGGGACAGACACTGACAGGTGGAAGGGAAGCTACAACACGTTCTCTTTAAGCTACACTATTTAATAAAACATTGTAAACATCTGTGAGTAACTATTATATTAAATGATAACATTATTACAACTTTCTTAATGTAATCTGCTACAGTGTGTCCCTTGAGCAAACAGTCCCATCTCAACATTTCTTGTTGAGATGCTGTTGTATTCTTGTTACCACTATGGAGGCAAACAGGCTGATTCATGTCCTTCATGATTATAATGGTTACAGATCACATTAGTTACAATGCTGTAAGCACCAGTTAACCCTTAAAATATAAGAAAAAGGAATAAAGAAAGTTCAAAAACAGGGTTAAACATTTTTTTTTCCTGTTGTAATTCCACTTCAGTTTTAGCCTCACCAGATAGAGAAATAAATTGTCTTTTGGATTTTGAGCCTTTTTATTTATTCCCAGGATTCTAATTAATGTGTTTCATTTAGTATGCTCCTCTCCTATTGCTCTACAACTCAGAATTTCTCATCTTTTGCAAGGTAACTCAGGAAGGAATTCAGCATGCCACATAGCATATGCTCATTATGTGCAGAAGGAGAGAAAGCAGTTCCAAAGTCAGCTCCATTCCCACAGGAAGAAGAAGGTATCCCTATGAGTAAAGGTTCTACTTTGCACAAGTACCAAATGTATTTAAAACTTTACTAGAAATTAATCCTCGATGAACAGGCTTTCTGTGTTTAACAGAAAGAGAGAAATCATTCCTACTCTTTTCTACTTTCCAAAATAGAGGATAAGATAGATATAAAACATGAGTCTGAAGGACAGCAGTTAGCCTGACAGTTAAGGTGCTAGACTCCCACCTGACTGACTGGTTTGAGTCCTGAGTCTGGTGGCTTTCTTTCTCTCTCTCTTTCTCTGTCTGTCTCTGGTCAAATTAAAAAATAATACTATTGGGACCAGCAGTTAGCGTAATGGCTATGTTGCTGAACTCCCATGTGGTCGACTGCGGTTTGCATCCAGGACCCAGTGGCTTAAAATCTCACGCCGGGCACGTGTGCGTGCATGCCCAAGATCCCGAGAGGAGAACGGAGGACAAGGGATTGCAGCATGACCATCCCCCCTGGGGGGTGATTTCTCGCTTTCTGTCTCTCTGTCTCTATTTGGCGAGCGTACGCACCTTATAGCAAAAAAAAAAAAAACAAAAAAACAAAAAAACAAAACAAACCTCTTCAAAGAAAAAAGAAGTAAAAAAAAAACTACTAAATTGAATTTAATTAAATTAATAATTCTTTTAAAAAACAAATATGATTCTGAATGATTTTCTTGAGAGTTTATTTATTTTTTTATTTGCTATAGTGCATGTGCACTCACCAGAAAGACAGAGAGACAGAGACAGAAAGTGAGAAATTACCTCCCCAGGAGGTTGGCCATGTCGCAATCCCTTCTTCTGCATTCTCCTCTTGGCATCTTGGGCACACACATGTGCCCGGCATGAGTTTAAGCCGCCAGGTCCAGGACTCTAACTACAGTTGGCTACATGAGAGTCCAGTGACATAGCTATTATGCCAACTGCTGGTCCCTCTGATTGATTTTGATGTTGAGGTCAATAATAAGTGCCCAAGATGCCATGAGAAATACCATAATGGTGGCACACACATGTGGCAAGAGCTAGGTAAAACAGAACACATGTATGTGAAAGGAAATTTTATAACCTCAAAAAAAAAACTGCTCATAATGGCAGTTACATAAAGCATTTCTTTTTTTTATTGTGTTTTTACTCATTAGTAAATATATTAATTAATTCCTTATCATTAAGAGTGAATTCGTATTTTAACTACTAAATCACTTCCAAGACTAAATAAATGTAATTATTTTAAGTTTCCAGCATGGACTACTCTTATGGTCTATTGAATGCATGATACATGTATTATTGAAAACAAACAAGTTTCCTGGGAGGGAAGATACCTTTGAATTTGTGTTCTGTTTGTACTTGTGACTAGTTATCAACATGAAGACAACACCTATCCATTCTTAGCTTAACTCTCTCTGCTTTATATAAAAATACCATACATCCATTCAAGGGTAGATGGAAAAATTACTCATTCTAGTTAATGAATGCTATTTTGGCATTATTATATATAAGCATATGTATCTTAACTAGAATCTCTAATGTTGCACAATGTTTTCAAATCCTAGATTTAAGAATTTTTAACTTATACTTATTTCAATATTTGGAATATTTGGAGTGATTAAGGAGATTTGTCCTCAAACTAGAAAGAAAAATAGATAGTAGAATTAAATATAAATAAATCCAAAATAAAAACAATAATCATTAATTCCTATTATTAATTAATTCCCAATCTGAGAATTGGCTTACACACTAAAATCTATTATAACCCCAAGATCAATAATTATAATTCTTTTGAAGTCATTTGCAGACATGGGCAGAGTATGAAAACTGAGTTTTCTGATGCACACATACCCCAGCACAAGTTTTTTTGGCTTCTTTTTCTTTTGCTTGTTTTATTTCTTTCTTTAGTTTTGTCATTTTCCTGTTTTAAATGGCCCCAGGCAGCAAGAATATAGAGCTAAAGTGCTGAATAGTGCTTCTAGTTACTGGAAGAATGTGATCTGCGTTACAGAGATGAAGGTGTTAGAGCTGCGGGTTATCGTTTGTTATGTGATGAAGTCTATGCACTTTCCTCTTAGCCTCAGCTGATGTACTGAATCCTTAGTCTTGGAAGTAAGTGTATTTGAAGACATGGCCTTTAGGGAGGTAATTAAGGTTAAATAAGGTCATAAGGGTGGTGTCCTTATAAGAATAGGGAGAGATACGACCAGCAGATGGCATAATGGTTACATTGCTGGACTCCCACCTAGTAGACCGGAGTTCAAGTCCCAGACTCAGTGACTTAAAAACCACACTGGGCACATGTATATGCATGTCCTAAACCCCAAGAAGAGAATGGAAGAGAAGGGATTGCAATGTGACCATCCCATGAAGAGGGATTTCTCGCTTTCTGTCTCTCTCTCACTCTGTCTCTCTGGCAAGTGCATGCACCCTATACCAAACATCTCTCTTAATAATAATAATAATAGGATGGGATGCCAGAGCTCTCTCTCAGTCCCCTACATTACAAGGAGGAGGCCCTGTGTGAACACACCTGGAAAGTTGTTCTCTACAAGCTAGGAAGAGCTCTCACCAAATACAGAATTTGGCAGCATCTTGATTGAGGACTTCTATCCTCCCTAACTGTGAGAAAGCAAAATTCTGTTCTTTAAACCACATAGTCTATGGTATTTTCTTATGGCAGCTCTAGCCAGCTAATATGGTTATAGTGTTGTTTGTCAATGTTTACAAATCAACAATATACATTAAATAATGCAAATCAAACCAGAAACACATATAAAACAAGGTTATTTTCTAATCGGTTGATAACAAGTTGTGACTCAAAGCTCACAGGATCGTAACTCTGTATTTCTCCTAGAAACAATAGTTTAGTGTTAGCTAATTCAGAGTTCACAGAGATTTAACAGGATGTTAGCCAACCTTCTTTGATTTTAGATTTCTGATCATTTCCCCATCCATATTAAGGTTGCACTATAACATATCCAGTTTTCCAAGATAAATTACCATGACTTGAATATACAGACACAAATATGCAATTTCCTGTAAAACCTGCATTGCTGGCTGGAGAAATAGAGATGAACAGTTGGTAAGGACAATGAAGAAACAGATGTATCAATGCTCTGGGAGTTATATATCTAATCACAAAAACAGATACCAATGATGATTCGTACCACATTGTTGCCTCATATTCCTAAGTAATGTCTTAGATCGTATACATGTATAGATGGGTAATTTACATAACTATTGATTGAAATTTATAGAATCACTTAGAATTGTTCATTTTGAACATTGTGTAAGTTTTCTTCATACATACTTTTATTTTTGTAATTTTTTTTTTAGAGAGAGATTTTTGCTATAGGGTGTGAGCACTCACTGGAGAAGAGGAGAGAGACAAAGAGACAAAAAGGAAGAAATCACCCCTAAGGGGAGATGGCCACACCAAAATCCTTTCTCCTCCATTCACCTCTTGGGATCTTGAGCACGCATACACAGTACCTGTTGTGAGTTTAAGTTGCCATGAACCATGGTCAGCTATGAGAGTCCAGAGAGGTAACCATTATGCCAGCTGCTGGTTCCTTTACACTTTTATTTTTTTAAAAAATCACCCATCAGCCTGATGGAGAATTCTTCTTGATGAAGCATTTAAAATATAATATTGACAGAAATCTCTTCAGACAATAAATTTACCAGAGGGAACAATTTGAGTGCTGTCCCTGCATAAATTTGATTCTCCATTACTTAAAATGGCAACCACAATAAATGTATAGTATTTTGTATTATTTGGGAAATTAGTCATTATGAACCAACAGTTTTAAAAGAGAAATATATCAAAAGCCACTGTACGCCTGTGGACATTCTTACAGATGCACAATTGCAATAACTCTGGCTGGATTTGCATGGAGAGATGAGAAGTGAATTAGTACCTGCAGTACTAATCTCAGGGCTTCCCTTGTGTCAGCTGAGTAATAAAGATGTGAGGGAGGCTGACATGGGCACTGGCAGGTCATAGCTCTGTAATATGAAGGTAAATATTATGGACTCTAAAAACTGGAGCCCACAGTATTGTGTCCCTACTCTAATTCATGTGACCTATTTCATAGTTATGAGAATTTAATGTAGGAAATGCACATGAAATACTTGACATAGTTGTCTGTACCTGGGAGACTTTTAAAAGCTGATGATTGTACCAATAGGAAAATCTTTTATCTTGAATATGAAGTTACTGACAGCATAAGGGGCTCCAGGCTTCTTATTGATAAACTTAGTCACCATTGGTCTTCAGAGATTGCTCCTATATGCAAGCGTGCCTAAGCACGCACACACACCAAATAACAAGCAAATGCAAAATAACCTGTCTTTGCTGATTGATCCACCTTTCCCCTTATCTGGATTAAGTTGGAACTTTGGTGTGTTAGGTATGCATTTATACCTAGCTACTTTTTTTTTTTTAATTTTTTTTCCTTTGGAGAGGTTTTTGCCATAGGGAGCCTGTGCTCGCCAGACAGAGAGAGACAGAGAGACAGAAAGCGAGAAATCACCCCCCAGAGGGGATGGCCACGCCGCAATGCCTTCTCCTCCATTCTCCTCTCGGGATCTTGGGCACACACGCACTTGTGCCCAGCATGAGTTTTAAGCTATCAGGTCTGGGATGCGAATCTCGGTCAGCTATGTGCGAGTCCAGCGACATAGCCATTACACTAACTGCCGGTCCCCCTAGCTACTTTCATAATAAATTAAAAGTGTTTTCTCTTATTTTATAATTTCATAATCAATACTATCAAATAGCATTCTAATTCTTTTATAATCAAAATCCATAAAATAGTCATGATTTGGTAGAATATACAATATTCATTTCACACTAAATTATCTACCATGACAACAGAAATTGCAGAATATTTATGAAGGCTATTGTTACATTGCCTATATTTTTATTTTAATAGTCTGTATATAAACAAATTTAGTTCATGCTCCACAAACAATTAATTTACAATCAAAATCTATTCTTCTTTAAGAATTTGGCTAATCATAGGTTCAGTGGTTGTTTTGGGGGGTTTTGTCTGTTTGTTTTTGCAGTGCTTTAACCTATGATTTCATTTAGTTTTTTTCATCCCTGGACCTGTTTGAAGACTCAGTGACCTGAGATGACAGATAAACCTGTGATCATTAGCTAAATACTGTTGCTGTAGCATTGTCACATCTACCTCAAAAGTATCCATGCATATAAGGTATTTGTATAATGCACTGAGCTTATAAGAATGAGTTTATGGGAACCAGCAGTTAGCGTAATGGCTATGTAGCTGGACTCCCACATAGTCGACCCGCGGTTCGCGTCCCGGACCCGGTGGCTTAAAACTCACGCCAGGCACGTGTGCGAGCGTGCCCAAGATCCCAAGAGGAGAATAGAGAGAAGGGATTGCGGCATGACCATCTCCCCTGGGGGTGATTTCTCGCTTTCTGTCTCTATGTCTCTCTCTGTCTGTCTGGTGAGCGCACGCGCCCTACAGTGAAAACCATTTTTGTCCATTTGTCTTAAATAACTGTATACATTTGTCAGAGGTGGAGTTGAGGTTTGCTTCCTCAGCAGCACACCAGATTAATAGCACTAAAATCTAAAAAAATAAATAAATAAATAAAAAGAAAGAAAGAAAAGAAGGAAAAGAAACAAACACACACAAAAAAAAAGAGAGAAAAAAAAACTTAGTAGAGCAAAAAATTGAAGGTCCACATCATAAAGGGGCATTCTTTGTTGAAAACAAATACGGTAATAAAGTAATATTCCTGATTTGATTATCAAACACTGCATGCATGCTTTGAAAATCCATGTTTTACCCCACAGAGATGTACACAAATTTAATAAGAAATTACTTATTTTTTTTTAAAGAATCTGAAAACCAAAATGTCCTAGGCAATCATTTCACAATAGGTGTTCAAAGTAGATTTTCTTAACTAGCTGATATCCAAAGAGATTCCTGGAAACAAAGAAAGTTTAATGGAATCATAGGAATCTTGAGGGAAAAGGAATAGAGTTAAGCGACCCCAGGATTCTCACTGGAAGAGCTGTGAAGAAGTAAGTGTAGAACTCGGAGAATTCGTTTTCTGCTGCTTTTATAACAAGTTAGTCCAAGTGTAGTAGCTGAGACAACACAGATGTTTTTCTTGCAGTTCTGAGAGTCAGCAGATCAAAATCAGTTTCTCACGGCTGCTAGTTAAGATTTGGGCAGAGTTGTATACTTTTGGAGGATCTAAGGAGAGGGCCTTTCTTTGTCATCTCCAATTTCTAGAGATTACACAAATTCTTCCTTTCTTTTTGTTTTGAGAAAGAGATTTTTGCTATAGGGCATGTGCACTTGCCAGAGACAGAGAAATAGAAAGTGAGAAATCCTCTCTCAGGGGTTTGGCCATGCCACAATCCCCTCTCCATTCTCCTCTGTGATTTTACTCATGCACACACAAGCACCCTACGTGAGTTCCAAGCCACCAGGCCCACCAGGAGCATGAGGGAGTCCAGCACCTTAACCACTGTGCCACCTGCTGGCTCCCCTCTTCCGTTTTTATAAGCCAGTGATGTCATCACTCCCACCACTGCTTCTGTCATCACTACTTTAACTGTAGCTACTGCACCTCCCTTGTACAAAGAACATTGTGGTTGGATCAGACATATAGAGGATACTATTCTCACTTAGAGTTTTGCTTTATTTTTTAGTTATTTCATTTATTTTTACATGACAAAGAGAAACAGACAGGTAGGTACCCTAGGCAGAGTCACACCAAGCTGAAATCCTCTTTCAGCCTCCATGACATGTAACCTCACGTGCTGGTGAGCCAGGCGTGTTCAGGTTGACTTCAGGTTTGTACCTGGGCTTCTCATGTGACACTAATATCCTGAAGCAGTGCCCTACCACCTGCCCCACTGCTGCCAATTGCAAGTTTCTTAAGTTAATCACATTAGTTAAGTTGCTTTGCCCTAAAAGACAATATGAGTATGCTGTAGAAACATTTTGGTGGTGGGACGAATTACTTAGTTTACTGCATTCAATTTTTAGCAAGAAGGATATAATAAACACTTGGTTCATTGAAAATAAAGGTTCTCATATGTGTGTGTAAACATAACCTTGGAGGCTCTTGAAATAATATTTGTTGTGTATTAAAATCTCCCCACAGATTTGAGACCATAGGTGTGCTGTAAGCCCTAACTAAATAACAATTTCTCAAGTGTTACAGATGCACATGATTTACTTTAGAAAGTTTACTCTTTCTAGAAAGTTCGGATATTTACAGAGCAGGATGTTCAGACAATATAGAAGAGTAGGACAATACAAGAAAGAACCAAAATGAGATTGGAAGCTGTTGAAGTCTAAACTGAAATACCGTAAGGTGATTACTTTCGAGAGGGCTCACCCACATATCTGTTGTCAACTGCCAAGCCTCTTGAGTGCTGATGGCCTAAACTGGCTCATCGGACATCATTGTCCTGTCCACGTGTTCTGGTGTTCTTCCGATGGCCAGCCTGAGCTTTTCTACATGACACACAGTAATGCAGGGAGATTAAGGGGCCTAATGAACAGGTATATATATATTTTTCCCATAGGTTGCATGCACTTACCAGAAACTCAGGATAATCATGGCATAATTCCTTCTCCTCTGTTCTCTCGGGATTTTGGACACACATGCACACGTGCCCAACATGACTTTCAAGCCTCTGGGTCTGGAACTCAAGCTGCAGTTAGCCATGTAGGTGTCCAGTGCCTTAACCACTATTCCACCTGATGGTCCCCAGGATTTTATATAATTATATGACACACACACACACACATACAATTTTCCACAATTGATTTGAAATTCATTAAGGACTGATTCCAAGGTTAAACATATAATTCTTTTTTAACCTGAAAACCTGGATAGGATATATTTTATTTTTTTCTTCAATTCCCATTTTTAAATATATGAGAGACACATAGGATAAAAATACATGCTATTTTATTTCTTTTCTCTTATTTGAGAACCTCTTGTTCAGGTCTTTGGTGAGGATATAAATGAAGCAAACAACAAAACTTAGATTCTGAAGAAAAGGGAAAGGTTGATCAAAAAATTCTGCTTATCTTAGGTCAAAATAAAAAATTCCTAGCCCAAGGCAAATTTCAAAGAAATACTACAAGGTGATACCAATAAATTGTGGTTTTCTTTCAGTATTAAACCACTAGTTTGTCCAGTAACTGAGTATTGCTATTTACATTATGAGTTAGGCGCAAACACTTCAATTAATTTCCATCTCTATCAGCCTTTACAGGGCATGTAGCACTCTATTCAGTGCAGTTTGAACTGCACTGAAGCTATTTACAAAGATCTATGATCCCAGGGGTTATATATTCAGCATCATCAGCAGCAACAGCATCAATATTATTACTGCTATTCTTATTAGTTTGCAGCTTTCTAATGCGATTGTCATTTACAGGCAAACATGTCAGACTGTTTAAGGCTTTTCAAAAATTTGAGATAGAGTGGACTAAATGGTATAATCTCCCGTTACTCTAAAACTCTGTTTTGCTCAAAGTTTTCATGAAAAAATGTACAGAAGAATTTTTTTCCATAGGGAATTAATTTTGAACGTATAAATTAGTTACAGATGCATGTGAGCATTTTCTCCATTTTTACTCTTAGCTGCTAATTCCAGAACTTTCTTTAACTTTTCTCAGTGATGCAAGCAGCAGTAATCAGCAATTTTCAGTGTTTTTGGCAGCAATTGCCAGTGTTCCTGTTGCCATGTTGAGGGATTATGCATCCATTTGATTAGTTCAGAATGCTACTTTGACACCTCCATATTCTTTCTGAATCTGGTTCTCAGTCTCTGTGCCGTTCAGGGAAATGAACCTACTTACATTTTATAATTTCTAAGAATTGCACAAATATTTTTTTGTACCTTCTACACATTCGTGTCATTGAAGTCTTTATGCATTTTATGCCTAACTTGTTATCATAGTTTGACTGCCTCCTCTTGGATTTTTCCCTTTGTTATTGCACTCAGTAAACCTGACAGTGAATATTTTCCATTTCAATGTACTGCTTGTTCTAATATCCTATTGGTCCTGGCCTACTCTAGTGCTTTCCTTGATTTCTTCATACGTATCTTCTTACTGAATCTATACTACTTTATAATATAATCATACCAAAAGCCTGGATTTTCAGTGTTTATAGTCTGGGACTCTAGATATTGATATTATTCATGGGCCTTAAAGGAGCTGTGCTTCTGGTTTACACACTATTCTTCTCCAGGTATCTTTAACATCATGTAATGCTTACTTCTCACTGTACTTTTGGTTCTTTTTTTGTGTCATGCCTTAACACTACTCTTGAACGTCTTCTTCTTCTAGGTTTTTAATCCCACAGTAATTGTATTCAATTAATTACTAACTGGCTAAACTCTGTGGCAAATGCTTTCATATATGGTTCCCTAACAGTGGAGGCGATGGAATTTTCTTTGCCATTTTTAACAACTTCAACAACTTTGCATGGGTATGTTCTAGAGAATAGATTTGGAAATTTTAGGTCAGTGAGTAAAAGTCATTTGATCTTTATCTATGTAAGTTTTCCTGTGTTATTTCCCATATGCTTTGGCTAGCTTATGAAAACTTTTCGTCATAAATATCTCTTAACTTTTTTCTACGGAACCTCTACTAATTGTCAAAAACTGAGCAATATGTCCAAATCCTGAATACTTTACTAGTCTCCACACAAATCCACCAGAGCACCTCCACCAACAGCTCAAACAAAGGAATCTCTTCACTTTAATAACTTTTCCTGTATCTGCCTGTTGCCAAAGTTATTTGATCTAAAGTAGTAAAATGAAATGTTTTTCATAAATATTTATTATTTTATAAACATTATTATAGTCTGCCTATATTTAAGTTTACTATACTGATACCAATATATAACAGTAACTTCAGAAGTTTTGAATATGTGTTAGTGAAGTATCAAGAGAACTATTTGTTTATCCCAGACAACTATCAGGTACATATGAAGAGAAGCAGTGGATTTTCTTTTTTTTAATTTAATTATCATCATAATCTTCTTTATATTACATTGGATTACATATAACTTTACAGTGTATTATATTACTTTTTCAAAAGGGAAAGCCATGCATGTCAGTCAATACATAGACATTAATCTCCCCACTTCATCATTCAATATCTGTTCTATGTTTTTTCCAATCATTATTGTTATTATTCTAATTATTTTTAAAACAGTAAATCACTGTTTCTCATTTTGCTTGTAAAAAGACTTTACCCATCATGAAATACTTCTCAGACCAATCCAGTTGAGAGTACTATACATATCATCACCAACAGGTAATAAGTCATATCTGTTTCTCGCTAACATCTTACCTCTCTATTGTTGGATTTTCTGATAAGGACTGTTATAAACCAATCTTCCAAATTTTATTTTTTAACCTCTGCATACAAAGCTAAAAAGTTATGCTAGTTAACAAAATTGTTGAAATAGCAGTTATACTGTATAAACAAGAATGAAAAGAGAAGAATATTTCTCCAGTTGTAAATCTCTATTATAAAAACCAGTTTATTCCCAGGGCAAGCAGATGGCATAGTGGTTGAGGTGCTGGACTCCCATGTGGCCGAATGTGATTCAATTCCTGGACCCAGCAGTTTGAAACTCATACCAGGCATGTGTGCATGCATGCTCAAAATCCCAAGAGGAGAATCAGGGAGAAGGGATTGTGGCATGGCCATCCCCTCTGTGGTGGGTGATTTCTCCTTTCCTTCTCACTATCTCTGTCCCCTTCTCTGATGAGCACATGCACCCTCAAAATAAATAAGTAAATAAAGCTTACTCTCACCTACAAATACTATTTTCTATATAAATGGTTAATGATTATGTAGCTATAAAATTCACTTTTACATAATGATACATATATTATGCATGTTATTCCTCTGATTCTTTCAACTCAGAAGAATAGCACAGGACCTAAGTTTGCCTGTCAGCATTATGGTACTCCACACTAGAAAACAATTAAGTTTGAAAATACAAACTTGGGAGAAAAGAGTTTATTTTCCTTCTCATAGGAAAGGCTATTCTGATTACTGTCCAAGCTGGAAGAGGAGGGTTATATTGCCTTTGAATATTTAGTATCATTACCCTCAGCTTGTTAATTCTTTTATAATCACAAGAGCATTTTATACTGAAAAATAAACAAGTTCTCAAGTGAACATTATAATCTCATGGTGTGGGTAGATTGGCCCACATTATCCGTTTGATGGCTGAATATACACATGAAGAAGTCTGTGGCCTAAAATCCTCAAGCAGGCCTTGGTTGAAAGAGTTTTAGAAAATTAGGTACTTTTCAAATACAATAGTCTACTTACAGTTGTGGCCCACTGCTCATAGAGCATTCATTTGAGTGAAGCAAATGTCTTCTTAAACTTTACTATTACAGTTGGAGTGGAAAATATTATTATCATATACATTTAAGTGCCCATAATGAAATAGGATCAATGGAAGTAATTTCAGTAGACAGGAGTAAAGATTGCTGGATCAGAGTGGCCGATACATCCTCTATCCACACTGCAACTAAAAGGGCCAGTTCACTGCGTGTGACTATGAGCGTCCCGATTAGTACTGAGAATTAGCAGACTGTACAATGGCTCGTTGACATCTTTTATGATTTAATCCAGTGATAAGAAGAGATCTTGACAACTTTTATACTGTTATTTATAGATACCAAAGATATAAAATATTTTTGAAAGATTTTTGCTATAGGACATGTGTACATGCCAGAAAGACAGAAAGAGACAGAGAGACAGAAAGTCAGAAATTCCCTCCCAGGAGGATGACCACACCATGGTCCCTTTCTCTTCTATCCTACTCCTGGGATCTTGAGCACACAATCACCTATACCTGGCGTGATTTTCAAATCCCTGGGTCCAGGACTGAAGCTGTGGTCAGCCACGTGGGAGTTCAGTGCCTTAACCACTACAACACCTGCTGGTCCCAGTTACAAATATTTTACAATTCAGGGCCAGCAGGTGGCATTGCAATTACATCTCTGGTCTCCCACATGGCTGATCACAGTCTGAGTCCTGGACGTGGTGACTTCAAACTCATGCCAGGTACATTCACGTCTAAGATCCCAGGAAGAAAATGGAGGAGAAGGGTTTATAACATGGCCATGCCCCAATTGCGTGATTTCTCATTTTTCCTCTCACTATCTCTGTGTCTCTTTCTCTGGCAAGTGCATGTGCTATAAGACAAAAACTTCTTGAATATAAATAAATGATCAAAAATAAAATGCATGTTAAGATCTTCCACTTTTAACAACATTTGGAATTTTCAATCTTGATATAAGAGGTGAAGTGTACAAAATTTTATATGAGATAGTTTTTGTTAGGAAGAATTTTTATTGAGTTAAAATAACTCAAATTAAGTGAATTTCATAGATCTACCTTCAAGTACCCTTCTTCATGGTGAACCTCTTGTGAAAGAGTTCTCTTTATTCTAGTTACATGGTGCATGGTGAAAAAATTTAAATTGCATTTAATTCCTTGGCATTTTATAATACTGATGGCTTATCCTATACTGATACATGATTAATTTCTTTGGTCAAATATATACTTGGTTGTTCTTTTGAAAGTGAAAATCGTATGCGTTGAATACATGGCATGTTAGTGCTCATTTTAGTCATGTAAAAGCTATATATAAATTACTTTTATTTTAGTCTTTAGAGAAATGCGTGTTTATTTTTAATATTTTGATGCATTATAATTTGAATGAATTTCCTGTACCTAATAATTGGTAATTTCAGTCCCCAGTTGCTAGCTATATATTTTTAAATGTGCTCCCTTTCATTTTGTAATTACCTTCATTTTGTTATTATTCATACATAATTTGATTTCCTTTGTAAACAACACTTTCTTCAATCTAACACATAAGTGAGAACTTGAGAGAACACCTAAGAAATACACTCAGAAGCTTCATAAATCCTCTCATTGTTTCTTTTGAAGTTTTAAATTTATTCATGAAAGACACAGCCATGTAAAAGTGAGATAGATGAGCCCTCTCCATTTCCAATTGGACAGAAGCAGTAGTTCAGAGTGTTGATAACAACTAACAATTTGTTCATGTTTAACAATATTTTGTGCATACTTAAATTTTAACTTTTCACGTGCATTTTTTTTTTTTTTGGAAAGGTTTTTGCTATAGGGCATGTGTACTCGCCAGAAAGACAGAGAGAGAGAGAGACATAGAGACAGAAAGCGAGAAATCACCCCCAGGGGTGATGGTCATTCTACAATCCCTTCACCTCCATTCTCCTCTCGGGATCTTGGGCACGCACACACACGCACCTGGCATGAGTTTAAGACACCGGGTCTGGGACTTGAACAGCAGTTGACTACATGGAAGTCCAGCGACATAGCCATTACGCCAACTGCTGGTCCCAATATGCTCTTTTTTGATCTCTCTCTCTATATATATATATATACACACACACATATATATGGATGTATATGATTGTTATATGATGATTACTATTAAGCATCAATTTGACTGGCTATGGGATGGCGAGATTCTGGTTAAGCATTACATGTGTAGACGTGTCTAATGAGAATATTTCCAAAGAGGAAAGTATGTGTCTGCAGAGTAAGGAAAGCAAATAGCCGTCTCCACTGTGAGACAGCACCATCCAGTCACTGAGGGTCTGCACAGGACAGAAAGGTGGAGGAAAATTTGATTTGCTCTCTGGCTGCGGAGGTGAAACATGCGTCTTCTCCTGCTCTTGCTTCTCCTAGTTCTCAGGTCTTTAGGCCTGGAGTGAAATTTAAACAATCAACTGTCCAGCTCTCAGGCCTTCAAATACAGCACTGATTTTCATGGGTTTTCAGCTTACACATAGATCATGGGACTTCTCATACTCCATAATTGTATGGGCTAATACCTTATAAAAATACTTTTATGTCTCTGTCTATCCAGATAGATAGAAATGCCATAATCTTTAAATGAGGCACGCCTCTAAGGTTAAGGTTTTGTGTCTGTGTCATATATTAGTATATTTTCAGCATCCAGTATCTATCACAATGGAAACCACACAATAAGATTTTCTTCATGCATTTTATTGAACACTTAAGTGAAAAATTTTACTTAATTATAAAACACATATTTTGAAATAATTTATCCCTATCAATTTTAGGAACTGTGTGGAATGTTTGACTCAAAAGTAACAACACAATATTGAAAACTAGTTAACATGAATAGTATCGAAAAATTCTCATTTGGATATTCTTCAATAGGCATATGATATGTAGCAACATTTAAAATAAACAGGGACCAGTATGTGGCATGGTGGTTAAGGTGCTGAATTCCCACTTGACCGAGGTTTAAGTCCTGGATCTGGTAGCTTGCTTTCTCACTTTCTCTGTCTCTTTGGTGAATGTACATGTCCTGTAACAAATTTAAAAATAATAACAATAATATTAACCAAAATGAATAAGTAATTCTTTAAACCAATAAAAATTCTAGTATAGTTTTTTCAATGTAGTCTTAAAATCTACCCTTTACATAAAAATAAATAAATAAAATTAAAAAAAAAAACTAGTTCAGCATTCATAGTGATGTGATGATGCATTTTTCTTTGAGGAGACATTCTATGAGAAACTTTGTTGCTGGCAAAGTTTATACCATCTTGAAATAAGTAAACAGTCCATAAACCCTACTAGCAGTTAGCGGTAAACAATTTATCTCTCAAACATTCAGTAGACTGGAAAATAATACATCCTGAGATACCAAATAATTTCTTCCAAGTTCCTATGTCTAGCAGAATTTCATTTGGAATTTCCATTTTAGAGGCTAGGTAATATTTTACTAGAGCTAGTAAGAACCATTTCAACAACATTTAACTGAGGGGATAAGTAGCAGTCTACGACTGCAAACCCAGTTAAAAATGAGTCAAAGTTTACTTTACACTCTGCTGTTATCTTGCAAATATCATGCTCTGAAACCTTGTTGAACTTAGCCTAACTCACATTTTTAATAACCACAAATATTGCTATTCAATATAAAATAATTAAAAATAGCATTAAAAACAGGATATCTACATTTGCAAGAGAAATTAAAAAATGAAGTCCGGTAATGTTATTAAGCCTCTTTTCATAGCTAGCTTTTTAAATCAGACCAGCATCCTATAGAGATCTCTGAACTCTTGAATAAAAACATATATTCCCTCTGACGATATTGACACTTCCAATGCACACTGACCTTTGAAATGACATATATTCCCATTTGCTTAGCTTCAGTCTAAATGTTCATTTTCTTAGTTAAATAATGAATCCATGCACAAAACACAGTATGAAAATACACATTCTGGTTAGTAATACAGAAACAAAAACAGTCCAGTAATTAGTTTTAAAAGTTCCTTTGAATTTTTGCAATGTTTCATTACACATGAGGCCACAGCAAGCTTTATTTTTCCCTTTTCTATATGTCATTGTAGTACAGTAAACACATAGGAGACCTCAAATCATAGATATTCAGCACAATGATCTTTCAAAGAGTGGACAGACTCATGTAACATGAAACAAATACAATAATCATAGATATTCAGCACAATGATCTTTCAAAGAATGGACAGACTCATGTAACATGCACCAGTATGAAACAAATACAATAACAGCAGGCACTCTCTGGTAGTCATTGCATAAACACAGTAAAGGTAAACACTATTCTATTTTTTCCCCTTTTAGATATTTTTGCTATGGGGCACATTCATTCTCTGAGAGACAGAAAATGAAGAATAACCCCCTGAGGAATGGCCATGCCAAAATCCCCTCTCCTTCATTCTCTTCTCAGGGTTTTAGGCATGCATGCACTTGTGCCCAGCGTGAGTTTCAAACTGTTGGGTCTGGGACATGAACTACTGTCAACCACTGTCAACCAGTTTAGTCCAGCAACTTAACTGCTACACCACCTGCTGGCCCCAAGGTAAACAGTATTCTAACTTCAAATACCAAAGAATATTTTTGTTTGTGAAAAAATATTATATACTTTTCCTTTGGAGGAGAGGTATTTTCTTGCTTTCCCATATTTCTTGGGACCCTGTGGTGATTTCTAATCATCTGATGGATGGTGCGTTTCTTACTAATTCTTGAAGTTCAATTAGAACGTTCAAAGGCATGCAGTAGGAGGTGACCTGCAATCTCTCTTCCATTCTGTTTTCACTCTTTGTGCATCAGATTCAGTGGGAATAGAGGAATATTCTGACCCTAATCGTATTCAGATGTTCGGATTCTGTTCACTTGGACCTGTCCAGACAATTAGTGTGTAGAGGCTGAGCATTCAATGAATAAAGATAAAGAAAAAAGGAAAAGAATTAGAGAAGAGGAAAGAAGAAGAAAAATAAAATAAAAAAGGAGAAATTAAAAAATGATAAAAATAACTTTAGATTTTAATTTTAAAAAGCAAAAAATGAAAACTGTGTGGCATGAAAGCAATATTTCACAGCTCAAGTTCAGTCTCTATCTCAGAATGGACCTGAGGTTGTACTTTTCTTAAATGGAATGGGGAAAGGCACAAATTAGCACCATATAGGAAGTGCTTGGGAGCCCAGAGAATAGCTTACCTTAAAAAAAAATTAAAAGTCACAGGGAGACACAGAGAGACAGAGAGACAGAGACAGAGAGAAATGGAGAGAAGGGGACAGGGGTAGCCCTAGCCACAAGAAATGAATCTGGAGGAAGAAGTCTCAGCAGAAAAATCTTTTTTAGTCAAGGAAAGCAGTATTTCACAGCTCAAGTTCAGCATCCATCTCAGGATGAGTCTGGGGTTGGGCCTTTTCTAAATGAAATAAACTATATAGCATGAACTCTTGTGTTTTTAGTTTCTTTGACTCAGTATTAGGTATATAAAATTCACCCATGTTTTTGAATATAGTTATAGTTCAGTCATCTTTTTACTAGATAGTAGACTACTATATGAATATAAAATTTAGTTATCCATTATTCTGTTAAAGGGTAGTTTGGGATTTTACTGTTTCAAGTCTTGTGAGGAAACAAAACAAAACAGTAAAAAAAATAAAAAATAAAAAAACCCTGCTGTAAACATGTGGCTTGTCCTTCAGTGAATATACATACAGATTTCTTTGGGGTATAATTTCAGGATTGTGTATATGCTTACAGTTTATCTTGGATCTTAGGTTGCATGCCTCAAAAACTATCAAGTAAATTTTAAAGTTATTTATTGAGTATTTAGTGACTTTACTTTTGCCTGTTTTTTGTTCATGCCGTCTGCTGGATTTGATTCAGAATGCTCTCTGTATATTTTGGTTATAAGATATGGTTAACACATTTTTGTGTCTTGTGTAATAAATCTTTGCCTTCCCTGGTATCATGAAGCTAGTTTTCTGTTTGTTCTACAAACTTTTTGTTTAACCTTTCCAATTTAGGACTATGACACATAAGGGAACTTTTCTTATCTACGATGTGTGAGGAAGATTAAAGATTATTTTTTGAATATTTTTATCAAAGTTACATAGAAAAATATATTGGAAAACATTCTTTTCATAATTTTGGCATCTAAATAAATCTGGCCCTATACCCATTCCCCACCACCAGCTTTTTTCATTTCTTTGCCAATTTTTTTTTTTTTTTTTTTTTTTTTTTTTTTTTTTTTTTTGCTATAGGGTGTGTGTGCTCGCCAGAAAGACAGAGAGAGACAGAGAGAAAGAAGGCAACAAATCACCCCCAGGGGGGATGGCCATGCCACAATCCCTTCTCCTCCATTCTCTTCTTAGGATCTTGGGCACACACATACACACACCCGGTGTGAGTTTAAGTCACTGGGTCCGGGACACAAACCACGGTCGACTACATGGGAGTTCAGCGACATAGCCATTACACTAACTGCTGGTCCCATCAATCTGTCTTTTTTTGATAGACACTGTCTAACTATACAGATTCGTTATAGTCTTGATACCTAGCAGAAAACATTCTCCAGTTTCTATTCTTTGTGTGTGGCCATTTGAATCTCAACATAAATTTTCAAATCACCTTGTCCATTTTCACTAACAATAAAACACAGTATAAGATGTTTGAATTTATAGATCCATAAAAGGAAACAGTTTTAAGGAGAACATATACATTTAATTAGTGAATCATTCTTGCTGTAAACAGTGCATCTGCCAGCACTTGCTTTCATTCCCTTTATTTTGTCTCAATGATGTTGCATTGATGTCTTGCACTAATTTTATTACACTTATTTCTATATATTAGTATTGGCATTGCAATAGTTGTTATAAACAGTATTGTTTCCAGATATTTATTACCATTTTTGTTGCTTTGTATATAAACAAAATTAAATTTTACCTAAGGATCTGTGTTAAATGATTCTGTTCAATTCATTAGTATTCCCAATAGTTTATAGCAGATTCTTTTGAACTTTTGAGGCACCTGGCTATTTGTCTGTGAATAGTTTCATTCTTCCTATCTAACATCTTTTCCCTATTTTTTACACTATTTTACACTATCCCACTTATTTCAACATTCAGTGCAAATGGTGACAGTGACTATATGAGTTCACTGTTAATTGAATCTTTTTAAAAATTATTTATTTATTGATTGATTTTCTATAGGACGCATGTGCTCACCAGAGAGATAGAGACAGAGACAGAAAGCAAGAAATCATCCCCTATGGGGGATGGCCATGCCGCAATCGCTTCTTTTCCATTCTCCTCTTAGGAATTTGAACACACACACACACACACATGTGTCCAGCATGAATTTTAAGCCACTGTGTTCATGAATCAAACCATGGTTGACTACATGGGAGTCCAGGGATGTAACCATCACACCATCTGCAGGTCCCCACTGAATCTTAAAATGCAACGTAAGATGTAACTACCTCACATAAACCTCACCATATAAATATATCCTTATATATAATATAGAGATATATATTGATATACATGCTCAAGCAAATGCTAAGCGGTACCTCAAATTTGAAACAAACTGAAGGCACAATGACACAGAAAGGTTGTAACAAAATGGAAAAAAATAATAGTATAAACCCCAATGAAAAAATAACTGTTACAGTTGAATACCGTTAAGACTACCCATAGACACTGACAATGAGAAATTAAAGGGACATTTCTAGTAATGAGGGCAAATAATGAAAAAGAACTTGTTATTCTAACTGTACATGTCTCAGTATGTGATTCTGTAACATAGTACACACAGTTCTGCATACGTGTAGAGAACTCAGAGCAGAAATGTACAAATCCACAGTCCTGGTAGAAGTCTTTAATACAGATCTTCATATTAGAAAAAGCAGTTATAAACTAAATAAGGAAGGCTGATATATGCAAAATGTACTTACCCAACTTGACATCATTGATTATATATCAAAGACTGGAACAATAATGGTTGGGCATTCACCCTTTTCAAGTGCACAAGAAAACATTACAAAATTATTGCAAGTATGATTAGCCAGAAAACCTCATCAAGTTTTAAAGGATGGAATCATTCTTAGAAAACTCTAAGCACCTTGGGCTGGAAGGTGGCATGGTGGCTAAGGGCCTTGGACTCCCACATGGTCTACTGCAGTTCAAGTCCCGGAGCTGGCAACTTGCATTCTCACTTTCTCTCTCTCACTCTCACTTTTGCTCTGTCCCTCTCTAGTCAAATGAAAACAAATAAATAGGAACCAGCAGTTAGCATAATGGTTCTATCACTGGACACCCATGTAGTCAACCGTGGTTCATGTCCCAGACCCAGTGGCTTAAAACTCACGCCAGGCACGTGTGCTTGCGTGCCCAAGATCCCAAGAGGAGAACGGAGGAGAAGGGATTGCGGCGTGGCCATCCCCCCTGGGGGGTGATTTCTCGCTTTCAGTCTCTCTGTCTCTCTCTGTCTGGCGAGCGCACATGCCCTATCTCCCTATAGCAAAAATCTCTCCCCCCCAAAAAAAAAGTAAAAATAAAAAGAAAACAAACAAATAAATAAATAAATAAAGTTAAACAACAATAACAAAAAAGAAAATTCTAAACACCTTAATACTAAACTGAAAACAAGAGTAGCATATAAATTTGAAATAACAGCTTGAAAATAAGGCAATACACTTAGACATAGTACATAGAGTAAAGAAAAATTAACAACTAAAAGTAGAAAATATTTTTATGTGAATGATATTATAAGAAACATATGACATAACAAAACATGTGAGATTCAGGCTGACTTGAGAGAAATCTACAGTTTTGTTTTGTTTTTCAAAAATATCACATTGGATTTGTTAGACTTCAAGACTAGGGAAATACATGTTCAGATATTAGACAAGGAAAACAGTCACTGCTAAGGGTAAAAACAAACGAAAGATACCAGGTCGGAGGTTGATTTCTCGGTGTCAACAATCGGTGCCAGGAAGCGATGAAAAATTCCACTCCTTGGTCCCTGGCCATGAACTCCTTAGATCCAATCATGTCCATCAGCGTTTTTACATTTGGTGAAGCATTTATAGAACAGATATAGTAATACAACCAGCACAAATATACTTACCTGTGGGGAAGCCAGTGTTGGGTAAGGACAGATGTATAGAAACTAATTTGTCCAAAAGCCCATTATATTCAGGAGATTTCAGAAAGTTAGTGGAAAATGTGAATTGAAGTATGAGTTTATTTCAGTGCAAAAGATTTTTGCAATTTATGCATTTTCTTACTATGCATGTCCCATAAATTCGTTGAAGAGACCTTATACATTCTTATGATTTTGAATTTATTTAATTATTGCTATTCATATTTTTACAATAAATTTGTGCAGACTAACAAAAATCAGTTGATGCTTAGCTAGCTCTTGTTCATCCTCAGTTCAATCATTTTCTATAAAATGCAAATGTTAGCATGTCAGTTTTGTCCTCAAGAGGCTTTAAGCTAATCTCCTAATACATTTGATT
Organism: Tupaia belangeri chinensis; assembly: GCF_000334495.1. Taxonomy (NCBI): domain Eukaryota; kingdom Metazoa; phylum Chordata; class Mammalia; order Scandentia; family Tupaiidae; genus Tupaia; species Tupaia belangeri. Next base: position 785,888 of record NW_006159937.1, on the reverse strand, counting down.
ACCAATGTAAGTATTATTATAAGGACATAAGAGTTCTTTTAACAAGACCTGTACAGAATCCCCCTGGCTATGACTCCTCATGGAAAAAAATACTTATTTTCTCCTGGTAAAGGGAGATTTTTATCTTCAGTTTTGAGGAGGTTGGGGGGAAGAATTGATTGCCTTCCTTGCATTTTCTTTTTCCTTTTTTTTCTTTTCTTTTCTTTTTTTTTTGAGAGGTTTTTGCTATAGGGCACGTGCAATGACCAGAAAGACAGAGAGACAGAAAACCTATAACTCAAAGTAATCCCTACACCAAAGTGGCAAATTGGATGCATAGTCTGCCCCTTCCCAATGTCATGTTTATTATTTCTTTTCCAATTGATCTACCAGTTTCAGGTTTGCTTTCCTCAATCTTGATCTGTTTTAGATTAATAAAATACTCTCAGTTAATTTTTTTCTCAATTTCTTTATCTACACATCTCACTGTGCTTTAAGTAGCTACACAACATGCATTAACTACAACACACATAAGTCACATAGTTGATAAAAATTATTTCATACATTATCAAAACTTCTAGAATCAAAGACATGATTCCATTTAATTTTTTATAGAATTACTTATTTCTTTGATTTGTTATTATAATTTTTTTGGAGAGGTTTTTGCTATAAGGCACATACACTCACCACAAAGACAGAGACAGAGAGATAGAAAGCGAGAAATCGCCCCCAAGGGGGATGGCCTCGCCACAATCCTTTCTCCTCCATTCTCCTCTCGAGATCTTGGGCACGCACGCACACACTCCTGGTGTGAGTTTAAGTCACCGGGTCTGAGATTTGAACAGCCGTCAACTTTATGGGAGTCTACCGACTTAGCCATTACACCAACTGCTGATCCCTTATTATTATAATGATTTTTAATTTGACTGGAGAGAGACAGAGAAAGAGAAAGGGAAAGTGAGAACTCAAGCCACTAAGTCCTGGACTTGGCCACGTGGGAACCTTAGCCATTACACCTCCTGCAGGCCCCAATTCCATTTAATGTTTGTGCTTTGTATTATCATGTTCTCCAAGAGAGATTGTTGCTCTAGGGCATGTGAGCTCACTGGAGACAAAGAGAGAGAGAGACAAAAAGTGAGAAATCACCCCACAGTACAATCCCTCCTCCATTCTCCTCTCGGGATCTTGGGCATGCATGCACATGCACCTGGCATGAGTTTTAAATCATCTGGTCTGGGACTCAAACCACAGTTGACTACATGGGAATCTAGCAAGGTGACCGTTATGCAATCTGCTAGTCCCAATACATTTTAGTTCTTAATATTTAGAATTCCTTAGCTATTTCTATTTGGTTAGTATTGTCAATATTCAGCAAATTTCATTTGTTTTTATTAAATGATTCCATTTATTGATTTTAATTGCCACAGGGCATATGTGCTCTCCAAAGAGGACACAGAGTAAGAGGGAGAGAAAGGGAAAAAGAAAGACCCTCTAATGGGGAATACCCACACTGTAATCCCTTCTCTTCTGTTTCTTCATTTTGTCAGCACTTTGAACACTAGTCTGTTTTCTAGTTGCCAGGGCTAAGATTTAACCTGCGATTGGCCATGTTAGTCCTGCTCCCTTACCCACTAGAATATAGGCTGGCCCACTCCTTTGTTGTTGTTTTTTTTTAATTTTTTTTATTACTTTTTTTATTTTTGAGAGATTTTTGCTATAGGGCACACGCTCTTGCTAGAGACACAAATACAGAGACAGAAAGTGAAAACCACCCCTCAGAGGGGATGGCCACACCACAATCCCTTCTCCTTCATTCTCTTCTTGGGATTTTGGGCATGCACACACAGGCACCCAGTGTGAATTTCAAGCCTCTCTGCCTGGGACTTAAACTGTGGTCAAGTATGTGAGAGTCCACCACCTTAACCACTATGCCGTCTGCTGGTCTCTTACTCCTTTGGTTGTTATTTTGGGCTTCTAAATCACAGTACTGAAAATGTCTATTAAGAGGCTATGCTTTGCTTTAGATATCATCACCTTAAATATCTGCAACATTATAATAACTTGATAGAGTATAAAGTATGAACTAAAATAATAAAAATAACCACAACTATCCTGTTTCCTTGCAGCCATGACATAATTTTGAGTACTTTCCCTGCTTTCATAAACTAATTCCTGAAATTTTGTGCCCATCATTTGCTTGCATTTAAAAAAAAAAAATCCACATACCTGGAGTTGATGGGAGGACATTGCTTAGTATTTCTTGTCTTTGAGCTTTACAAAATAGCATTGTTATTGTACTTTTCTGTAATAGTCTGCAGCATTTATTTCACTGAATATTATGTCTCTACAACTCATCCATGTTGTTGTTGCACTAGGTTATTCATTCATTTTTCACTGCATTAAATATGCCATTGTGTATAAATAGTATAATTTGTTTATCCACTTCAAATAGATATTTGCCTTATTTCTTTGTTTGTTTTCTATTATGAAATATGCAGCCAAATATATTTTAGATATATCTTGGTGCATCTAGAATGATTTTTCTTTCCTTTTTTTTTTTAATCGCAGAGTGCATTTACTTGTCATAGACAGAGAGGAAACATTTCAATGGGGCATGGTCAGTCCTCAATCCTTTTTTTCCTCCCTTCCTTTCTCCCATCAGGAGTCTGGACATATGCTCACAAGTGTCCACTGTATTTTCCTAAGCCATATGTTTAAGAATAAAATACCTATGTAAGAATTTGTACATGCTAATCTTTCCAAGGTAACTCCATGTTATTTTTTAAAAGGTTTATTTATTTATTTATTTGGAGATGTTTTAGCTATAGCACGTGTGTGCCTGCCAGAAAGACAGAGTAAGACACAGAGACAGAAAAAGAGAAATCACCCCTCCAGGGGAGACGGCCACGCTACAATCCCTTTTCCTCCATTGTCATCTCGGGATCTTGGGCACACATACACTCATGCCCTGCATGAATTTAAGTCATCAGGTAATGGTTATGTCATTAGAAACCCATGTAGTTGACTACAGTTTGAGTCCTGGACCTGGGGCTTAAAATTCATGCCAGGCCATATGTACATGGGTGCCCAAGATCCCAAGAAGAGAATGGAGGAGAAGAGATTGCAGCATGGCCATCCCCCCCTGGGTTGTTATTTCTAATTTTCTGTCTCTCTGCCTCTCTCTGTCTCCCTGGTGAGCACACGCACCTTATAGAAAAAATCTTTCTTGGGACCCTCAGATGGCATAATGGTTATGTCACTGGATTCCCATGTAGTCAACCACAGTTCAAGTCCCAAACCCGTAGGCTTAAAACACATGCCAGGCGTGTGTGCGTGCATGCCCAAAATCCTGAGAGGAGAGTGGAGGAGACGGGATTATAGTGTGGCCATTCCTCCTGGAAGGTGATTTCTTTCTGTCTCTCTGTCTGTGTCCAGCCAGTGCATACACCCTATAGAAAATGTCCCTGTCTTGGGAACCAGCAGTTAGCGTAATGGCTATGTCGCTGGGTTCCCACGTAGTCGACCGCGGTTCGTGTCCCGGATCCGGTGGCTTAAAACTCACGCCGGGCGCGTGTGCATGCGTGCCCAAGATCCCGAGAGGAGAATGGAGGAGAAGGGATTGCGGCGTGGCCATCCCCCCTGGGGGGTGATTTCTCGCTTTCTGTCTCTCTGTCTGTGTCCAGCCAGTGCATACACCCTATAGAAAATGTCCCTGTCTCAAGAAAAAAATATATTTTTAAAGAAAAAGTTTTTAAAAAAATATTAAACTATCTACGTATTCCAGAGACTCTCCTTCATTTCACATGCAAATCAAATTAAAATAGTTATTTTTGAAGTTGTGCTCTTCAGTAGAAGTCCATTTGCACAGCATCTACTCAAGGAATAGCTTTAACTATATATTACACACCAGTTTGGGAAATGAAGGACTCAGTTTAATAGCTAATTTTACTAGAAGTTAATGAAATATAGGAAGAACTTACAAGCCACAGGTAGTGGGATGTAATTGAAAAAGGAAGACATAGGCAAAAGAAAACATAAAAAGCGAACTTCAAATTATGTTTTACAGGATTTGAGAAATATGTGGGAATCAAATTAAGGTTACTCCATATTAATTACATGTAGAGCTCGTAGGGCTCGCTCAGAAACTGTAAATCAAACTTCCGGACAGGAAGGTATGTGTGGGTAGCGATGAGTCCTTAGGCTGAAACTAGAGTAAAATAGCTCCTGGCATTACAAAGAAGGATGATTTTATTCTAAATGTTTAACGGGATGCTATAAATTGAATTATTTAGGAGAATCTAGCTTTGTGAGAAGATAATTCTAGTCACTCAGAGTGAAAATATAGTGACTGATTGGTGACATAGGGGTCTAGCCCCAGCTCCGCCAGACAGATCCCCATGAGAGACTTGCCAGTTCACATTCAGGGATGTCCATGACTGTGCTGGGCTGGAGTGTGGCCATGTTCCAGGCTGTCTGAAGCTGGGGCTGAGTCACAGAGTTAGGTAAGGGGTGTGCATCTCTGTCTCCTCTTTTTACATTCTCTTTCTTTCTCTGTCTTACTCATGCAGTGCATGAATACAATGTTTTAAAAATTAAAGAATAATTATACTAGGGGTTCTTCTCTCAGGTTCAAAATATATTCTTGCTAATATTTCCCTTCTTGTCTTTGATTTTATGGTAGAATGGAGTGTCTTACTGTATCCAATATAATTACACACTATTCATCTCATCTTATATTCTCTAGAGTTAATTCTTTATGCAAGAGATGGAATGACAAGGAAATTCTCGTGTTGTAGATAATTTCCTGTTTAGTTTGATTTCCCTGGCATATTTACTGATGCAAGAAGTCAAATCTGTTCCTGTTAAAATGCTGGTATCTCAGGAGAAAGAGCACTCTACTATCACTTCTTAGGGAAAAAAATTATAGACTTAACTTGAAAATCAAACAAACATATATGTAAAATTATAATAGAAACATCTGATTATATGAAAGAACAAATTAGATCACCAGGTAAATTAAATTATTTATTATATTTATTATGAATAAGTTACTTCCTGGATGTGTTGAACATGCAAATACAGCCTTTAGAGGTACAGATAAAAAACTAAAAAAAAAAAAAAATCATTTATCAAGTAACTTGACTATAAATTTAGCTTTGTTCACTGGTGGCAGATTTTACCTTCAATGTAAGATAAAATACAAATATGATGGTATAGGCTTTACTAATGGAGACATGTAAGAAAAATTCTGTTTAACTTTTCCTCAATAAAAATTCCCACCACCCAAAATAAAGTCCGCTTGATAGACAGTGCCTCCTATGCTATCGAGTTATCTGCTCAAACATTTATTAAGCATCATAAAAATAGTAGGACAATTAAAAAATGTGTCCCATTTATCCTAGTTAGGATGTCAGTAGCAGCAATATTTTTTCAACAATCTTAAGGCTAGTTTTCCCTAAAACATAACAAAGAAGAAAAGTATAAAGTTTATGTTTAATGACTAAATAGCATTATCACCTTTATAATAATATAAGACAGCTAGCTAGGACGGACTTTAGTTTCTGTAATTTTAAAAAAAATTAGTTACCTTAATTGATACTACTTCTGATACAGACTAAACTGACTTAAAAATAGTTCAGATTTACATGTAAATCCAGCATCAAGCTGGAAAATTATTAAGGACTACTTAGAGGCTGAAAACTAAGTGGAGGGAGGAAATCAAAACAAAACAAAACAAAAGGACCTAAGTAGAAAATGGAAGGTGACATTTCCAGTGAGCACAATAGCTAATCATAAACTTTGATTTTTATGGAGGAAAAAAAAAAAACTACAAGAGAAGACTCAGAAGTTATCAAGTTCTGACTAGTTTAAGATTAACATCCCTATGTAAACAGAGAGATTTATACCATCTACTGGAAAGACAAATAATAAACACAGGGTACTTCAGGAAAATTGTCCATTCTAAGGATGAATGAGTTAGAAATAAATAAATAAATAAACAAATGCCTTCTCTGAGAATATGAAAAATAATTTAGCCCTTAAAGGTTTACTCAAAAAAAAAAAAAATGATACTGTCTGGAATGTCTTAGATTTAGATCGAATTACCAAAGGAGAGAGAGTGGTTGACAACAGCTAACAGAAGGAAAGTAAAAATGTCTCTAAAAGAATCAACCCCAGTTCAACTCCAAACCTAGAAAACATTATTAGAAACATGAACTAATAGTCAAAAATTATTTTTTGAGAAATCAGAATGTAAGAGAATGAGAACAAAACAGTTGATAGAAAAAACGGAAAGACATAACTAAAGACATTTACATTTTCAGAGACAGAAAACCTGATTAAAATTTGAGAAAAAAGAAAGATGTTAGTAAACGACTGAAGATAAAGTAGTCATTTTTTTTTTTTAGAAATGAAGGACAAATCAAAAATGATACAGTTAGGATATCAACGAGTCCCATATATAAATATACATATATATTAAAAATACCTAAAAATAATGATTAAAGTAATAGCCAAAAGAAGATTTTTAAAGAATTTGGGATCAGCAGATAGCAGATAATAATGGTTGTCACTGATTCCCATGTCATACAAAGTGGTTCGAGTCCCAGACCTGGTGGCTTAAACTCACGGTGAGCACGTGTGCGTGCATGCCCTAAATCCTGAAAGACTGGAGGAGAAGGGGTCGCAGCATGGCTATTCCCGCCTGAGGGTGATTTCTCACTCTCTCTCTCTGTTTCTCTGGCAAGTGCACACACTCTATAGCAAAAATTTCTCTCTCTCAAAAAAAAAAAAAATCCAAAAGAAATGGCACAGATGCAGTTTGTAGATGGTAGACAATAATGAGTCACAAAAGTGGAAAATACATAATGCAAAATCTCTTGTAATTAAATAGAAAAAGAAATAAAATTACATGAAGCAAATGTAACATATGCTCTCCATAAAAGAGTCAACACAGACAAAAAATCAAAAAGAAATATAGGGATGACTTGATCAATGCTTTCAAACAGTTTAGCACAATAGCATCTCAAGTCACCTTTCCAGTATACGCTGAAGATGTATTCTACAAAGACAAGATAGCTAATACAGGCCCTAAAACAAACCTAAAGAAGTTGAAAAACATTAAAATCCTTCAAAGAGTGTTCTTTGACCTCAAACAATATTCTTGACTTTTACAGAATGAAGTCAGAAATTAGTAAAAAGATATCTAGAAAATTCCCAAATATTTGGAAATAAAACCACACTTTCTAAACAACACATGAATTAAAGAAGAATTAAGAAAAGCACCAAAAATATTTAAATAGAGTAAAACTTGGAACACAACACAGTAGAACTAGAGGGAAGCAAATAAAGCACTGTTTAGAGGGAAGCTGGTAACATTCTGTTCATGTTTGAACAGAAAATAAGCAAGTTTTTTAAAGAGGTTTTTGCCTTAGGGTGCATGTGCTCACCAGAGAGAGAGAAAGATACAGTGTGAGGAAAAGTGAGAAATCATCCCCAAGGGAGAATTGCCACTTTGCAATCCCTTCTCCTCTAGGGAGCTTGGGCACGCACGTACATGCATCCCGTGTGAGTTTAAGCCACCGGGTCCAGGACTCAAACAGCAGTCCACTACATGGGAGTCCAGAGACATAGCCATTATGCCAGTTGCTGGTCCAAAGCTTGGTATAATTTTTAAGCCACTGCATCCTGAACTTGAGCCACGGTTGGCCATGTGGAAGTCCAGCTGTGTAACTGCTATGTCATCTGCTGCCTACCCCCAAAATCAATGATTTAAGTTTCTTCAAAATAGAGAAGATCAAGCTAAACTCACAATTAGTAGTAAAACCCATCATAGTTCTATCTGTAAGTAATAAACGATTATAAATTGAAACAAATAAACCATTATAAATTGAAACTATAAAGAGTACCATACGCAAGAGCAAAAACATATTAAATGTCTAAACATAAATGTAATAAAATATACCCAATATTTAGATAATGAAAATTACAACATAATAATTTTTAAAAAATTAAAGATCTGAATAATTGGAGAATTAAGCAAGGATAAGACTCAATACTATTAATGTTAAAATTCTTTCCAACTTGGGACCAGCAGTTAGCGTAATGGCTATGTCACTGAACTCCCACGTAGCCAACTGTGGTTCTAGTCCTGGACCTGGTGACTTAAACTCATGCCAGGCACGTGTGCTTGTGTGCCCAATATCCCAAGAGGAAAATGGAGGAGAAGGAATTGCAGCATGGCCATCCCCCCTGGGTGGGTGATTTCTTGCTTTCTGTCTTTCTGGTGAGCACATGTGCCCTATAGCAAAAACCTCTAAAAAAAAAACAAAAACAAAAAGAAACAAACAAACAAAAAATAATTCTTCCCAATTTTAATAAGTATAAAGAAGTCAAAGATATCTATTTTCTAAAGCAATTAAAAAAAAACAATATGGAGTATTGAACTACTTTATTTAAAGTTCACTATAAAATAATACTGGTGAAGACAGCACACTATTGACAAAGAAAGAGTGATGATGGCCAGCCATGGCGCACAGCTGGTGGGGTACCACACTGTAGTCCTATGGGAGGCTTGGGAAACCCAAGCTGGGGGAAGGAGTGGCAGAGTCCTCAAGGGTGTCTGTTTCTCTCTCTGTCTCTCTGTCTCTCTTATGAGAGAAATAAAAATTAAACTTTGAAAAGAAAAAAAAGATGGGGACTTTTAAATTATTAGAATGAAATACAGAGTCCAATGGTAAACTCGCTCTCACATAATTTTGGACAAAGATAATAATAAAATAATAATAAAAATAATGTTGTCTTTTTAATAAATAATTTTGAAACTAATGAAAAGTCCATACCAAAAAAAGTCCCTCAATCTGTACAATGTGAAAAAATGAATCAACTTAAAATACCTGTAAATGTAAGAGCTAAAATACAATATATCTAAACAGTAAACTCAGGAGAAAATATTACCTTGGGTTTGGAAAAGATGTCTCATACAAGAAACAAAAAGACTTGACTCTTAAACAAAACAGGACTTCAAAAAGATCAACCCTTTAAAAGAAATCAAAATCACAGCATCAAAAATATTTTGAAACACAAGTCGAGTAATGGGCTTGCATGTAGATCATATAAAAAAAAAAAACTTACGACTTAATATGTAGACATAGGATTCAATTTTTAAAATGGGCAACAGATTCAAATAAACTTCACCAAAGATGAGTAATATATGGCCAATAAGCATAGCGAAAGAGTCTCAAAACCATTAGCTCTTATGGGGAACCAGCAGTTAGCGTAATGGCTATGTCACTGGACTCCCACGTAGTCGACCGCGGTTCGCATCCCGGACCGGGTAGCTTAAAACTCACGCCGGGCGCGTGTGCGTGCGTGCCCAAGATCCCGAGAGGAGAATGGAGGAGAAGGGATTGCAGCGTGACCATCCCCCCTGGGGGGTGATTTCTCGCTTTCTGTCTCTAATGTCTCTGTCTGTCTGGCGAGCGCACGCGCCCTATAGTGAAAATCTCTCCAAAAAAAAAAAACCATTAGCTCTTATGGAAAAAATATCAGAACTAATATCACAATGAACGCTAACTCAGGACCCACTAATAAAAACAGCGACAAATTAAGTATGATTAATTCTTGAAAGGATACAGGTGATGGGAACTCTCGAACACTGATGATGAGAATTTCAAAAGCAAATTGTCACTTTGGAAAACAGTTTGGCAAATTTTTTGAAAGCTAAATGTATTCTTACTAGCAAGTACTTCTAAATAAATATTTGCATGTCCACAAAAAGACCTCTGCACTGATGCACATAGCAGATTTATTCATAAGCACCAAGATTGGAGACCACTCCAATGGCTGTCAACCATTGACCCAATGCACAAGTTGCAGCATGCATGCCATAGGCTATTACTCAGCCACAGAAGGAACACGCCACTGCTAAATGCAGCTATGAAGGAGTCATAATGCATCAGGCAATTTGAATGAAGCCAGGTAGAAAGGGCTAAAACTGAAACTCTATTTCAATGGCTTTCTTTAAAAGATAAAACTATAAAGAAAGACTGGTTCACTGATTTCCAGGGCTTAGATTTAGGAGAGAAAATTACTTACAACGTAGCATGAAGAAACTTGGAGGTTATGGAAATACTCTGTGTATTAATCGCAGGGGTGGTTACACCACTATATGCATTTGTATGCCTAAGAAGAGTGAATTTTCCTGCATATAAATATCTCAAATTATCTACCTACAAACACATACAACAATGAAAAAAAAGGAAAAAAACACACAAACAGAGAACAAAGAAAGCCATGAATTGGAAAATTAAAATTCTGGGAAATATTTTCCTAGAGTTTAATTGTAACTAGAACAAAAACTCATAAAATTAGCTATACACATGTGATTGATTTGTAGTTGCTCTGTGTATTTTTATGCAAGCAAAGTAAAATTAAAAGAAAAGTAAACATTTCAAATGGCTTTTAAAAAATTGCTAGAGTGCAGAAAGAGAAAAGGAAAGTAAGACAGCATCTCTCGGGAAGATGACCAAACTGCAATCCTTTCTCTTCCATTGTGTGTCCTCTCAAGATTGTGGGTACATATATATGCACACACACTTGGCATATTTTTCAAGTCTCTAGGTCCATGATTCAAACCATGCAGTTCGCCCTGGGGGATCCTGCTGACTAAACCACAATGCCAGCAGCTGGCTTTCTCATATGTCAGATATACTAAGGTTTTAGTGCTATTAATGAAATCATCTCCTTGTATGCTGGATTGTTCATTTTATTTCAATGTAGTACTTTGATTTTCCTTTAAAGTAAAGGACTTTATGATTTAGCGAAGTCGAATTGCTGAATTATTTTCCAGATGAGAATCACTTCACCAGTATTTCTAATGCGCTCTACTACCAGCTTAACAACATGAAGGTTCCATTGCGGTGGCCATCGTTCCTAATTTCCACTCCCCTCTGCTCAATATAAGTAAACTTCCATTAATTTCAATGGACAAGAAGCTAGATAAGGCTAAACTATAGCATGTAGAGGCCCTCGACTTTTGGTATTACCATCATATCTAACGTTTAGAGCAATGTTATTGCATTTATTTTATTCATTTGCTTATGCGATTGATAACATTTCTGATAGCTAATGTGACAAGTGTTCTGCAGCTACTGACCTAGATATTGTATCAGAATGATCATCTTCTCAGGGGGGTTATACTCTAGAGGGAGGCAGAAAACAATTAGAATGTATTGTGCTATATAGTAAACAAGATATTTCACATTGAAAAAAATGTTGTGTATTGTAAATAATCAGGATAATTTGATACAAACTGAGAAGAGAGCTATAAAATTGATAAGGAGTACAGTCAAAGCTGGAAGAAAGATATTACAGGTTGAGGAAAAGCAAACGCAAAGGTCTTGAAAAAGAAAAACAAATGTTTCTCTCTTCTTTTTTCTCTCCTTTCTGTCTCCTTCCTTCCCTCTTTCTCTTCTTTCTGCTTTCTCTCTCTCTCTTTTCTTTCTTTCCTTTTTTCTTCCTTCCTCCTTTCTATTCTTCCTTCCCTCTGTTCTTTCCTTCATTTTCTTCTTTCCTTTTTCAGGGCCTGATTTCCAAGCTATATGGTCTGGGATTCAAACTACTCTCTGCCATGTGGGAATCCAGTGCCTTAACCACCACGCCACCTGCTGGCCCCAAGCCCTGTTTTTAAAATGTCACAGCACCACAGAGAATGACTGGGGCAAGTTGGAAAGACCTTGTAACTGATGATGGAAAGTCTGGATTTGATTCTAAATATATAAAAGAGCAACAAAAGGGACTTAAATATAGTAGAAAGGTGATTTCAATTACATTTTCAAATACTGACTTCATCCGCTGTATGAAAAATTGCCGAGACCCGCAAGGCAAAGAGGAGACCGGACCCCCAAGTGGGAGTGGTGGTGCGTTTGGAAAAGACAAACGCAGACACACAGAGAAAAGTGGGGACCGGGGGACCGGGAGATCGGAGCAGCTCCGGCGCCGGTGGAGTTCGTGGTGGCCCTGAGCCATTTCCAGGTTTACTTTTTCATAGGGCAGGGGAGCAAAGGGGAGCGAAAGGTAAAGCCAGGTGTTTCCTATCCTCCACTGCAGCGGTGGAGTATCTGCCTCTTGCGGTTCTAAATAAGCCCCACGTGTCCATCTCTGGTGGAAACGGTTTGCCGGCTGTGCAGCGTCTGCCTGAATCAGCCAGAGTGTGCTCTGCCCCTCTTTAAAGGTCACCCATGTTCAACTAAGATTTGGCTGCTCCCTACAGAAAATAGTTTCTCCCCGACAAGGAAGGAATTGGAAAAAGCAATGTAGAGGCCATAATTGTAGCAGGGAGAATCTTGCTTGCACAATGGCACCAGCAGTGGAGATGTAGGAAAAGCTTTGGGTAGGGTAGATCTCAAAGAACTTTGTACTGTCAGTTAACGTGTTGGATTGTTACTTAAGATTTCCTGAGAGAGCAGGGGCACAGTGTACGAACTTTGGGTCAGTGTCTTATAGCTGTTATTTAAAACCAGAGGAATAATTAGGAGAACTGTTCTTAATGATAACAGATGTGACAATGCATTTTAAAAGCTTCCAAATTATACAAAACTAGGCTTAGTTTTTCCAGTAAGTACAGATAAGCCAGGATTTTGCTTAACAAGTTCTACCACTAACGGGTGCATAGTACCCATGTGGGCAGGGAGAATCTGAGGTATAAATGGATTGTATACACCTGAATTATATAGAAATTATTTTAATTTTCAATAAGGGAATTTCTTAGCATATGAGGCTTCAGGCAAAGTCAACTATTTTAGTGACTCAGAATTTAAAAACATACACTGTTGGTGGGAATGTAAACTAGTTCAACCACTGTGGAGAATAATATGGAGGTTCCTCAAAGATCTACAAATAGTAAAATAAAATAAAATAAAATAAGAAAGTGGCTCTAAAATAAATTACTACTTCCATGATAGGTGTCACTTTGAGAATGTATAGGGTTTCTTATAAAAATTACTCCTTTGATATGACTTCAAATAAATAAATAAATAAATATTAAAAAAAAGAATTTAAAAACATAGACCCAAAGTACATCTCACAAATTGAAAATATTAGAAGTAAGATCAGTGCCGTAATCTTCATTAGCAGTGCCCCATGACATAATTGTGCTCTGGCTGATAACTTGTTTCCTATTGGGGTATGAGTTCAGAGTTCTGCCATACATGTGTACTGGAACTGAACACATTAAGAGTGGCAGACGTTTCCTATTGGGGTATGAGTTCAGAGTTCTGTTACTGCCATACATGTGTACTGGTACTGAACGGTTTAAGAGTGGCAGATAGTTGGAGACAGGGTTCTGCTGGAGTCTAGGTTTACACGTAAGCAAGAGAAGAGATGTAGAATGAGCCACGCGTTTCGGCAGCGGACTTGGAGACATCACTGTGAACTCATGTTTCATTAATGTAGATACATACGATTACATACACACACATGCTCTAACATGCATACGTGTGTCTCCTTACTCTGATAGCTGAAGAGGCATGGAAGCAAAGACATCTGAATAGTAGCAATATTTGCATTTGTATCTTAGTTTCTTTTTTTAACGAATATTAATTTAATTTTATTTATTCATTCATTTATTTTAATTTGACCTCAGAGAGAGAGAGAGAAAGTGAGAAAGCAAGAACACAGGTCTGGGACTCCAACTGTGGGTCAGCCATGCGGGAGCGTCCAGAGCCACACCCACTACGCCCTGCTGGTCCCCTGTATCTTAGTTTCTAAAACCATTCCTTAATGAAAGCAGTTAGGACACGTTGGAGAAATGTCAGATCCAAAGATGAGCAGGAAACACAAAAGTTGAGTTTTGAGGATCTTGTTATGGGAAGTAAGAAAGCACAGCCCCACAACAAAATAAATAAATAATAATAATGAGAACAAAAACCTACCTTGATGAGAATATGAAAAAGGGAAATAGGAGCCAGCTGAAACTGGGCCTCTCAATGGCCAATGCAGGACAAATTTGAGTGAGTAAATAGTGCAGTATTAGAATTTAAATCTGAGTATAAAGTAAATATCTATGAGCCCATACATGGGAGATAGGACAGTTCTTCCTAGCAGAAGAATCCAAAATAATATATGTGTATCTTCTAAAGAAGAAGAGCATAATTCTCCACCCCCTCCAGGGTGAGCTGTGATTTTCTTTTAAAAAATAGAGTATGGAAAAAAAAAAAACAGAGTATGGAAAGATAGAAGACTTTAGGGTGGGAAAACTTGACTAACACTACCTAGTGCATACATTCAAGGTCACCGTCCCAGCAGTGAAAACTCCCAATGCCCTCATATCACGCTTGTACAGTGGGTATGATATGATGACAGTGGCATTTTACTTTTGTGATAGTCCACTCCAAAACCCATAAGCCATGTAAACTGTGAAAAAGAAAACAAAACACTAGGCAAGTGTCAGTAGACAGGTATTCTACTAAACACATGACCAATAATATTTCCGAAAACTCTCAGCCATCAGAAGCAAGGAAGTCTGAGATACTGTCCCAACCAAGGGGAGCCTGAGAAGATAAGATGACGACCTGGAATGGGATACCTTGGATGTGGCTGAGAAGCAGAAAAAGGACTTAAGGCTAAAGATATCTGTACAATGTGTAGATGTTAGCTGACAATAATGTACCAGTATCATTTCAGTAATTATGACACACTAATATAGGAATTTAAAAATAGAGGAAAGGATATAGAGTCTATGGGAAGTATGCCCTGTCTTCTCCATTTAGACCTATAACTGGTAAAAAAGATAGTATATTAAAAATATCAGTAGAAAACAACATAAAATCTATACTATTTTCCCAGGATACTAGTTTCATTATATTAGCCAAAAAAAAATGTCCTCCTAGTATATCTTCTTCATCTCTGTGTAGTAGTCTTTGTTTGTTTGTTTTTGAGAGAGAGAGATTTTTGCGATGAGGCACATGCACACGCCATAAAGACAAAAAGACAAAGAGAAAGGATGTGAGAAATCACCACCACCCCCCACCCCAGGGGGAATGGCCACAGTGCAATCCCTTCTTCTTCATTCTCCATTTGGGATCTTGAGCACACACACACACACACACACACACACACAGCTGCACACGGCGTGAGTTTTAAGTTTCCAGATCTGGGACTTAAACCACAGTCAACTACATGGGATTCCAACGACATAATCATCATACCATTTGCTGGTCCCTTTGTAATAGTCTTTACATTTCTTTTTGTTTGTTGGTTGGTTGGTTTGTTTGTTTTGAGGGGAGAGGTTTTCACTATAGGGTGCGTGCGCTCGCCAGACAGAGAGAGACATAGAGACAGAAAGCGAAGAAATCACCCCCCAGGGGGGATGGCCACGCAGCAATCCCTTCTCCTCCATTCTCCTCTCGGGATCTTGGGCACACACGCACACGTGCCCGGCGTGAGTTTTAAGCCACCGGGTCCGGGACACGAACCGTGGTCGACTACGTGGGAATCCAGCGACGTAGCCATTACGCTAACTGCTGGTTCCCTACATTTCTAATATATAATCTGCTATCTTCAAACTTTTCTGGTATGCGCTCTAGTTCTTGTTACCCCCAAACATAGTGGCTGAAAAAATGACCATTTCCCATTGTGCTAGCATCTGCTCCATTTGAGTGGTTCTTTTTGTTGTACCTAGACTCCCTCCGACATCTGGCATAAGCAAATGGCCAGCCAAGTGGCTCTACTTCTGGAAGTCATCTTCAAATGGACTCTTTTGATTCTCTTCGACAGTCTCTCATTCTGTAGAAGACTAGACTACTCTGGTATAAATGAATTTATGGCTGGGTTTTAGAAGAAAAGTGAAAATGTGACAGACGTGGGCTCAACCTGGCAAACAGTACTGCTGAAGCATTATCCTGGCCAAAGCTATTACTAAGCAGTGTACATTTGAGGGGTGGAGAAATAAACTGTACCTGTTCATGAAAAGCTAAAACACCGCTTTGTAAAGGGACATGAGTAGGAGAGAAACCATTGTGGGTGTTTTGTCAATCTGCATCTGCTCAAGTAGAAGTAATCTCTCATGGCTTAAATTTCAAGAACCCTTTGTATCTGACTTTGTCTACTAGATTTAATGTGAGAGGAAAGGAAAAATGCCAACATTGTTTTATAAAGCATAGCACTTCTTTGTAATTTAAAAACTCGGTAAATATTAAATTTGAGTGTTCAAAGTTTTGAGAATATGCATCTTAGTGTATTTAATAATTCCCTCAAGAAGTTAAAAATATTAAATACTTGGGCCAGTAAGTGGCATAATGGTTAAGGCACTGGCCTCCCATGCGGCTGTCCAGGATTCCAGCACCAGACCTAGCAGCTTGAAACTCACCCTGGGTGCGTGAGCTTATGTGCCCAGCATCCTGAGAAGAGAATGGGGGAGAAGGGAACGCAGCGTGCCCTTCCCCTGGGGGAGTGATTCCTCACATTTCCTCCCACTTTCTCTCTCTTTCTCTCTTTGGTGGACTCGTGTGCAGTAAGGCAAAAACCTTTTTTAAAAAAAGTATCTTGTATTTAATGGAATTTATGTTGGGAAAAATATGATTTTTGTCCTTAGTTCTAATTTTCCATAAACTTTTAAAAATCCTCTTCTATTTCTTTAATGTTCAAGACTACTATTAATCTGCTGGTTTCGCTCTAAGTTATGATTAAATAAACAAATTGCTCGATATCAAAAAATCATGACTTTTAACAGTTCCAGTTAACAAATTTTATCATTTTTCTATATTCAGCAAAGAGATTGTTGGTTAAATATCTGAAAGAGTTATGCTGTCAGTAAAAATGAATGATAAGCCATCAGATCTGTACTTAAATTGTAACTGATTTTACAAAACTTCTTTTGCTGACCAAGCTGAGAAACTGTCATTCACTTAAATTAAAATGAAATGTTGGAGTATAGGAAAATTGAACTGGCTGATGAATAACATCCTGAATGTCTCTTCAAGTGTTATGAATAGCTATGATAGGAGTTTGCTCTGGCACATGGCAGCTTCTTGCAAAATTAGGAATGATTAAGGTTGTTTTGTCATGTAGGAAGATAAAATGAATATTATTTAGCTTGAAGAGATATAATTGATCACTTATTTAAAAAATATATTCTTTTTTTTTCATAATGACAAAAGAAAATAAAAGAAACCCAGGAGACATCTTTTTTTTCAGGATCAATGATAAGGAAAATTTCTGTTTTTGTATTTTCAGTCTTATATAATTTATTTAAATATCGTATTCTATGTCATAATTCTAATGCATATAACATACCATTTATAGTTTCAATTTTCAATTTATACTCATGTTTTCAGTTTATCGATTAAGTTGTATAATGGTGAAATAATAATTTGCTGACCCAAGGAGGAGTTAGAGACCTAGAGACTAGAAATGGATAACAGACTAGTCTCAATTTTACTCCGAGTGGTAATGATTTGATAATCTTAAAGGAGGATAAAAGCAGTTTTGTTTAATAAGAAAAGAGAGGTTATGAAATGATTACTTGGGTTTAAGTCCTGGTTCACTTTTTGGTTGTGGAATAACTTTGGGCTAGTTATGTAATCTCTGCTAGTTAATAGAAATGAGTAAAATGTGGGTAATGAAACATTTTATCTTATATGTTTTGGTAGATTTATTTTTTTTTTTTTTTTTTTTTTTTTTAGATTTATGCTATTGGGCACTTGCACTCAGAGATTCTTCATGACATTGGTCTAGGCAAAGTTTTTTAGTAAATGTTTCTGCACAGTCAGGGAAACAATCAACAGAGTTAAAAAAAACCAGCCTACCAAATGGGAGAAAATATTCACAGGCTATACATCTGTGAAAGGATTAATATCCTTATACAAACAGCCCGACCAACTTAGCAGCAAAATAATAGCTAGTTAACAGATAATTTATTGAAAAATGGGCAAAAAGAATCCAGCAGATGGCATGGAGTTTAATGTACTGGAAACCACTTGGCCAAATGCACTGTTTGAGTATCAGACACAGTGGCTTCAAAGTCACAGCAGGTGTGTGTGTACATGCATGTGCCCCAAATCCTGAAATTAGAGTGACAGAGAAGGGATTATGGTGTGGCCACCCCCCTTGAATGGGTGACTTTTTACCTTCTTTCTCTCTTTCACTTTGTCTCTCTTTGAAGAGCACATGTAACCTACAGCAAAAACTAAAAACAAAATAAAACAAACAAACAAACACTAGGAAAATGACCTGAATAAACAGTTCTCAAAAGAAGACATACAATTGGGGCGTGGTGGCGTCCGCCCTATGGCAAAAGAAGACATACAATTGGTCAGTGAGCATATGCAAAAAAAGCTCAACATCATTAATCATTAGGCAAATGAAAATCAAACTCATAAAGAGAGCTCATCTAATACAAGTTAAAATGACTATTATCAAAACACAAAAAATAGCAATGCTAACAAACATGCAGAGAATGTGTAACTATTTTACACTGTTGCTGGGAATGTAAATTAGTATAGTTATTACAGAAAACAGTATGGAGTTGTCTCAAAAAACTGAAAAATAGAACTCCTATCTGATTCAACAATCTCACTATTATGCATATATTTAAAAGAAAGAAAATCAGTATGTCATAAAGATATCAGTACTCCAAAGTTTATTGCAGCACTATTCACAGTAGCTAAGATAAATATATAATGAAAATCATCCTCAGATATGAATATATAAAGATAATGTGATATGTGTGTGTGCATGAACACACACACACACATATGCACGCACAATGGAATACTACTCAGCCATTAAAAAGATTGAAATTCTGCTGTATTATAAAGAACACAGGGTAACTATAGTTAACATTTTTTTTTCTTTTTCTTTAATTGAAACACAGGGTAACTATAGTTAACATTTTTTTTCTTTTTCTTTAATTGACAGAATGTATGTGTACTCACCAGAGAGAGAGAGTGAGACAGAGAGACAGAGGGAAAAAGCACCCCCTGATGGTCATGCCACAATTTTTTCTCCTCCTTTTCTCCATCCTGTTAAGATATGGGGTATACATGAACACATACTAAGCCTGTTTCTCACACTGCTAGGGTCAGGATTCTGTGGCCATGTGAGCTCTAACTCTCTTAATCATTCACTAGTCAATGGATGAGGCTGGCCCAACATAATTGATGGTATATCTCAGAGTATTAAAAAAAAAAGAAAGAAACTTCAATGTTTTCAATACAAAGTAATGAAAAATGTTTGAGATGACAGATATACTAATTACATTGGTTTAATAATCACACACTGTAGTTTTATAATAAAAATTAGATATTGACTCCAAAATGTGTCCGATTATTTTATGTTAACTAAAATAAAGAAACTTCTAAAAAAAAAAAAAAAAAAAAAAAGCCTTAGGGCACCCAAAAGCTTGAAAAAAACACATAAAGCATGTGTGTGTGCATGTCCAAAGTCTCAAAAGGTGAATCTAGAAGAAAGGACTGTGGTGGTATAATCATTCCCTTTAGAGAATGCTTACTGCCTTTCTTTCTTTCTCTGTCTTTCTCTCTCTCTGGTGAGCATACTCCATGTAGCAAATTAAAAACAAAACAATTTTTTTTATTATCATCATAATCTTCTTTATATTACATTGGATTACATATAACTTTACAGTGTATTATATTACTTTTTCAAAAGGGAATGCCATGCATGTCAGTCAATACAGAGACTCAGTACAGAGACATTAATCTCCCCACTTCAACATTCCATATCTTTTCTGTTTTCCCCAATCATTATTTTTATTATTCTAATTATTTTTATAAAACAGTCAATTGCTATTTCTTGTTTTGCTTGTAAAAATACTTTGCCCACCATGAAATACTTCTCAGACCAGTCCAGTTGAGAATACTATACATGTCATCATCAACAGTTAATAAGCCCTATCTGTTTCTCACTAACGTCCTGCCTCTCTATTGTTCACTTGCTATCTTTCTCTATCCTCTTCTCTTCACTTACCCCATTCCACACTGTCCTATTCTCATTAAGTACCTTCACTGCTTTTATGTCCTCCAATTTTTCGCTCTCTACTATAGAGTGCGGATAGTTGGTATATATTGGGTGGATACATACAATATTTTTCTTTCATAGCCTGGCTTACTTCACTCAGCAATAGATTATGTTAGTGTTGCTGCTAAAATTCTAAGGTGCTTATCACCAGAAACACTCATGGCTAAATATTTTTAAAAATAGATTTCTTTCATCATTTTCCTTATATTGGAATAACATACAAAGTGATACTCATTTTTTACCCAGTAAATTTTGACTCAGTGGTGAAGCTATTTTCATTTATTTGGTAAGTAGTAGTTCATTTTTTTTTCTTTTCTTAAGTAAAAATATATATATATATATTATATTTGAAAGAGATGTTATTTAGAAGAAACAATCTAGTCTTTATCATTTGACTAATTACTGTAACCTGATGAAAAAGAAATTTATTTATTTAATAATTATTTACTCAAAGAAGAGCAAATTAGATGAAATTTGGCTTTATGTTTTATATATTTTTTTGTTTTTCTAGAGTATGACTGTTTATAAATATGATGCATTTGTTTATTTGAATATATAATTCTCCCTAGAGAAAATAATTTCTTTCATTAGTACTAAGTCATAAAGCATATGGGGAATTCTTTTTTTCTCTCTCTTTCTCATTTTTTCACTCCTAAATGATGCATCAAATAAGTCACATAAATAACAACAGCATCTCTAACTCTATTCTAGACTAATTCTAGGGATTTCTCTTTTTTTTTGGAGAGGTTTTTCCTATAGGGCACGTGCGCTTGCCAGACAGACAGAGAGAGACAGAGAGACAGCGAGAAATCACCCCC
>NW_006159937.1:758896-764758 GCF_000334495.1 Tupaia belangeri chinensis | reverse complement strand
TCAGTACAGAGACATTAATCTCCCCACTTCAACATTCCATATCTTTTCTGTTTTCCCCAATCATTATTTTTATTATTCTAATTATTTTTATAAAACAGTCAATTGCTATTTCTTGTTTTGCTTGTAAAAATACTTTGCCCACCATGAAATACTTCTCAGACCAGTCCAGTTGAGAATACTATACATGTCATCATCAACAGTTAATAAGCCCTATCTGTTTCTCACTAACGTCCTGCCTCTCTATTGTTCACTTGCTATCTTTCTCTATCCTCTTCTCTTCACTTACCCCATTCCACACTGTCCTATTCTCATTAAGTACCTTCACTGCTTTTATGTCCTCCAATTTTTCGCTCTCTACCATAGAGTGCGGATAGTTGGTATATATTGGGTGGATACATACAATATCTTTCTTTCATAGCCTGGCTTACTTCACTCAGCAATAGATTATGTTAGTGTTGCTGCTAAAATTCTAAATATTGTTAAATTCTAAGGTGCTTATCACCAGAAACACTCATGGCTAAATATTTTTAAAAATAGATTTCTTTCATCATTTTCCTTATATTGGAATAACATGCAAAGTGATACTCACTTTTTACCCAGTAAATTTTGACTCAGTGGTGAAGCTATTTTCATTTATTTGGTAAGTAGTAGTTCATTTTTTTTTCTTTTCTTAAGTAAAAATATATATATATATATTATATTTGAAAGAGATGTTATTTAGAAGAAACAATCTAGTCTTTATCATTTGACTAATTACTGTAACCTGATGAAAAAGAAATTTATTTATTTAATAATTATTTACTCAAAGAAGAGCAAATTAGATGAAATTTGGCTTTATGTTTTATATATTTTTTTGTTTTTCTAGGGTATGACTGTTTATAAATATGATGCATTTGTTTATTTGAATATATAATTCTCCCTAGAGAAAATAATTTCTTTCATTAGTACTAAGTCATAAAGCATATGGGGAATTCTTTTTTTCCTCTCTCTTTCTCATTTTTTCCCGCCTAAATGATGCATCAAATAAGTCACATAAATAACAACAGCATCTCTAACTCTATTCTAGACTAATTCTAGGGATTTCTCTTTTTTTTTTGGAGAGGTTTTTCCTATAGGGCACGTGCGCTTGCCAGACAGACAGAGAGAGACAGAGAGACAGCGAGAAATCACCCCCAGGGGGGTGGCCACATCACAATCTCTTTTCCTTATTCTTCTCTCAGGATCTTGGGCACACAGGCACATGCACCCAGCATGAGTTTAAGCCACCGGGTCCAGGACTCAAACCGGCATTGACTATATGGGAGTCCATCGACATAGCCATCACTCTAACTGCTGGTCCTGGGATTTCTGATGTACTCATCAGCGAGTTTACTTTTATAAATGGAAACTTACATATGTACAAGATTATAAGACTAATGCACTGTGCTAGAAAAGAGACTTTTGGGCCCACAGGTGGCATGGTGGTTGAGGCACTGGACTCCCACGTGGTCAACTATGGTTTGAGTCTAGAACCTGGTGGCTTGAAATTCACGCAGGGTGTGTGTGCATGTGTACCCAAAACCCCAAGAAGAGAATGGAGGAGAAGGGATTGTTGCCTGGTCATCCCCAGGTGATAATTTCCCTCTTTCTGTTTCTCTGTCTCTCCAGCGAGTGCACATGCCCTATATCAATAATCTCTCAGAAAAAGGGGGAAGGGGAAACCAGCAGGTGTCGTAATGGTTACAACACTGGACTCCCATGTAGCTGACAGTGGTTCGAATCCCAGACCTGGAGGCTTAAAACTCATGCCAGGCACATGTGTGTGCGTGGCCAAAGTCCTAAGAGGAGAATGGAGGAAAAAGAATTGAAGTGTGACTCTCCCCCACCCGGAGGCTGATATCTCATTTTCTGTCCCTCTTTCCAGCAAATGCTAGCACCTATAGCAAGAAAATCTCTCTAATAAAAATAAATAAAGGAGAGACTTTCACCTATAAAACAAATTTTGTGGGTTTTTTTCTATTGTTTCTCTTATCTGTATATTGTTTTCTTTTTAATTTGGAAAGAAAAAAATGGAAATGCATTTTTTCTTTGCATAAGTATAGTTCCCATTCTTTTATTTTATACTTATCCCCATGTTGCTGAAAATTAACATAGCTTTTAACTATATTAAGAGGGCAGAATCTAGTACGCAATGGAAATTGGTAACAAAAAACACAGTATTTGGATTTACAAACATGTTTTGAAAAAAAGAGCTCGTAGTTTGCTTTTAATCATCCCTATTTTTGCAAAATTTTCTACAAGTCAATTTTGTTTTTTCAATTCCATAGTCTTTGAACAATTGAGCAATGAACTGTGAAGTTGTAACTACATTTCTTCATTTTCCAATACACTGATACACACAAGTTAGACAAGGTGCTTAACATTCCTTCTCCAATAAAATCTAAGTTGAACTAGTGTCTATAAAATGCTACTGTTATAAGAGGCCTTGCATGGTGGAAGGCAGACAAGCATGAAACTAGTTTTTTGGTTTTTCTTTTCTTTTTTTTCTAACCTTTCATTTATTACTTCCTAAGAAAATGTCAAGGGAAGTAAAAACTTGGTTCTGATATTCAAATTTCTATTTCTCAACTACATAAATTACATTTTAGATTAAGAATAGGAAAGTTTTTATTATTTTATTTTATTTTGAGAGGTTTTTGCTATAGGGCATGTGCGCTCAAGAGAGAGACAGAGAGACAGAAAGCGAGAAATAACCCCCCAGGGGGGATGGCAATGCTGCAATCACTTCTACTCCGTTCTCCTCTTGGGATCTTGGGCACGTACGCACAGGCTCCCAGCGTGAGTTTTAAACCACCAGGTCCGGGACTTGAACCGCGGTCGACTACATGGGAGTCCAGCGACATAGCCATTATGCTAACTGCTGGTCCCAAGTTTTGATTTCATATATACACTTATAATTTGATTTTGCTTTATGGCTGAGTGATCTGAGTGATGGAAAATGTATATTATGTAAGACTACGCAAGCATTTAATTTTTTAACCAAATAAACTCATACTTTAATTTCATTTTCTGTGAACTTTTTAGGAAATAGCTTATATATGAAAATCAATTGGCTTTAAACATATGAGTTTATTTCTGTACTCTCAATTCAATTATAATTATCTATTGGACATCCTCATGCCAGCACTATGCTGCTTTGTTTGTTGAACTTAATAGCATGAAAATTGGAAAGTGGGCGTCCTCCAGCTTTGCTTTTCCTTTTCAAAGTTATTTTGGCTTCTTAGATCCCTTTGCAATCCACAGGAGGGGAAGAACTGACATGTCCACTTCTTGGAAAAAGTCATTGGAATTTTCATAGGAACTATATAAAATCTAGAGATCAGTTTGTGTACTACTGGCATCTTAAAAAACTTCATCTCCCAATCCATTAATGCAGAATGTGTTTCCAATTATGTTTGTTCTTCCTTAGTGTCTTTTAACAATATTTTGTAGCTTTTATAGTACACATCTTTCACCACTTTAGTTATAGTTATTCCTTGGCTTGTTATTCTTTTGAATACTATTGTCAGTGAAATTGTTTTCTCTACTTACAGTCTATTCATTTCTATGTATACAAATAATTGATTTTTTGCTCTTGATCAAGTACTCAGCAACTTAGCTAAATTTATTTACTAATTCTAATAGCTTCTAGTAGATTCTTAGGAGTTTCTATTGTTTTAGTTTATTTTTTGCTGCTTTAATATAAAACCAACTGGGTAATTTATAAAAAAAATTATTTCTCATAGTTCTAGAGGCTGTAAAATACAAGAGCATGACTCTGGATGACATGAGGAGGGCCTTTCTGTTGTGTCATAACTTGGCAAAAGGACAAGCTATTTCTGTAGCAGATATTCATAGGAATACAATTAGCATCCTTCATTTATATCAATCCGGTTTTAGTCGACGCCAACTCACTTTCAATAGCGTATAAATGTCTACTCCTATACAGTTGCCCTCCCTTTATTTTGTTGATATCACAACTTATGTGTCAATAACAGATTTGTAACTTTGTATGCATTCACCTTTTAAACCATGTAGAAAATTAAATGCAAAGTTGCAAAATAGAAACATAGTAATGGTGGATTTTATATTTACTATGTGGTCACCTTCCTCAGACATCTTTATTTCTTTGCACTATTTTGAATTCTGTCTAATGTCTTTTCATGTTAACCTGATGAACATTCTTGGCAGTTCTTAGAGTAAAGGTTTATTAGGAAGAAAAACACAAAAAAAGTTTGTTAGTAACTAACTGCATCTTTGTTTATCTGGGAATGTCTTAACGTTTTCCTTAAGCTCTATTCACTTTCCTTCATTCTTATTGTTTTATCTCCTGCTGCTCAGACTGATTAATTTCAATTTTGCTATTTTTGAGCTCAGCCATTTTTTCTTCTGTCTACTAGATCTGCTGTTGGATCTGTGTAGTGATTTTTTTTTCCCCTTTATACTTCCTGCTAGTATTGAGTCTAAAGACTAGGGCGAGATGTGGGTGTTCTCGGGTCTTTTCTGAGCATGCATCCTGTCCTGGGTGTATACCTGGTTTTGTAAATGCCCAGTACACATGCATGCTTTTGAATGCCTTGCTTCCCCAAGGGCACGTTTCCTTCAGCTTTTACTCCCAAGTTTAGGCAGTCCATTTTAGTTTCAACTATCATCATATGTCCCTGGCAACTACAGGTTATTTAATTACCTTTAAAACAAAGTGTTATTGTCTGAGTATGCATGCGCCCACCAGAGAGAGAGAGACAGGGAGAGGGAGGAAGCAACCTCAATGGGGTGTGATCATGCCAGATCCCTGCTCCTCCTCTTTTCCATCTTGCTGAGGCTGGGGACATGCACACATGCACACAGCATGTATTTTCAGCCTTCTAAGTCAGGACTTGAAATGTGTGTTTGGCCCTGTAGGATCTGATTCCGTTAACCACCAGGTCACAGGACTGGACCTGTTCAGTTACCTTACCATATGATTAAGCAATCCTCACCACTTTTCTGTCTTTTGCTGTTCCTAGTCAAGTAAAAGAGAGATGAGTTCCTCTCTCATCAGTTCTTTATCCCCTAGACAGGGTAGAACAGTCTGACATCATAATTTTTGAATAAAGTATGTTTGACTCCTTCTGGAACCAGGGACTAAAGTCCCATGCTGAGAATGGCTCCTGCAATCTTCAAAACCACCCCCAAGCTTGGAATGGTGGGACAAAGACAAGAAAAATGCCTCAAAGCTTTCCTGCTGTGTTTATGCTGCCTTTGTCTTGCTTCAGGATTTGCTTGGTTGCTGTAAAGATTTGATCATTTTCCACAGTACTGTCAAAGTTGGTTTTGACAGTTTCTGCTTATTTTTCAATGTTTCTGTGGGAGGACAGGTGTGTGGAGCTGCCTAATTCTGTTATTTTGCTGACTAAATTTCTGCTTTCTTATTAAATTCTAATCATCACCCTGTGAAACAAATGACATTATCCCTATTTCTAAAATCAGAAAATTTTGTCCTCTTGGCCTAAATAAGTTAGCCAAGGATTTTAGTAACTCTCAAGAATGAAGAAAACAAATAATCATGTATTTTAAATACAATATTTCACAATAAAATATTGATAAAAATATGTTGTAAAAAGAACTTTCGAAGTTAGGGAAGTTATTAAATGGGGGCTTTCATTCCTGAAAAAGAAATAGATTGAATTAGACTTATCAAATAGGTCATGTCTATCCTAAATATTCCATCAAGTTTTTTGCTAAATGAGCATTTTATCCAAAAACTTACATTGTGACCATGCTGATTATTCCCAATTGGAGAAATTTTTGCTGTCCATTTTCTACTGATTCAAGTTTTCTAATAATTTCTCTTTTTCATTCTTC
>NW_006159937.1:726459-758884 GCF_000334495.1 Tupaia belangeri chinensis | reverse complement strand
TCCCTACTGTTGTTTCTGTTGCCTTTGAGGACAGATTGTGAGAGGGTCCACACATTACCATGCTAAAAGGTATTGCAAGTCTCACATTTGAGACTCCCTCTACCACCACAGCAGAGAGGGGCAAATACCTCCTCCTGGCTTATTTTTGAGGAAAGATTTGTTCTAATAATAATCATAATACTACTAAAAACTGGCTGTGTACATGATGTTTAAATCAGAATAATTTACAAAGTACATGGTGTGATTTAGCTAATTTAGCTCTATAAAAATTGACTATTTTATAATCTATTCAATTCTATAAAAATACATCAATGAAAATAAACAATAGAAAGTCATCGTAAAGGACACTGTTTGGGATTGCTCAAAAGACACAGAAGTAAATCGTCATTTATGTAAACATGTATTTCTATGTATGTTAATTTCTACAATTCTAGTTCAAATAGAAATATTCTACAATTTCTGCTTTAAATAAATAAAAGAAAGAGCGTACACATACACACCTCATACTGAAAGTTTGTTTGGGTATTTTTCAGTTTAAGTAGTTTTGGACTTATGCCAGCATTGCAGTCCAAAGATAATCTTAATTTTTTTTTAAGTTTTAAATACCATAGTTTCTAATGAAACAACAATAATGTGGCTTTGTCTTAAATACCATTACAAGCAATAAAACAATGTTGAAAGACTTAATGATGATTCTATTCCATAAAATTGAATACTATAATATTATACCTATTGAATTTTAGTCTCAATCTAAATTCTTATCTAGTCATTTCCATTAACATGTGAATTGACTATATTATTCTCTAGTCTAGCAGGGTTTTAATAATTAGAAATAAACATCCTTCAATCCTTGCTAATTATTAAGAAATTATTTCTCAAAATGCAAGTATTTTAAGTGCTATGTACCATTACGTTTTCTAATTATTAATCCTCCCAAGTGCTATTTTTATTATACTGTTTTACCTATATACAAAGAAAAGTGCTGAATTTAATTTATTCTAGCACTGGTTCAAATTTCAATTAATTACTTGAACTAATTAGATACGACACTTGATTTATCTTGTAGCTTATATTTCCACCTGTTTCTTTTCCTTTCACTCTTAACTCTATCTGCAATCTAGCAGAAAAAAAGCCAATTCATTTTATTCTTTTGTTTAAATTTCCTTGATTAAGAGATAGGATA
The DNA here is from genome assembly GCF_000334495.1 of Tupaia belangeri chinensis. Lineage (NCBI taxonomy): Eukaryota > Metazoa > Chordata > Mammalia > Scandentia > Tupaiidae > Tupaia > Tupaia belangeri. Next base: position 757,701 of record NW_006159937.1, on the reverse strand, counting down.
TAAATTCACTGTAGCTAACATCACTCTATACTTTTAGCAAGTTATTTTGTAACTACTTCTAAAGATAAAGGTAAATTCACTTCCAGATGAAATGTGTTACCCATTTCTAGCAGATCCCTTATCAGTCACCATCTACATGTCTTTTCCTACATGTTTCTATTTTATTTCCAGCCATTTAATCATGGAAGCTTATCCTGGCACTAGGAACTTATGTGTTCCCCTCCCTTCCTACCTCACTTACATATGCATTAAGCAAAGCAGAGTTGGAAGAAACATGTTTACTTGTTATTGATGCCACTCACTGATAGGGTAATATGCTTTTCTGCTACAGAGTTGATATCAAACTCACCTCTTGGAAAGATAAACACAATCATCACAAAAATACACTGCTGATTGTCTCTGTGGGTATAAGGAAGGCCATTTCTGTTGTTGTTGTTTAATAGTGATGGGGACATGATTCTTCAGGAAGTGATGAAGCCCAGTTTTATACCAAGCTCAATGGAACCAGTTAGCTGCAGCCTGACGTTACACACCAGGACATAACTTTTGCATCATTATCTAAATCCCACAGCCAGGTAAGTGGGCCCAAGCCATCCTGCAGATTCAGACAATGATTTCCAACCAGATCATTCATCTGTATAAAAAGAAAGATACTTACTTTTACAATAGCTCAGCTGCATTTCTCATTTGTATAAATGAAATACTTCCTTCAAAATTTTTTCTATACCTGGAGGAAGGTAATAGTTTATTGTGGCTTACTTGCAACTTCTTCAATCCATCTATGTTTTCTATAGGCATAAATAGGGCATAATAAATTTACTATAATTAGATACTAGCTAACCTCAAAAAGTAATAGAAAAGTAATTCTCTATCTTTAGCAATATTGGAGAGAGGATCATCTTATTTTTTGTTCTTTTTTTTTTTAGAGTTTTGTTTGTTTTTGTTTTGTTTGTTTCTTATTTATTTATTGATTGATTGATTGATTGATTTTTTGCTATAGGGCACATGCACTTGCCAGAAAGAGAGAAACAGAGAGACAGAAAGCAAGAAATCATCCGCCAGTGGGGATGGCCACGCCATAATCCTTTCTCCTCCATTCTCCTCTCAGGATCTTGGGCACACACGCACATGCACCCAGCGTGAGTTTAAGCCACCAGGTCCAGGACTCGAACTGTAGTTGACTACATGGGAGTCCAGCGACATAGCCATTATACCAACTGCTGGTCTTTTCTTTTTTTTTTTTTTTTCCTTTTTTGAAGAATGTCTTTTTATCTGCTGCTTGGAATCTTGGTCAATATTGAGTTTGGAAGCAAAATGTCAAAAGTTCTGTAATCAATAGCAACAGGAGTTATGTTATAGAGTATAGGCACTCAGAATTAGCAAAAGTGTTAGTCCTGTAGACTTTAATTCTTTTTCTATGAAGCTACATCCTAAGGAAGCCACACTTTCCAGTCTTCCTTTTTTTCCTCCCCAAAATGATAGAGTCTATACACAGGAAAAGCTTACATCGTCACCTCATCCTCACACTCCTATCACCAGATCTATGGAGTTCAGAATATGCTATAAACAACTGCCTGAAAATTAGAGCAAGAGAATTACAGGAAGATGAGTCAGAATCCTGAGCCCCCTCAAAAAGATAAGCTATGGTGATGAGTGTGAAACTTTTAGGGATGAGGCAGAGGTAGGAGAAATGTAGGAGACATTTATTTTTTATAATATCATCACTTTTGTTAACTAGGTGTGCACTTGTGATATCTCAGTGAGCAATCCTATTCAAACTCATAGTATTCCAAAGTATCTCTTTGCAAATAGTCAGCACCTTAGTTGTGCTATGGTAACAATGATTTCTCTTTAACGGTATTTCATCAAATGAGTTTTCTTTTCCCTTCTATGAATGAAAGCTATACAGAGAGAGGCAGACAGTACTCGCAACAGAGTCTGACACTGTGATCCACTCCCAGCCTTCACCCAGCCCTGGGTCATGGGCACACACATATGACTGCCGTACTCAGAGAAGTCTCCAGATACAAACCTAGGACCCTCCAGTGTGGGCCAATCTCACAGAGTATTGCATTTTCCCAGCATGACACCAGTGGATATTTTCAAACTTGAAACTTTGTCTTATGAATAAAGAAATAGGTCCAAAAATATTACTATGAGATCTACACTATGATTCTGAATGCTGTACTGTATTTAAGGGATAAGAGAAAAGGTCCCCCTCCCCTAAGAAAGCATTATATCAGTAAATGTTTATAAATTAAGTAGATAAATCAGTAAGTTGCATCATTTACTTTTCCTCTGAAAAGTTCTTGAATTAATTCAAATAACATATTTTGATCTTATCAAAAAAGTAGACAATTTTAAAAAATAATTAATACATAATTTTAACACTTCATCCTGAAGGAATATGGAGAGAATTAATGATTGCTCCAATTTTCTTGAAAGAATTAATATTGATATTATCTTTCATTTTGTTCAGGTATGAACTGACTGCTATTATTTCAGTGTTAATCTTGTGCTAGTAATAAGTATGAATGTATCACACTGTGCTAGATAATGTGAATTGAATGATAAGATGCTAATTTCCTTCTGTGCAATATTTATTTTTTTACAGGTACATGTTTACATGGGAAAAAAGTACTTGAAATAAGAGATCATCTAAAACAGGAAAATTTTTCAATGGGATCTTTCAACACTTCAATTTTATATTTCAGTCAGAGCTGCATCCTGATCATCCCCTGCCATGTACCTTTTTATAATAAGCTTAGGGAGGATCTCTGATCATGGTGAGGACAGATTTATTTAGGTTTAATGAATAAGATCTGAATCCAAACATTTATACCGTACAGTTTTAGAGTAAAACATAGTACATACCTGGTATGATATACATTCCCTACATACAAAATATTATTTAATAATGAGACATCACTTCGTGATGTTCTCCTTCTCCTATAAAGTTTTTATAAAGTGCCCACTGATTAGTTAAAGGATAGAATAACATTTGATGTCGTCATCAAATAAGGTTTATGGAGACTATAAAGACAAATATAGTTCATCGTGGGGAGGGTTTACATAGGCCAGGAAAAAAAAAATAGTAAGAATTTCATGCAGAGAACAGCAGTGTGTACCTCTATGCAGAGTAAAATTTTACATGAAAACCAGTTGAATTTTTTTCTTTTTCTTTTATTCATTCATTTATATATCTGTCCAGTCAACAAGCATGTATAGAGTGTACTGTGTTCTAGGCACTCTGCTAAGCTTCCAAAACACAGAATACAATGATGCAGAGTTACCTACAGCTGTGTCCAACCAAGCTTATTGTGGGTATGACATATGTGTAACAGATTTAATATACACCTGCATTACACATTAAATCCTCACAGTCTATAGAAACCCATCCATAACCTAGGCTATTGTTGAGCAGATGCTGTAAACAAATGATGTAAAGCTAAGTGAGAAAGCACTGACAACTCCTATGACTTACGGAGCCATTTAAAATGAGCAATGAGCCAAAGCAGGAGTCCTACAGAGAAAGAATCAATAATGAATACATTATCATACATATTTCCCTAAGACAAGGGTAATAATCATGTGGCATTCACTTCTGTTACTAAATAATTTTAAAGAGCCCTTTCTCCCCTCCCCATGGACTCTAGCATACCTCATTCTGGTACAAAATGGAGCGATCTCAACTGCTGTTAATGCCATAACTCTGTTAGACTTTAGCTGCTCAGTGCATTTTTCAGAATCCATCGGCTCATTTAAACCTTCAGAAGGAAAATGGCAATTGAGCATGAGTTTTATGTTAAAGCAATGCTGCACTGACTGGAAGCAATGTGGCATCCCGTTAGCTCAGCAACCGTGCTATGTCCTCAAAACCTGCAAAGGCAAATCGAGTAGAGAACTGTCTTCTCTCACATCTTACTTTCCAAACCCAAATACACCACTCAGTAAGCGTTTCATATTATTAAAGGACTATTTTCATATCCATGTAAATTATGCCATTTAACAGTATTAACATACATATTTTACTCTTCTATTCAAGATTTTTATTATAAACTATTGTCTTTCTCTAGTGTTTCCTTCATACTATTCAGTAAAAATGTTGCCTATATTCAATAAACAATGGTGTCATATAATCCAAGTACATTTAGTAGGAGAAAAAGATTAAAAAGAAACAATAGAGGAGGTTATTCTAGCCACCATTTTACTCATGGAGTTTATCTTTTATATTAATCATGGAAGGATGAACATAACTCTGCTATTTACTAAGTAGAATAAATTCTAAATAGTCCAAACAATCTACATTTCCTCCTGCCATTCATAGATCAGAATTTAATCCAGGTAAGAGTATATTCTAGCAATTAAATAGATATATGTGTGTATTTTAAATTGGAAAAATGCTGACATTTGATTAAAACTGATTAATGGTTAAATTGGCTTTCATTGTATCATTTTTGCTCTACTATATATGATTGAAATGTTTCATAATAGGAATTAAAGCATAAAATAAATTTCTATACACACACATGGTCTTAACAGAAAGATTATTATAAAAATGAATTGTGCAAATGTTGTTTTTTACGTTTTACGTATCCTCTAAAATAAGTCACCCATATAATTTAGTTATTTCTTGAAAAAGCATGATCAAAACACCAGGTCTGGGATTCGAGTCATGTGACTGGTCATATGGGACCCAGTTGTTTTAATCTCAATGCCATGATCTGGTATATTCTTGAAGGAAGTATTGTAATGGTCAGTTGTTATGTGTCAACTTGGCTAGGACATGGTCTTGTTATTCTACCAAATGCTAATCCAGATATTGCTGTAAAGGGTTTCATAGATACAATTAATATTTATAATCAGTTGATTTAATAAGGAGAAAATATTAGGTAATCTGGAGGAAGACTTAATCATTCGAAAGACCTTCAAGAACAGAACTGAAAATTCCCTGAAAAAGAACAAATTCTGCCTGGGTACTATGTGTCAGCCCATGGCCAAGAGTTTGTCTGCACCCCTGGTGGCCTGCCATAAAGATTTTGGTTTTCTAGTCAGCTGTCACAACTAAGTAAGTCAATCCTATGACATATATAGAAATATAATGAGTATATATTATATCTATATATGGGCAAAAATGATATATTTCCATTAATCTTATATATCATATATCATTTTACATTTGATCACATATATGCTACATGTTCTGTTTTTCTAGTGGGATCTTGATTGATACAAAGTTGTACTGAACATATTAAAAATAACTAACATGTTTCCTACCTAGAAAATTATAAAAATATATGTCCTTTAGTAGAGATACCATTTCTCTCTCTCTAACCCTAGAATCAGGAAATGGAAAAGTTAGAATCTAACTACTTTATCTTCAATAATATACTAATTTAAGAACGCAAGCATTCTTAATCAAAATTATAAGAAATGGAGAAATGGGATTACATGAAAGAGACATAATTGCCTATTCATTTATATATCCTGTGTGAAATTTGTGCATATATGTGTTCTGAACAAAAGCAAGTTACAGATTCTTTTAATTTTTCAATGAAGTTTTTTTTGGGGGGAGAGGTTTTTGCTATAGGGTGCATGTGCGCTCGCCAGAAAAAGAGACAGAGAGATAGAAAGCGAGAAATAACCGCCCAGGGGGGATGGCCACACCACAATCCCTTCTCCTCCATTTTTCTCTCAGGATCTTGGGCATGCACGCACACATGCCCGGCATGAGTTTAAGGCACCAGCCCCGAGACTTGAACAACGGTCGACTACATGGGAGTCCAGGGACATAGCCATTATGCTAACTGCTGGTCCCAATTTTTCAATGAATTCTTGATCCAAAAAGAAACCTATAGATATCCCAACTTTTTTTTTTTTTTTTAATTTTGGCTAATGAGCATATGTCTCACTGGGGACAGAGTACTACACACACACGCACACACACACACACACACACACAGAGAGAGAGAGAGAGAGAGAGTATGAAAAAATATCCCCCAAAGGGAGTGACTATGCCACAATCTCTCCTCCTTCCTTCTTCTACCCAGATTTTGGGCATGCATGCACATGCTCCTTGCATACTTTTCAAGCTACCAGGCCTGGGGACATGAATCATGCAACCAACCATATGGGATCCAGTTGCTTTAACCTCAATGTCATCTGCTGTTCTAGGATTCTGACTGCTACTGTTTTAAAAGCAAGCACAGCGTTAGTCAATGTTAAATTCCATGCCAACATAATTAACATATGTGGTCTCATGCGATCCATGCCCAGCCTCAGCTGACCCCAGATAATGAGCACAAGCATACCCAAGGAGGATCTAGGTGTGAATCTAGAATCTCCCTAAGTAGGTCAGGGAGCATCACATTTACCACTGTGCCACTGTCCAATCCCTGAGCTACTGAATCTTAAAGTTTTTACATCAAAAACTTACTCCATATACTAATACATGCCTTAAGCATTTCAGAGATACTTTTCTGTATTATTATTAGTTTTTGAAAGGTTTTTATCATAGAGTACGTGTGCTTGCCAGAAAGAGCAAGACGGAGAGACAGAAAGTCAGAAATCACCCCCCAGGGGGGATGGCATGCCACAATCCCTTCTCCTCATTCTCCTCTCGGGATCTTGGGCATGAACACACACATATCCATTGTGAGTTTAAGATACCAGATCCAGGACTAGTACCATGGTCAACTACATGGGAATCCAGTGACATAACCATTATGCCAACTGCTCGTCCCATAATTTATTTATACATTCGATCACTGTACATCGCCACGGCTTGTAAAATGAATTTACCCAACATGAACACACTTTCCACCAATCCAACTGAAGATATCATACACATTATCATCAACAGACAATCCATTTCTGTGTCCCTCTTGTCTCGCTGTTTTTCTCCTTAATTCCTTTTTTTTCACTCTCTCCCATCCTCCCCTCTTCCCACACTGTCTCTAGTATCCACAACCATTGTCCATGCTTTTCTAACTCCCATACAAAAAGTCTCATAGACATCTGCTGGTGCTTGTTCAGTGGGCTCTATGCTGTCAGGACTGAAGTCTGTGATTCGAAATTTTCTTCGTGACCTCAAAATGGCTATTGTTGCTCCAGTTATCACATCTATATTTCTGAGGGCAAGATGTAAAAGGAAAGAATGATTAAAATGAAAAGCTTTTCAGAAATCCCTGTCTCCCCCCAAAAAAAGACTCATGAAAAGTGAATCAATATACAGATCCAATAGTTAATTTCTGTTAGCCTACTCACCACCTAGCCAAGGCAATGGTATATTAATTTTCCTACAAGGAGTGACACCATTTTTTACTAGAATCTCCTACCCTAACCCTTGACTGAGATTTTTCTGATCCTAATTATTTCATTACGGTCACTTAAGTCAGGCAATGTTGCTATGCTCCATTCTCATTTTTTCTTCAGTTAGTTGGCAAAGCTGGCTCAATCTTTATCTGTTCTTCACTTACAGGATTGTATCTCAGTCTAAGGGTACCATTATCTTCTATTCTGCACTATAACAAACTCTAAAACTTGATCAATGTATTTGTACTATTAGTAGGTACAATAAATCTTTCTTTCAATCATGCTATTTCTACATATTTGTACTTGCTTAACACTCCCTGTAGACTGAATTCTCAGCTCTCCTCCATTCTTGCTAAAGATATGTTTACTGGTCTGTTTTAAGAAGCATATTATTATTTTTGGGATCAAATAATTGGTGCAGTTTTATAAAACATTAGGAATTTTATTAGCTTCCTATATTTTTGTTCCCAGATTCTCATAGCTTATACTCTGTTTTACATATAAGTATGCTTTAAGTTTTATTTTTGTAGAAATATTTTTTGCTATAGTGCACGTGTGTTCACTGGAGAGATAGAGAGAGACAGAGAGACAGAAAGCAATAGATGACCCCCTGGGGGCATGACCATGCTACAATCCTTTCTCCTCCATTCTCCTCTTGGGATTTTGGGCACACACGCATGAACACACTTCCAGCGTGAGTGTTAAATCACTGGATTCGGGGCTCAAACCACAGTCAACTACATGGGAGTCCAGCCACGTAACAATTACACCATCTGCAGGTCCCTGCTTTAAGTTCTATATGGACTATAATCAAGCATTTTTTAATCTTGCAATTTTGAAATTTCCTTAAGTTAACTGAAATGCCTACTGCACATGGTTTTGTGTATACAACACCTTCCATAGTTTATGTACCTTTTGAAATTTAGGAACCATTAAGCTCTAACAGGCAAAGAACTGGAGGGAAAAAGGAAAATAGTCTATCAAAAAAGATCTGAATCATCCAATCATTTTGCCTTGTTTGCTTGTTTTGTTTTTGGAGAGTTTTGTTTGTTTTTTCTATAGGGCGCATGTGCTCGCCAGAAAGAGAGAGACAGAGAGACAGAAAGTGAGAAATCACCCACGAGACAGGATGGCCGCACCACAAACCCATCTCTTCCATTTTCCTCTCGGGATGTTGGGCATGCACGCACACTCACCCAGTGTGAGTTTAGGCCATTGGGTCCTGGACTCAAACCGCGGTCGACTACATGGGAGTCCAGCGACATAGCCATTACACTGTCTGCTCGTGGACCCAGATCATTTTGTTTTTATAATAACTTTTAGAGAGTCCCAACTAGTGACTAGGTGATGTGTAGATAATTATAAACTTGCATATAGAGTTTATACCATGCTGTTTAATATTAAGTCCATATTAATATTAATACATATTAGTAGTTTGATTTTATAAAGAATAAGCAATGTTGCATCTTATTGGGGCAGAGGAAGAGATGATTTCTAATGTAACTAATAGAAGATAAATATATTTATGAATTAACTTCATTATGCTTCCTGACTTGACTGATGATAAGAAGTGCGGAACTTATTTTACTCTGACCCTTTAATTTCTGATAATACAATTCATAATGATGTATTTCTCATTACCCAGCTTCAAAGAGAAATTTTACACATTCATGGAGATTCCAGCATTGGTAGGCATTAAATAAAAAAAAATTTTAAAAAATCAAAAAAATGTTCCCTCATCATACAATGGCAATTGGCATGTCATCACCTATAATCCAACACATTCTTTTCTACTAAATTGGCACCTGCATATTGTTGATTCAAGAAATAAATGCCATCCTTTTCTGTTGGCCATCGACTTTACCTAGGAAATTTTCCATCTTTCTCGCTCGGGATTTACTCCCCAACATGCCACCAAATGCTGGACAGGACAAGGATAAGTCACATTACTTTTTACACCTCATTAGCTTTAACAAATACATAGCTGGCACTTACACAAACACCACTTTACCTGCTGTTCTGTTCCTCACTGTATTGCCTTCCTGCTGTTTTTACAGGTGGCATTTAAGCAGTGCTATTCTGAGCTATATCATCCAGACCACATCAGTGTCACAGACTTACAGACTCCAATCTGGGGGCAAAATTTAACTTGGAAAAAAATTACAACTAAAATGCCAAAAAACATATAAGCTATGTAAAGATCAGCACCTTTCAAAATCATAGGATAGAAATCACTATCGTTTGTTTATTCTCTCATTATCGTTTTACTTTTAAACAGTTCAATGTGAAATCGGACGTATTTGTTAATTATCTAAAATTCTATTGTTTTTATTAAGGTAAAGTATGGTATCACCACTACTAAAATAGATAACACATTGCCCTGTCTTTACATATCATTTCCATGTAACTCTTTGGACTTTTTTTTTTTTTTTTTGGAGAGGTTTTCGCTACAGGACGTGTGCGCTCGCCAGACAGAGAGAGACATAGAGACAGAAAGCAAGAAATCACCCCCAGGGGGGATGGTCACACCGCAATCCCTTCTCCTCTATTCTCCTCTTGGGATCTTGGGCACGCACGCACACACGCCTGGCGTGAGATTTAAGCCACCGGGTCCAAGACGCGAACCACGGTCGACTACATGGTTGTCCAGCGACATAACCATTACGCTAACTGCTGGTTCCCACTCTTTGGACTTCTGCCTCTACATAATGTTAAGCAACAATGGTCATCACTAGTGGAAAACCAAATTTTAAGAGGTCTCCTTTTAGGGTCACAGGGAAAATGTGAAACCAGGCCTTTAATTTCAAAATAGAATAAATCTGATTCAAAGTAAAACTTACATGATTAATTCTTTTAAAAATAAGAAAGCAAAATAAACATAATTATATTAACTCTTTCTTTTCTTTCCTTTAATTCATTAGTTTAATCTAATAAGCAAATAATTATTTCATGCCTACTATATGCCAGGTCCTAGGTATAAGAAAGCTTAAAAAACAGCTAGGACCCAGCGTTTTGAAACGGTGTGAATTGGGTTTGTGAATAAGGTTTCATTTTCAGGGAAAGGGCGATAGTGAAAGCAAAGTGTGCATAGACACTCTGTATTTCACTGTCTTGGTCCTGCTATTGAGATCGCCATCATTTATTTTTGTTTTGTTTTGTTTTTATTTTACTTTGGGGCACATTTACTACTGAGAGAGACAGAGAGAGAGAGAGAGAGAGAGTAAGAAATCCTCCTCTAGGGAGAATGGCCACACTGCAGTCCCTTCTCCGTTCTCTTCTAGTGGTTTTGGGTATACACGTACACACACCCCTGTCCTATTTTCCAAGCTACCGAGTCTGGAACTCAAACCGCCCAATTGGCCATGTAAAATCTATCCACCTTAACTCCACGCCACCTGGCTGGCTCTCAGACACCATTTCTGTAGATAATGGCAGGGCGTGGTTTAGGTCTCACTGTGACAGACAGAAATCTGAGTAGATCTGAATAGAGGTTGAGGTTCCAAAGAAGAGCCCTCCTTCACACCTCTCACCTCCCTTTCTTTCTCTTGCGTCCTTCAAAGTCAATTTCTTTGGGACTCTGCCTTCTGCATATAGGCAGGAGTCACTGGGGAAAGTACCGCCTACCAGCAACGTCTCATCCCGGACAAAGGCGTTCTGGATCTACGGATACCATAGAATTCAGTTTAACTCAGACAGTTTAGATGTAGGTGAAGCTATCTGGTGTAGTTTGCTGGTATTAGATATTTAGGTTATGTCTCTAGCAATCTACATAAACATCCGTTTTCCTTTTCTACTACATGTTAAATATGTCACTACCCACTCGTCCTTATCAGGGAAAGATAGCTCTTCACTTTTTACTTTAAAAACTTCCCTGGCAAAATAGATACAAGAAAGATGAGTAAAAATACACAAAACTGTTTGCTAAGTTAGCCTATGTGAAAATGATACTGGTGGGACCTGGAAATGATTAAGACCGAATTAAAATATTGAAGTTTCAGAAATGGGTAGTTCTGTGACTAGGGCTCTTCTTTGGAGCCTCAATCTCTGTTTAGATCTACTCAGCTTTCTGTCGGTCATAGTGAGACCTAACCCCTTAGGGGTTAAGGGAGCCAGATCCCACATGACCAAATGCATAGTTCAAATCTTGGCCCTTCGGCTTAAATTTGTGCTTGCATGCCCCAAATTCTAGCAGGAAGGAGAAACAGGAGAGGAGAGATTGAGGTTATGAATATACCCCAGTGAGGACTGCTTTCTTCCATCCACTCTGTGTGTCTTTGGCATGCACATGCACCCTCACTCTCTGGCTTAAAAATAAACACAGAAAAAAGTTTCAGAGCAGCCTTTATTTCAGGTGTTTCCAAGCAAATCTGGCTGTAGTTAAAGTCTAGTTTGGAAAAGGAAAAAAAAAGAAAAAAAGCTGTCATCGCTAATTAATGGATGCCATTCCATTGAAAATTATTTTCTGTTTGGCTAGAAATGTACTTTTGTCTTTGGGAGAAAAACAATAACCCCCTTTTTGTCCCTGCTGAAATTCTGCCCCTAAGGATAAGGCTGTATCCATAGTCACTGTCAAACTGTCCCCTTGCCACTGTCCCCATTATCTCTGAAAAATATCAAGCACATGTCTTTTTCCTTCCTGGAAGGAAGGGGCTTGCCATTTTCCGTGTCTGTAAGTTGGTACTTCCAGAGAGCAATCAATTATTGATTGTGTGAGATTTCATAAATAAAGCCAAATGTAGGCAGGTGATTAATCATTCATTTCTGGTTCACCTTGAGAGCGCAGTGCAATGATAACAAAAGCAAAACATTGTCTGTGACTGTTCATTCTATGCATGTTCAGCAAATGCATGCTCTATGCAGTTCATAAGGTTCTTGCACTGTCAGCTGAGTCATTTGGTAGGGAAAACCATGTAGAGGGGAAGAAATGAAGAATACCTACTATGTGTCAGGAATTTGTGTACCTCCACAGGTTACTGTGTCTTCTTCCTTTTATTTAAAATAAGGCTTATTTCACTAGACTCTAATCCTGATTGCATTACCAGATTGCTATGTGACCTTGGGCAAGTTTATAAACTTCTTTTTGAGAAAAATAGAGAGAGATAAAGACCATCAGTGGAGCTTGATCATGCCACAATCCTTTCTCCTTTGTTTCTCCATCTTGTTAGGATCCTAGGCATGCATGGATTTGCCAGTGTATTTTTCAAGCTGTTGGGATGGGAATCCAGTTCAGTAGGCCAATGTGAATTCTAGGTGCCTCTGCATAGTGCTTTTCATTGTGCCATGGGGTCTACCCTTTAAACCCTTTATGACTCAGTTTCCACCTTACCACAATAGAGAGAACATTTGAAACTGTTTTATAATATGATTCTCTCATGGGGTGGCAGTGGCATGGTGGTTAAGAGTGCTGAACTCCTACATGGTTGACTGCAGTTTCAGTCCTGGACCTGAAGGCTTGTTTTCTCACCTTCCTTCTCTGGTCAAATTAAAATAAATAAATAAAGTTAAATAAAATTTCTTAAAAAAAAATGATATTCTCACACAAACTCACACACATACACATACCCGCTTCATTATTCAGGGTTGAACCAGAGAAGTAGAACTAATGAGGGGTGTCTATATACATATTTATAGTTGGGGATATCACATATTTACTAAGATACTTCATCGTGCCTTACACAGTTATAGAAGCTAATGAAGCAGTCTCTGGAAAGCAGTTATTTCTGGCGATGATGGTGGAGCTTAGAGTCTATAGGGCAGTCAGGCAGGAAGGAAAGATGGACCTAATGTGGGCCAGAACAAGAGTAGGCTGTCTCCTGCATACAGGAAGTGAAACTCCTGAAGCTGGTCTACTCTCATTGCCCTCACCTTGGTGCCAAGGTCATCCTACAGAAACTGGATCCTTTGCGAGATTTCACACAGAGTGAAACACATACATTTTGTCCAGAAATACAAGAAGCCCATGGGTGATCTGGAGATGGAAGAGCAGATGCGCCTTCACACAAACCAGGAGAATTAGCTGGTCAACAATAAGGATGTGCCTCACAGAATGCTTGTCGCCTCCTCAGGGCTTTCCAGTCATAGACACTTAGGAGTCTTCCATAAATAGAAACATATGATGAAGTGAATAGTTCATCCTAGGCACGCTGACATAGCAGTATCACATGTATATAAACAAATACTACATATATGTACACACTTTGATTTTGTGGTGACTGAGTTTTTGTTACATTTGTTCTGAATTTGCCCATTTTCACCCAGAATTCAATAATATTCTAGTTCAGAACAAGTGTGCTTCAGGACATATTTTGTGAGGAAAGAGGTGATGGAGAAGAGGGCTTGTAAAATTAAAGCTGTGAGGAACTAGAATAAGTACCAGTTAAAGTTATAATTTACAATGGATTTGTTATCTTAACAACTTCAAAATACAAAAGTCTATGAAAATTTGAAATTTCTAATCTCTAAAATGAAAACAGTTCTTTTTCTCTACCAATTAAGATAAAGGTACCCTCAAATCCCACTTACAAAAAGAATTCAGTTTCACATTCTCTGGGAACTTATTATACCAATGAGTTTCCAGAAGGATAAATTTTATTTTGAGATACAGATTTGTTTTGCACAGGAATCCATACTGAGCCATTTTATGCTTGCTGAGGGAAGGATCTTTTACTGCTCTGGACAAAGAAAAGTTATCATTAACAGCTCGATTAAAAGTTTATCTTCAGGTTAACAAATGTAAATTTGGTACTCTGATGACATGTTAAACCACTTAACCTTTCATGGCTTTTAGTTTTATTCTTTAGTTAGCATTATTAATTTTTGTTCTTTTATTGAGTTGTAACTGGCAAATAAAAGTACATGTATATACATATATATAATATGTGTATATTTCTATATATACAAATATACAATATATGTATATATTTAAAGTACACAATATACTGATTTGATTTACATTGTAAAAGGATTACTACAGTCAATATAACACATCTACTAGCTCACATAGTTACCTTTTTGTGAGATTGCTTCAAATGTGCTTTTTAAAAAAGTTAAAAGCATATAATACAGTATTATGATTAGCTTTGGTTTTTAGGCTGTTTATTAGAGTCTCAGAACCTATAGCCATACACTAGAAGCCTATACATTTTATAGCTGAAATTTTGTACACTTTGACCAAGAAGTTCTCCCCATTCACCCCATTTCCCCAACTCCTAAACCCTGGGGAATCACCATTTTTCTTTCTGTTTCTATGAGTTTGACTTTTACAAATAAATATGTAATATTTATATATAAGTAATATGTGTTACATGTGTATATATAAATAATATATGTGTATATAATATATATGTAATACATGTGTGCATATATGTATTATATATATATATGCATGTGTATATATATAAGTGATACTAGGTGGCAACTGTCTTTCTCTAGTTTATTTTATTTAGTACAATGTCATCCAGGTTTATTCATCTTGTCACAGAATTTCCTTCTTTTGAAAGACTAAATAGTCCATTGTGTGTAAATGTGTGTGTATCTGTGTATACACACACATACACACACACACACACTGTTTTACCCACCCATCTATCGACACTGTTTTTGTATATCTTAGCTACTGTATATACTGTTGTAGTGAACAAGGAGTGAAGTTATCTCTTTGAGATACCTCTTTTATTGCCTTTGATTACATACCAAGAAATGAGATTTCTGGATGATTAGGGAAGTCTATTTTTTTAATTTTTTGAGGTATCCCCATACTGTTTTTCATGATGGCTACAACAATTTACATTTCCGTTAGCAGTGCAGATGGATTCCCATTCCTTCACCAAAATGTGATACCGTTATAACATGGGAGAGTTGAGCTGTGTTGTGTGAAATGCTTGGTTCTTTTGGTACAGATCTCTAAGATTCACAACCTATCATAAGACACAGAATGAAAAATCACAAACACTTGTAAAGGAGGAAAAGGGAAGTTTTAATAGCAAAGTGAGAATTTTTAATAGAACAGGAATTCAACCCCTATGCCAGAAAGGTGTGCAGATCTGCACTGGGTAAGGGGTTAGGTGCTACATTTATTCTAAGAGTTAGTAGTGAATATTTACCAAGGGAAGGTCTGTTATCATATCTGGGTTCTTTGTTTAGAATTCATGGGCTTTTTGTGTGTGCTCGTGTATCTTTCTCTCAGGAAAAGAATTTAGTTATCTATTCATATATGCCTAGTGTTGGTTTACAAAATATGCACATCTATAATACATATGAATGAACGTCTCTGCTAGTTTATTGCCACAGTGAGAATGAAGATGTTGACTTAGAATCCCATCCTGATGCTGAATTTCTATGTGTATATTTGGGATGGCAGGAGGGAAGATAACAACTTTCCCATAGCCAGGAGCTGGGTGGGAGGAAAGAATTCTCATGCAGGGTCTGGTTGCAACTCCTGATAAGCTGTGATTGATATGATACATGTCCTTCTGCTATTATTTTAGGACTGCCCACTCATTTCCAGCTAGCTGCTTATCACTTTTTGGTAATAGCCATTCTTATATGTATAAGTTAACAGCTCCTCATGAACTTTTGTTCAATAATGTAACCCAGTGCCTATCTAGTTGAACTACTCTTCCAATTTATTCTTAATATCATAGCTTTTGCACTTTGACCCATGGTGCTTTGGGTTTTCACGAACTTGAAAAATCTTCAGTCACAAGTCTTGAATGGTTAGCTCAGAAAGTCTCTATATAATCTATACGATACCAACTATTGTAGGATATTATATCTTTTAAGTGTACAACCCTATGGAATGAGATTATAACTGAGTGTAAGGTCTGTGCTGGAGCTCAGGATATGCATGTTAATAAGCTGATTCTCATGTGGGCTTTCCCAGGACTAGCCTTGAACATGTCACTTTAGAGGCTGATGGTATGGTAGTGAGGTGCTGGACTCTGACTTGGCGGCTAGCTTTTCACTTTCCTTCTCTCTGGTCAAATTAAAAAATAATATTAATAGATAAAATTAAATAATTATTTTTTAAAAAGAAAATATCACTTTAGAAAGAAGTGTGATGTCCGATAAGGACGGATTGTAGGGATATCCATACATGTGTGTAGATGTAGCAAGAGAGAGAAATCCTCAAAGTGAGTGTGGAGGATGTTGAAAAAATATCTTTTCCACAAATTTTTGTTTAAGAACTTTTGATATCTTGCTTGGTGCATCTTGAGCTCCAGAATCAACTGGAAGTATACCATGCTTAATTTTTGGCAGATTACTAAGAATAATAAATCAAACAATGTTATTGATCTTGCTTGGTGCATCTTGAGCTCCAGAATCAACTGGAAGTATACCATGCTTAATTTTTGGCAGATTACTAAGAATAATAACTCAAACAATGTTATTGAACAACATTTGCTTCTAACAATGTATAGAAAACATATATCTTTTTAAAGACCAGAGCTGTTGAACTCTGTGTGAGAGATGAGTAACCATACTGTTTCAATAGTTGGGGGTCATTTGGGTCAAAACTAGAGGTTGTTCATGGGTTTTCACTGTGTTGATTTTTTTGAATGGGTCAACTTTCAATATAATCTTTGTGTATCTTTTACATTTCCGTTAGCAGTGCAGATGGATTCCCATTCCTTCACCAAAATGTGATACCGTTATAACATGGGAGAGTTGAGCTGTGTTGTGTGAAATGCTTGGTTCTTTTGGTACAGATCTCTAAGATTCACAACCTATCATAAGACACAGAATGAAAAATCACAAACACTTGTAAAGGAGGAAAAGGGAAGTTTTAATAGCAAAGTGAGAATTTTTAATAGAACAGGAATTCAACCCCTATGCCAGAAAGGTGTGCAGATCTGCACTGGGTAAGGGGTTAGGTGCTACATTTATTCTAAGAGTTAGTAGTGAATATTTACCAAGGGAAGGTCTGTTATCATATCTGGGTTCTTTGTTTAGAATTCATGGGCTTTTTGTGTGTGCTCGTGTATCTTTCTCTCAGGAAAAGAATTTAGTTATCTATTCATATATGCCTAGTGTTGGTTTACAAAATATGCACATCTATAATACATATGAATGAACGTCTCTGCTAGTTTATTGCCACAGTGAGAATGAAGATGTTGACTTAGAATCCCATCCTGATGCTGAATTTCTATGTGTATATTTGGGATGGCAGGAGGGAAGATAACAACTTTCCCATAGCCAGGAGCTGGGTGGGAGGAAAGAATTCTCATGCAGGGTCTGGTTGCAACTCCTGATAAGCTGTGATTGATATGATACATGTCCTTCTGCTATTATTTTAGGACTGCCCACTCATTTCCAGCTAGCTGCTTATCACTTTTTGGTAATAGCCATTCTTATATGTATAAGTTAACAGCTCCTCATGAACTTTTGTTCAATAATGTAACCCAGTGCCTATCTAGTTGAACTACTCTTCCAATTTATTCTTAATATCATAGCTTTTGCACTTTGACCCATGGTGCTTTGGGTTTTCACGAACTTGAAAAATCTTCAGTCACAAGTCTTGAATGGTTAGCTCAGAAAGTCTCTATATAATCTATACGATACCAACTATTGTAGGATATTATATCTTTTAAGTGTACAACCCTATGGAATGAGATTATAACTGAGTGTAAGGTCTGTGCTGGAGCTCAGGATATGCATGTTAATAAGCTGATTCTCATGTGGGCTTTCCCAGGACTAGCCTTGAACATGTCACTTTAGAGGCTGATGGTATGGTAGTGAGGTGCTGGACTCTGACTTGGCGGCTAGCTTTTCACTTTCCTTCTCTCTGGTCAAATTAAAAAATAATATTAATAGATAAAATTAAATAATTATTTTTTAAAAAGAAAATATTACTTTAGAAAGAAGTGTGATGTCCGATAAGGACGGATTGTAGGGATATCCATACATGTGTGTAGATGTAGCAAGAGAGAGAAATCCTCAAAGTGAGTGTGGAGGATGTTGAAAAAATATCTTTTCCACAAATTTTTGTTTAAGAACTTTTGATATCTTGCTTGGTGCATCTTGAGCTCCAGAATCAACTGGAAGTATACCATGCTTAATTTTTGGCAGATTACTAAGAATAATAACTCAAACAATGTTATTGAACAACATTTGCTTCTAACAATGTATAGAAAACATATATCTTTTTAAAGACCAGAGCTGTTGAACTCTGTGTGAGAGATGAGTAACCATACTGTTTCAATAGTTGGGGGTCATTTGGGTCAAAACTAGAGGTTGTTCATGGGTTTTCACTGTGTTGATTTTTTTGAATGGGTCAACTTTCAATATAATCTTTGTGTATCTTTTGAAACTTTTTCTTAAGGCCCATTATCTTAACTATGAAGTACAGGTATATTCCACCATCTCTAATATTTAGTTGTTATTCATCATTATAGTATACTTTCAGGAAACCATGGAACACAAATATAAAACACAGCCACTTAAAATTAACTTTCTCATTGCAGTGATTATAGGTGGTGTAGGAAGTTGGGGTGCATGGGGCCAATACACAATTTAGGAACAACAGCGAACCTCATTCTTTGTCTTACACTCCTGAAGAATTAGATATGCAGACACATGAAACCAGCAGGTGGTGTAATGGTTATGTCGTTGGACTGTAACATGGCCAACCACAGTTCCAGTCCCATACCAAGGCTTGAAGCTCAGGCCAGGCTCATATGCATTTGTACCTAGGATCCTGGGAGGAGACTGAAAAAGGGATTGCATCATGGCCATTCCCCCTAGAGGGTGTAGGGGTATGGTGATTTATTGCTTTCTGTCTCTCTCTATCTCTGTCTCTCAAGTGAATGCATGTGCCCTGTAGCAAATATCTCTCTTAAAAAAATGATATGCAGACACAGAGAGGGGATAGCAAGCAGAGTTTATTAAGAAAGGGAGGAACAGAACTCCCAATGAAGAGTGACTCTAATGAGTTTCCCAAGAGGAACCAAGGTGAGGGGTTTTTGCCGGGGTCAGAGAGGCTTTGTGCAGGCTTGTCATCAGGAGGGATTTGGCTTGTGCTTGTGTTCCTGTCATGGTGGGGATAGCATGCTAGATGGGTATACTTAATTTTTCTAATTTTGGAGTGGGTACAAAGATCTCTTTGTCCAAAAGCTTTGGGCCATAAAGACCATTACCTTCTTCCTGAAATGTGGTGTGACAGGGCAAAAGCCTCTGTTCGACCCCGTCTCTACGTCATTGCTGCAAACCCACTTCTTGTGCTGTTGTGTCTCCATCTTAAATCTTAAAGGGGAGCTCTCGAATGAGAACTGGGAAGAACCTTATGCTTTGCAAGTTCTTTTACAAGAAAGTATTGGTTAATATTCACAAAGATTTTATATTATTTAGGCTTGTGGTATGGGTGAAATTTCTGTTCCCTAGTGCCAATTACTTTTCTCTGGTACCTTTCTCTGTATATTTTAGTCTGTGTATTTCAGGCCTATATCATAGTTTCCATAGATCTCAGGTAGGTTTTCTGTCAGACTGAGACAGATTCTGGAGTTAAGAAATTAACAGACTCCAGACTTCGACTCGAATTGTTCTTTGTGTGTGCTATGGGGAGGTCTGCAATGGTTTGGCCTGGAAGAGTAAGGGTTAGGGAGGAGGGGATGTTAGTCAACTGACTGGCTTTAAGGAATCCCCTTTTCGTCATTATTCCATTATGGTGCTTCTGATGCCTAACTGCCTAGCCAGTCTCTCTGCCTGATGAGGGAAAAAGCATGAAACCAGTTAGCCCTCATATTATACCGTTGTTTAAAAACTTCATTACGTATTTAAAGAACTGATTTTTATGTAGCATGTTAAGACTCAGAGAACAGAAATCACAAGTCTTACTTAATCAGAACCAATGAACACAACTGATTTCTGCAAATCGGAGGTTTTGGTTTTAAATAATTTCAAGTCTGTCCTCACTTATCGATGTTTGTCTGTTGGAAGAAGACATACACAGATTGAAAAGGATAAAGAAGTATGTTATCAATAAAATAATACATTTTTAAAAGTTTCAAATAGCTTCTAATTTATATTTTAAACCTGTTTTCATGTTCCTTTATTTTTCTATTTTATTTGCATTTAATATTTTTGAATGATCATTATTGTCGACAACTCAGAAGAGTTGAACATGCATTATTTTATCTGGGCTCTGTTGCAGCCCCACAAATTTCATAAAGTAACTTTATCCATAGCTAGGATAAAAATAAGAATAACAAAATAAATTGAAATAAAACTACTAAATGCTGGAAAATGTTTCGAACTTTTAAGCACATGCGTTCTTATATTGTTTCCTTAAACTAAGCCTATAGGACAGTCACCTAGTCAAGATGATGAATGTTTTTGCTCTTTCTCTTTAATTATTTTTTTTCTGAAACTCCAGAGCTCGAACTTGCTAATCCAACTCCTCGAATCATGGGATATTATGAACAGTGGTCTGAGCATAACGACGATTTCGTTTCACTTATTTGTGCCTTTTTTACCCCATTCCCTATTTCAGAGTTTCTTCTGTTACTTTCTTTTTTTTTTAATTTTAATTTTTTTTTAGAGAGGTTTTTACTATAGGGCATATGAGCTAGCCAGAAAGACAGAGAGAAACAGAGAGACAGAAAGCGAGAAATCACCACCCAGGGAGATGGCCATGCTGCAATCCTTTCTCCTCCACTCTCCTCTCTGGATCTTGAGTATGCATGCAGACGCACGCACCCAGTGTAAGATGAAGCCGCCGGGTCCAGGACTCAAACTGCAGTTGACTACATGGGAGTTAGCCACATAGCCATTACGCTAACTGCTGGTCCCAAGGCCATTATTTTAATATATTTAATCTTATCTTTCAGTTTGTATGCGTTTTTCAAAGTTGTATCTCATATAATGTTTATGTGTATTTTTTCGAGTAAATAAGATCATGGTACAGATTTCCATTATTATATGTTTATCCAGTTAGTATTAGGTTAAAAAATGTCATCAACCTTTATCACTATGCAAAAATCTGCTGCTTATCATACTCCATAATATTTATTCAGGTATCTTTCTGCTCTCCCACTGATAAACACTGAGTCATTGAGTGTTTTTTTTTTTTTCCCCTCAAACTACCCAGTTGTACAAGTAATTCTACATTTAATTTTGCGGGAAATACTTGCTTTCAGGGCACATATTCAGAAGTCAAATCCTTGATCACAGAATATCTTACAAAGTAGTGATATTTGGCACTGAAGATGACACCTGCAATTCGTGACGCTTACAATATTTGCCCTTCATTTCATAAATAGCATTTTCCAGATTTTTAATTTTTATGTCTAAAAATGTAAAGTGATCACTCATTTTGTTTTCATTTTTATTTTTACTATTATTAAAATTTTAAACACTTATTTATATTCTCATAAGGCTTTAGAATCTTCTTTGTAAATATCTGGTTCATGTCCTCTAGTTTTTAATAGTGTTTGCTCTTTTACTTATGTTGATTTGCAGTAGTTCCGTGTATATTCTAAATATTAATCTCTGATTTTTTTATTCTATAAATATCCTCATCTTTTCTCTCTTAATTAGCTTTCTTATTAAAAAGTTTAGAACTTTTATGTAATCAATGTACTAAAATTTTGCTATATATTAAGGTTAATTTTTTTTTTCTCTCACCTAGCAGGGATCTATAAACCATTTAGTAGAGAGTCTTTCAAATTAATCTGAATCTAAAAAAATTTGTATTCTATTACCTTTGTACATTTTTTTCTTTTTTCAATTTTTTTCTCCTTGGGATCAGCAGTTGACATAATGGCTATGTTGCTGGAAGCCCATGTAGTCTACTGCAGTTCAAGTCCTGGACCTGGTGGCTTAAACTCATACTGGGAGCATGTGTATGCATGCCCAAGATCCCAAAAGGAGAATGGAGGAGAAGGGATTGTGGCATGACCATCCCCCCGGGGGTGGGTGATTACTTGCTTTCTGTCTCTCCCTGTCTTTCTGGTGGGCGCATGCGCCCTATAGCAAACACCTCTCCAAAAAAAAAAATAAAATAAATTTTTTCTCCTTAATATTTTCATATTATTTGAATATCTATGCCTCTAATATCTCTCTTTTAATTTTTCCCCTTTTTTATATCTCTTTTTTTTAAAAAAATAATTATTTTATTTAACTTTATTTATTTACCTATTTTTAATTTTGACCAGAGAGAGACAAAATGAGAGAGAGTGAGAAAGCAAACCACCAGGTCTAGGACCATGGATGGCCATGTAGGAGTCCAGTGCCCTTAACCAACTTGCCACTTGCTGGCCTCATGTTTCTCTGTCTCTTTAGTGTCTCTCTACAACTCCTACATGATTAATTCCAGAAGATCATTCCACTCTCAATTTAATTTTCAATTATTTCCTTTCCATGCTTTATACATTCTATTGTTTTTCATTCATACATTTTTTATACATGTCAATATTCCTAGTTTTTTTCATTTTATAATTGTTTCAAATAACCAGTATCTTCATCTATTTCTTCATAAGATTACTAGTCATGTTCATTTTATACCACTGGTTCAGTGATTCAGTAATCCTCTCCAGATGATCTGTGCTGTCCGATTTCTGTTTTTACTTTGAAGTTCCTTTATTTTTTTTAGTTATTCTGTATTGTGACCACAATACAGAATTGAGCTCATGGTTCTAAGAGATAATCAGCTTTTCTTCTTAGATAACCGGTAATGGGAAATAACTAAGGATTCAAGTTTGTTCACTTTGAGGACAAAGAAAAAGCTTAATGTAAATATGTGTTATTAAGAAAAACTAAATTTTAATACATTTTGAGTATTTATATTATGTTTGGTAGTTTAATGATCTAAACTGGTAGATGTCTACATAATATTGGGTTGTTGGAAAAGTCATGGTGTATATTTTCTGTGAATGGGTTGTTGGAAAAGTCATGGCGTATATTTTCTGTGCTATAATGTATCATGACTTTTTCAACAACCCAATAGTATCTACCAAAATGTAAATAAGAATAGAGTTCCTGTACCAAGTCTAGGCTAAAGATTTAACCCATAGTACTGACTAGAGTGTACTTCAAGTCAAGGATAAAAAAACTGACTAATACTGACAGAAATAAGTGAGAAACTTATTTACCACAGAATTTGTGAATGTAGACTCTTTAAGGGCATGTACAAGCTACAAAAATGTCAAAAAAGATACTGTTTCTTCAACTTCTTATCCCAATTCAGCTTTTTACTTTCATTTATGGGCTCAAAAGATAGCCTTTGTTCTTCTATTATTAACAACTATTTTTTTCTTCTTTAGTGAGTGAATAAAGAGAGGAAATAAGGTACAGACAGAGATTAGGTATTTTTGACAGGGTTTTGCTGCATCACTGTCCTCCTGACCCAGTCTCCCAATTAGCTAGGATTACAACAGCTACAACCATGCTTTGGGTGTTCAGGTTGACCTGGCAACCATGTCCAGGGCTTGCATGCAGCTTTCAGCCTCCCAGGTATTGCCACTACCAATACACCATCACAGCTGAGCTAATAAAACCTAGTCTGGAAAGTCTGTACAGGAATTATGGAGTATGGGCAAGGATAAAGGGTCAAATAAAAGGCCAGTTGAGTTTGTGCATTATATAAACTTTTCCTACCAATATCTTTGACATATATCATTTTGGACAAATCACTGTCACATAGCCACCAGTAGCTGTGGAAGAAACTTCAGGGATGCAGATAGCAAATGAACATCCCCATTTTCATTTCCATGGAAACACAAAAGACTAGAGTTTTGGATGGCATGGTATTAATGCAAATTACTTCCCTAGATCCTCATCGAAACTTGATGAAGTCGCTAGCACCTTCACTGGAGCTATGCACTTTGACTGTTAGTATTCTATTTCCCCCTTTTGCTTTCTGATCTTACTAAAACGGACATCAGGAATAAGGTCCCAAATTTTGGCAACACTAATATTCTTAGCTGTTAGGAGACCCATGAACAAAGAATGAAGCAGAAGTGATTAATTTACCAGGAAATCACAGAGGAGTTCCTCTTTGATTTTGCTTTTAAAAGCAGATCTGGGAGCCTAAAAAGACACAATGACTAAATGTAATGTGCTATCCTG
Organism: Tupaia belangeri chinensis; assembly: GCF_000334495.1. Classification (NCBI taxonomy): domain Eukaryota; kingdom Metazoa; phylum Chordata; class Mammalia; order Scandentia; family Tupaiidae; genus Tupaia; species Tupaia belangeri. The sequence goes on along the minus strand of NW_006159937.1, from coordinate 733,326 downwards.
GGTGGAACGCTAGTGCAGAGAAAGGACAGTATGCAAAAACTGAGCAAAAAAAAATGAATAAAGTATAGACTTTAATTAATACTAATAAAATATTTACTGCATAAATACTGGTCTATTAATTATAAATAATGTACCATATAACATAAAATATGATCATCAGAGGGAACTGTACATGGTATAAAGAGGAACTCTCTGTTACCTTCTTAAATCTTCTGTAAATCTGAAACTGTTCTAAAAATAAGATTTCTTTAAAAGAAGAATTAGATCTATACAGAGCAAAGGTTGAACTTCAGCACCATAAGACGTACCTGGAAATCCTTCAATTACAGTGAGCAGAGCTGGCCACAGGCTGTACCTGCTACTAAACTCTAAAGTCCGTTGCTCATTTGCTACCAGTCAGTGACAGAGCATGGCAGAAATGCCCAGCAGGCTTGATTCGATAAAAAATAAGACACTTCTGAAGGATGATTTTTTAAGAACTCTGTGATGACCTAACAACTTCCTTTAAACGGTCCTACATTCTAGGACACTTTCCCTCGATGTTTTATTCATCTCTGCAGTTCTCAGTGCCAGGCTTGTGTTGCCTAATAGCTCTTTAGTCTCCCTTCAAATTCCCTCTCAGTATTCTCACATTTGTGGGTCTACTAAGAAAACCCTTCAAGTTTAATCCTATTTGCTTCTTAGAGGACCTTGGCTAAAACACAAAGTAAAAGAGAAAAAAAGTATGTAATTTCTTCATTAGATGCAAATAAGAAAAACATATTAACAATATTTAACACACTTTCAGGAGAAAAACTCTTAGGAAACTAGAGATAAAGAAGTTATTTCAACCTGATAAAGGACATCCAGAAAAACATACCCAGTACCATTTTAATTGGTGGTAAAATAGTGAACATTTCCCTTCTTGCAATTGGGAATAAAGCAAAGATGTTAACTTTCACCATTTTGTTTTTTTAAATGCCAAAAGTGCCATGTACTCTCAACTGAGAGAGACTGAAAGGGAAAGCCCCCATCAATAGGATGTGGTCACACTGCAATCCCTTCTACATTTTCTCTGTCTTGTCAGGAGATCGGTCATACACAGAAATGTGCCTGACTTGTTTTTAAAGCCATCAGAGCCAGTATTTTAACCACAGCCAGCCATGTAGGATTCAGCTCCCTTTACCACTAAACTGTGGTGGGATTGTGGCATAGCCATCCACCCTGGGAGGTGATTTCTCTCTTTCTGTCTCTCTGTCTCTCTCTGTCTTTCTGGTGAACACATGTGCCCTATTGCAAAAACCTCTCCAAAAAAAAATAATAATAATAATACAATTTTATTACTTTCAAGTTCTGGAGGTTAAAAAAAAAAAAGAATAACAACCTTCTTTATTTTTGCATTTGACATAATTGTTGGCATAAAATATCCTTAGAGATGGATCCTACTGGATGGAAAACAAGGTTTTGGTAAGTCTGTGTTCCTTTCTGAAAGCTGTAGAGTAGAATCTGCTTCTTCATTTAAATTCCTTAACCTTAATCATACCTACATAGACCTTGTTGCCATGTAAGCTAATATATACACAGCTTCTAAGGATTTATATATGGATATCTTTAAGGTGCCATTATTTTGCTCAAAATAATAGCCAACAATTTTTTAATTGTGGATATCCAGTAGTATTGATGACATATACTGAAAAATCTTGTCTTTCCTCATGGAATTACCTTAGTAACTTTGTCAAGAACCAATTGATTACATATATAAAGACCCATTTCTAGGACATTCCTTTTTTTTCTTTCAGTCATATGTTTATTTTTTCACCAACACTACAGTTTTGTAATGTTGATTATTATATCATTACTATAAATCTTAAAATTAAGTAGAGGGACCAGCAGTTAGCATAATGGCTATGTTCCTGAACTCCTATGTAGCCAACTGCAGTTTGAGTCCTGGACCCAGTGGCTTAAACTCATGCTGGACGTGTGTGCATGCATGCCCAAGATCCTGAGAGGAGAATGGAGGAGAAGGGATTGCGGCATGGCCAACCCCCCTGGGAGGTGATTTCTCACTTTCTATATCTCTGCCTCTGTCTGTCTGGCGAGCCCATGTGCCTATAGCAAAAACCTTTCCAAAAAAAAAATTAAGTAGAATAAATTAAGTAGAATAAATCTTCGAAATATATACATATGTGTGTATGTATACTATATATATTGTACTATCCACAGTATATACATAAAAGTGTGTGTGTGTGTATATATATAGTATAGTTATATATATGAATTATATATATACTCTATATAGTATATATATGCATATCTATATATGAATATTAAATCTAATTTATATATAGGTATACATATATAGTGTATATATGTATGTATTTTTAAAATTAGTTTGGCTATTTTTATCCCTTTGCATTTTCATATGTATTTTCAAATAATCTATTTATGTCTTTCACTGCTTATCTCAATATGACTTATAAGTTTTAGTATGAAGATATGGAGATCCTGACAATGTTTTCTTTCGCCACATTTATTCATAATTATTATATGATTTTTGGTAATATAATAAATATTTTTAAATTATATCTTTCAGTGGCTAGTTGCTAGTATATAAAAATATAATTGATTTCTTTTATTAATCTAGTTTCCTTTGAGTTGCTAAATTCACATATCAATTCTAGTACTCTTCTTGTATATCTCTAAGGATATTTTATACAAACAATTATGTCATATGCAAAAATAAACAGGATTATTTTTCCTTTTTTTTAAAAAGAGGTTTTTGTTATAGGGCACGTGCGCTTGCCAGAAAGACAGAGAGAGACAGAGAGACAGAAAATAAGAAATCACCCCCCAGGGGGGATGGCCATGCCACAATCTCTTTTCCTCCATTCTCCTCTTGGGATCTTGGGCATGTATGCACATGCACCCAGCGTGAGTTTAAGCCACTGCGTCCAGGACTCAAACCATGGTCGACTACATGGGAGTCCATCAATATAGCCATTACGTCAACTACTGGTCTCTGTTATTCTTTTTTTTTCTTTTAAATTTTTCTTGTTTAATCACAGTGTCTAGAATTTCTATTACAATGTTGATTACAAATGATGAGCGTGGATTTGGTCCCACATTCTCCTCTCGGGATCTTGGGCATGCACCCTCATGCGTCTGGCATGAGTTTAAGCCACCGGGTCTGGGTTTTGAACTGCGGTCGACTCCATGGGAGTCCAGTGACATAGCCATTATGCTAACTGCTGGTCCCATAAAATTGTATTATTTAAGCTACTGTGTAGCAGTCTATTATGGTGACAATATGACAATCCAAATTTAATACAACCATTCACAAAACATTTCTTTGAATATCAGATAAATAAATACAAAATCAACATGCTTAAACATTTGGAAGACATTCAAATTTTTACATATCTGGTTAGTCAAAAATTTCATAGAATAGGCCAGCAGGTGGAATGATGGTTAAGTCAGCTGGATCCCACATGGCCAACTTAGTGTTTTGAATCCTGGACTATGTAGCTTGAACAATCATGTCTGGCATGTATGTAAGCGTGACCCAAATCCTGAGGGAATAGAAGAAGCGACTGTGGTATGGACATCTCCCTTGGGTGATGTTTTCTCATCACCCCCTCTCCACCCCACTTGATCCTCCCATGATCACCCATACCATATAGAAAATTTAAAAAATATTCATAGAACATAATGAAAACCTAAAACATTAGGAAACAAAAATTACATACTTAGATATATCAAAGCTTAAAGTACTTCCTTTTCTATAGTCATCATTCAGAAATAAAAATATAAATATCAGATTGGGAGTAAAATATTTACAATACACTTATCTGACACAGATATAAAAGATAAGTTTTATTTTATTTATAAAAATTATAAATTAAAAAAATTAAAGTAGCACTATCTTTGATAAACTATGTCTGACTTCTAAGGATTACCCTGAAAGAAAGTGCTTCCCTTCTACTTCAACTCTACATTTTCTTTTTTTAAAAATATATTTATTTAATTTAATAAATTAATTTGCTTTTACATTTATTATGGGTTATGGACACTCACCAGGGAGAGACAGAGAGAGAACGAGAAAGGGAAAGTTTTTTAGCAAGCCACCAGGTTCAGGACTCAGACCATGGTCAGCCGTATGGTAGTCCAGAGTCTTAACCACCATGCCACCTGCTGGCCCCTCAACTCTACCTTTTCAACCCTTTCTGGCTATGTCAATGACTGAACTGCTATCTTAGATTCCAAAATGAAAGTCATACCTGAAAAAAACCATCACCCAAGAAGTCCCAGACAGCGTCTCTCTGATTTGTAAAATGAAATAGAAATAGTATCAGGCTGATAGTTTGGGCACTGCCTTCTTTACTGCCTCTGCTCAGGACTGGGCAGGCCCTGAGTTGGCAGGGTGCTCCAGGAGCTTGTCAGCCTCAGTGTCTTCTTCCTCCTGTTCTGACAACTTACGCTTCCAGCACTACTCAGCAAGCAGCTCTGAGAAACTCTAGCAAGTGCAGAAGCTCAGGTCCCAGACCCCAGGAACGGGGATGTGCAACCAACGTCTAGGTCCTAGACGTTGGAGAAGCCCTGAGCCAGGCACCTTTCCCATAGCTGGCAGAGTTACAAAGAGATGCTTGGTGTTGCCATCCTTACCACTTTGTACAGAGAAAACAGGTACAAGCTTTAATCCAAAGCCTGATTCTTGCTTCATCTGTATTTACAAACAGAAGTTCAATGTCCCTGACCACATTAAAGTGCAGACTTGACCAAAATGCTCTATGTAAAGTGATTCTTATTTGCTATATCACATTCTCTATTCTAAATAATGATCATGTTCCATGGCAAAATAAATGAAAAGAAATGATTATATTATTTCAGAAAATGTAAAATTACTAATACAACATTGTGAGTGAATATTGTACTCGATTGTACTGGGCATGATGACCTTGGAACTTCAGTCCTAACTCTGACATGATGTTGCTATTTTCTTTTGGCTGAGTAATTTTACTTTTCTAAAGCTATTTCCTTAATAATTAAAATGGATTAGATATTTTTGAAGGTCTTATTAGTTAAGCCACAGTGCTAATTTTAATTTTTGTATAAAAGACCAGGGGACATTTCAGTGAAGTTGTTATTTAAATTGGGCCTTGAAAGATAATTTAATAGGTGCCCCTGTGAGATCTGAATCAAAGAGGAAAAGTACAATTCTCCTGACACCTTCTAAAAATCTGCATTGGATAGAAGAAATTGAGTTCATAGGATAATCGTATTCTTAGAGAAGAAGTATGTTTACTGGGTGCAGCCACTAAGACAAAAATACAAACTTTGCTTAATAGACTACTGACGATATTCAACTTTTTATTATATTTAAACTTTGTAAATCCAACTCTAGGCAGACTTTAATTTATAAAATGAAATATGCAGGAGCTGACGTGTATCATGATGGTGGTCAAGGTGACAATGTACGTTTCATTCTATTAGAAACATTAAGGTAGTGACAATTGAATGTGAGAAAATTAGGAACAAGGGGTCTATAAGATGAGAGCTATGGTTTGAAAATTCATTTAAATAAAGATAAAATAGTGAGTTTTATCACTAATATTGAAAATGATCTACAGTTTGTGCCAACCACCAGTAAAAGCAGCAGGGTTTTATAAAAAAAAAAAAAACATTTAATTTTATTTATTGTTATTGTTACTTTTTAAATTTGCTAACGGGTATGTGTGATCACCAGAAAGAGAGATGGAGAATGGGGGTGAGAAAGCGAGCCGCTGGGTCTGGGACTCCACTCCAGTAAGCCATGCGGGAGTCCAGCGACTTCACCACCACACCATCTGCTGACCTAAAAGCAGCGAGTTTTACAAAAATGTTAAATGTATGATGTTTCTGATTATTCCTTATTTATTTTAGTATGTATTTTTATTTAAAGTTTAAATAATAAGTACATCAAATATAATTCGAGATAATTAAACTGAAAACCAGCGAGTTAAAAAAAATCACCTTAAGTTTCAAAGCTAAAAAGTTTTAGTGGTTGGGACTGGCAGATGGTGTAATGGTTATGTCCTTGGACTCCCACGTAGTTGACCATGGTTTGAGTCCCACCTGGTGGCTTAAAACTCACACTGACCCAGTATGTGTATGTACCCAAAATCCCAAGGGGAGAATGGAGGAGAAGGGATTGTGGCATAGATATCCCCCCCCCGGGGGGAGGGGTGATTTCTTACTTTCTGCCTCTCGGTCTCTCCAGCAAAGGCACATGCTGATAGCAAAAATCTTTCTTAAAAAAAAAAAAAGTTTTAGTGACAAGATTTGTACTGAGACCTAAAAGACTGAAATTTATACTTCATTATAGGACACTCTTTTGCCTTAAATTAACATTTCCACCTCAATCCATTCTTAGCTTTCTTAATAATTTTGTCAAGGAAATGATAAATTTCATCATTTAAAATGTCCTTTTTGAGGGGCTCTTACAGCCATATTCCATCAAGATGCAGGCATTTCTCCTCTTTCTTGAAAAATTCTTTACAGTTCTTCATAGTCAATATCTCCCCAACTCTGCTCAGGTAGTAAGAAATATTAGTCTGTTTGTGTGTCTTTTTTTACTTGGTGTAATGATAGTTTTGTTGTACATATCATAGCTGTTTCCCTTTTTATTTTTATTTTTTTTGAAGAGATTTTCGCTATAGGGCACATACGTTCGCCAGACAGACAGAGAGAGACAGAGAGACAGAAAGTGAGAAATCACTCCCCAGGGGAGATGGCCATGCCACAATTCCTTCTCCTCCATTCTCCTCTCGGGATCTTGGGCATGCACGCACACGCACCTGGTGTGAGTTTAAGCCACTGGGTCCGGGACGCGAACCGCAGTCGACTACGTGG
>NW_006159937.1:725286-726431 GCF_000334495.1 Tupaia belangeri chinensis | reverse complement strand
GTTCCCCCCCCCCCCGTTTTAGTTTTGAACATTTTTATTATTGAGAGATATTTAGTCCTATTCATATATGTTACCATTCAATTATTGGTGGACATTTATGCTGTTTTTAGTTTTGTCTATTATAAATCAAGTCTCCATACATATTTGTGCATAAGTGTGTGGATATATGTTTCATTCCTCTAGGGGTTATATCTGGAAGGAAGAGAGACTGTATTCTGTGATCAAAGTTCCTATCCCTAATAGGTATGGTTAACTATTCAAGAAAATGGTAAAGATTTTCAAAGTTGTACCTTCTTAAATTTTTACCAGTAGTGTATTTGCTATAGGTGTTTGCACTCATTGAAGAGACAGAGAGACAGAGATAGAGAAAGTGAGAAATCAAACCCCCCGGGGGAGGAGCGCTACGCCACAATCCCTTCTCCTCGATTCTCCTCTCAGGACTTTAGGCACACGTGTCCAGCATAAGTTTTAAGCCACCAGGGTCCAGGACTAGAACCGCGGTCGACTACGTGGGAGTCCAGCAACGTAACCATTACACCATCCACTGCTCCCATTACATATGTGGTTTGAAGTTTAATTTTTTCCTAGGGTTTTCCTAATGGTTTAACACATAATCGCTAAAACATCAACTTATTGTACATTGCTATAACTATTAGTTATAAAAGTTTATAAGGAATCAGACAGTGCAGCAGTAATACTTTCCACTCTGTGAGGCAATTCCATATGGAAGGTTCTAGGTTCATTCCCAGAGACCTTCATGAGTATGCCAGACATGCATGTGCTCATGATCTGGGGCCGACTGAAGGCTGGAGGTAGATTGTAGTGTCAGGACCCTGTAGATATGCTGTCTCTCTCTCACACACACTCATGGAAGAAATAAATAATCTTAAAAAGTGATTTTTAAAGTACATCAATGAACTTGATTAGATTGTCTTCCATTGAACATGTGATTGAATGTATAAAAGAAAATGAAATGAAAAATAAATAAATTAATAAAAAAATTTTAAAAATAAAAAGAAAAAAGTTAAAAAAAGATTATCTTCCTTTGGAAACCAGCAGTTAGCATAATGGCTATGTCGCTGGACTCCCACATAGTCAACCGCAGTTCGCATCCTGGATCCAGTGGCTTAAAACTCATGGCGGGC
>NW_006159937.1:645456-725226 GCF_000334495.1 Tupaia belangeri chinensis | reverse complement strand
CTCTCTCTGTCTGTCTGGCGAGCACACGCGCCCTATAGCATAAACCTCTCCAAAAAAAAAAAAAAAGTAAAAAAGATTATCTTCCTTTGAAAAATTATTCTGTTTGTTAATATCATCTGCTACTTGATTGAGACATAATTCAGGATCAACATAATTCCTATTTGTGCATTACCTATATATAAATAATTATAAACCATTGCAACCAAAATACAGAGAATGAGTAGAATATTTCTAAAACAATGTCATGAAATACTTCAGATCCCTTACGATTCACAGGCTGAAAAAAATTACATTGTACCTTATATACCAGGAAATTATTTTGAATAATCTATCAACTCAAAGGTCTCTCAAGTGCTCTTTCAATTAGTTGAAGGGGAAGAATTGAAACCTCATAATACATAAAAGTATTTAATATCAGTCTTTAGTGTCATTCACTATTTTATTATTTTTTTATTCTCTTTTTTGTTTTTTTAAGAGGTGTTTTCGTTATAGGGCACGTGCGCTTCCCAGACAGACAGAGAGAGACATAGAGACAGAAAGCAAGAAATCACACCCCAGGGGGGATGGTCACGCCGCAATCCCTTCTCCATTCTCCTCTTGGGATCCTGAGCACGCACGCACACGTGCCCGGCGTGAGTTTTAAGCCACCGGGTCCGTGACGCAAACCGCAGTCGACTACATGCGAGTCCAGCGACATAACCATTACACTAACTGCTGGTTCCTCATTTTTATTTTTTATTTATTTAGTTTTTTGAACATGCAATAGCTATGCTTCAGTGTCATTCACGTTTTAGAGACCAAACCAGAATTTTGAACCATTCCTTTCATTACCACCCAGGAAACATGCAATTCCATAATACAGTTGCTATATTAAGAAAGGGAATATTAGCCTTCTTTTGAAAAGTAGATGTGGGAAATTGATTACCATCAGGAGGGACTGGAGAAGTGCTGGTTCATGAAAGCATGCTTCTAGAGATTGAGGGTCTTGCAATAATTATTTTAAACTATTCATATGCTCCTTCAGAAAGCCATCACATCACCCCGGGTTACACATAACCTAAATTGAAGGTTGTTATTTAATAGTATATTATTGGTTTACTATTATATTATCCCAAACTGTCTCTTTCAGAAACTTTGTGCACATGAGTATGTGCACGCGCGTGCACACACACACACACACACACACACACACACTTTTACTGATGAAACAGTTAAGATTTGCCATTTTATATTCTCAATACTGCATACCCAACCAGGATTTCTAAGATGTGAACCTGTGTGTCAAGGAAAATGGCTCTTTATTTCAACTTAAAGAAATGGTAGAGAGACTGCTGAGTAAAAAGTAATGGACGAGAACATAATATTTTCAGGATACCCTACTTTTGTCAGGAGGGCACATTGAATTCCCCATTACCTCTCTTTTCACGTGTGATTCAAACCACGTGGAAATGGGAGCAGCTAAGTCTACAATTGACCTGTTGCCTGCGACTGCAGTCACGACAGATTTGACAGTCTCTATTTATCGGAACCATTATATCCTTTGTTTGGACTGAAAGAATAAAACGTGGTTAGGAGTCATTTTGAGTGACATATTTCAAGCTCTACCAGAACTACACAATTTACACAATGTCGGAGACTGTTGTAGTTTTTAGAGTCAAGATCTATACGTGTGTCATCTCACTATGAAATAGCCAGCCTTTCTGATTCCCTCAGGGCCATATTTCAAGGCCAGATGCTAACCCCTTGATAAATGTGCAAGTGAGATAAGAGGGGGCTGCTCAGTGGACCCTGGTAATCTGTCAAGCTCACCGGTATGTTATCTTTGCTTTACCTATCGGTTATCTTGTAACATGTGTTCTTTTAATTAAAAGTAATACATCTTCTCTTGTTTAACTGACAAATATGTCTGCCCAAGGGAATAGAAGGTAGGGAAATAAATTATAAGAAAGGAACCTAAAGTCTTACCAGAAAATCCTTTATAGGCCACAAAAAGATTTAAATTGGAATTATTCCAAAAAATTGTAAAGTACTTGAGGGGAAAAAAACTATTTTTGTTCCCTTGGTTAGTGTATTTTGTCCTCTTTTTGTTGTTGTTCATAGACTTATCAGTTTGACACATCCACAGTCTCCACTTGCCATATGCCATTATTCTTTTTTCACACAAATTGAGAGCTCTGCTTTGCTAGTTATGGCTCTAGAGACACACTTGTATAGTAGCTAGTCTCCAGCATATTACTGCAATTTATTTCAGAAGTATATTTGAGGCCTACCCTATAGCCTATTGACTAAGGGAACCACATATAACATGGCATGTTGTGGTTCAAATTTTGGACCCAGCAGCCTGAAAACCACGACAAGCAAGTGTGCATGTATGCGCAAAATCCTGACAGGATAACAAAATGGAGAAGAAGGGATTGTGGCATGATCGTGTCCTCTTGGGAGTGCTTTCTCCCTCTCTTGGCCTCTCTCTGGTGAGTATGCATAGCCTCTTGGGATTCAGAAAGTATATTTCAAAGTCAGTTGTTTGAATACAGAACACATTTTTTATAAGGGGAGAATTGTTGAAAGTTACAGTCAGGAAATGAATTATATTTAAAATGACACTTAATGCCTATTGTAGCTGAACGTACATTTGTTATGAAAGCTAATCATACATAATATCTCTGAAATGTAGACTTGTGGTCAGGAAGTGACATTGATCTAGTTATTCCTTAGATATCCATAGCACCTGGTGAAAGATCGCCAATAAAAAAATGGCAAGAAAGCTGTGTTAAAATGCTGTATTAAGGTGAGTGAGAGGAAAGGAATCAAGGAGAAAAATAGAGTAAGACATTTAAGGGGCACCGAAATGGAGGATTGTCTGTTGATAATAACGTGTATGAAATCTTTAACTTGACTGGTGTGAGTGTACTCACGTTGCATAAATTCATTTTACAAGCTGTAGTGATGTAAAGTGATTAAATGTCTAAATTAAAATAATAATAATAATAGATTTAAGTGTCAAAAAAGAATACAATATTGCAGAAACTTCAGAAGATTTGAGGAAATTACCTCAAATTCTACACTGTGAAAACAACAAATACTTTCTCCCACTTAAAAAAAAAAAGATATACTTGGTGACGTCATAATTAAGTCTAATGCTTTATTTAATCTAGTTGAGAAAATGCTAAGAAAAGTAGAGAGAGAAACTATAGCAAAAGCATTGTTCATCTCACCAATATAGACATGTTGTGTTCTCTCTCACTTCAGGTGAGTATTTTTCAAATTGTAGCCCATAATTTTGAAGAAAGAAGATAGCAATTTATCACAAAGAAACATAGTAAATAAATAAAATATCTATCATCATGGAAATGTTTAAAATAATTAGAACAATATGGACTACTTCCATACACACATGCAAAAGCACTACATCTACCTAATGAAATATTATTCTGTAGCCACTGAAAATATTTTAAAATATATTTAACAACATGAAATACTTACAAAATGTGTTAAGTGAATGATATAGTATCATGCCATAAACATCCAAATTTAGTTTAACAAGTGGCAGGAGGAATGATTGTCTTGCTCAGAGCCACCTTGTTTCAAACATTTGCATCATATTTCAATTTACAGCTATAGATACTGTTGTAGTTCTGAATAGATACAGAAATAGATCAATAGATAAAATGAATGAAGAATGTATCTAATAACTGATTTCACTATTCTGGATCTCTCACCCAGAATATACAGAAGGTAATAGAACAGAATTAATGAAGGAGATAGTGGGGATTTAAGTGTTTATTTTTTTCTTTATTGGAATGGGAAGAAGAGGTTGGAGCTGCTTTCTTCACAGTTATGATGATGAAAACTCCCAGGGATTCCATAAAGCCTTTTCAATTCTTTATCTTTAGTTAGAGGACACAGAAATCTGTTTTCTTGACTTCTCCTGAGAAAGCTAAGGCCGAAAAAAAAAAAAAAGAAGAGTTTTAATTTGCTATTCTGAGAAGGGCTTCGAATATTTTCAAGATAAAGGTTATATGAGCGTTTCTCACAGACCAAATGTGAACCATCTGGGAGACAGAATCTTCCTCAAACCAGAGGACTGTGACCACAGATGAAAAGGATGGACAGATAAACCAAAGTACTAAGATCAAGACTATAGCGTGTATGTTTTCTAAGTTATGGTAGCATGACAGAATCCACAGAAATATCTTTGGATATTTATTTAAAAAATAGTCTTCTGTGAAACATTTGACATGCTGAGAAAGTAAAACGTTGAACAGCCAGGGAGAGGGAGAGTGGAATCTTAGGGTTATATCCCAATAACTGGGTAATGCTCAGTGCAGATTGTAATCAGGATCATGAAGAGGGAAAAATTTCTTTCAGTGAAGTTGGGGATTTTCAGTAATTATTTGTATTGTCTTGTGCAAATATCTTATTTTTTATTTTTATTGAGGTGAGATTTACATAAAAATAAAATGCAAACATTTAAAGTAGTTTGTTTATTGAGAACTTGATGAGTTTTGACAGCTTTATAAGTGGTATAACTACCCTGCAAAACAATATGTCAGCCACTTCCACCATCTTTTAAATTTCCTCACACCTTCATTTTCTAATGAATTCTCTTACCTCATTGTCAGAGGCAATAGCATTATGCTATTTAACTTACCTGTCTTGGAATCCCATATAGTCAACTACACAAAAACGTGTGCATCTGGCTTCTTTGGATCAATGTACTATTTTGGAAACATCTTCCATTGTTCTGTGTGTAGCAGTTGATGCCTGCTGATTTTAGGGCAATATGGTATATCTTATTCTGTTCGCAAACTTTTGAATTATTTCAAATTTACATCTACTATAAATAAGGAATATAAACTTTCTTGATTAATTCATTGTGCGAACATATGATTTCTCTCTTCAGATAAACAGAATTTTTAAAGTATTGCTGTCAAGTCACATATATTAAAATTTTTTATGTTGACTTTATTTTGTGTATTAATTTTTTCTTGCTAAAAATCTAAACAAATCTCTTCCTATATTTTCTTCTAAAACTTTATACTTCTAATTTTTTCACCTACATATACAATTCATCTTGAATTCATTTTGTGTATATTGAGATAAAAATTGAATTCTGTTTTTTTACTTACTGTTATTCAATTTTTGCAGCTCTGTGGTTAAAAAGACTTTTGTATCCCTGTTGAATTGATTCAGCAACTGATAATAATGCAACTATTGGAGCTGTATTTAGGTCTATTTATCCAATTATCTATTGGGTTGACAGAAAAGTCACGATATATTTTCCTATTTTTTTTTATGTGAAAAATGCACCATGACTTTTCTGACAAACCAATATTTGTCTTAGTTATTACTTCTTTTTAAAATAATTAATTAATAGGTTGATTGATTTTAATTTGACTTCAGAAGAAGCGAATGAGAGAGTGAGACAGAGAAAGTGAGAAAGCAAGCCCTCAGGTCCAGGACTCAAACCACTGCCAGCTATGTGGGAGTCCAGCGCCCTTAACCACCATGCCACCTGCTGGTCCCTGTCTTAGTTATTATAGCTTTATAGTAAATCTTAAAAGTAGGTAGTATAAGCCTTCCAAATTTTATTTTTAAGATTGTTTTGGCTATAATAAATTATTTCATTTTCATATACATTTTAAATTCATCCTTTTAAGATTTCTATAAAAATTTTGCAGAGATTGCATTGCTTTGTAATAAATTTATGGGCTGATAAAGAAGAGTTGATATTTCAAAATGTTGAAAAATTCTTAGTCATTGCATTTTTAATTTTCTTCTGCAAAATTTTCTCTTTTCTTTTGGGAATTCCAGAAACCCATGTTTGACCATTCAATGTTGCCTCACTAAACAAAGATGCCCCTTGCATTAATTTTCTACACCTCTGTTCATTTTCATAGAGGTCATTTCTAATGATTTGTCATCAAGCTCATTGAAATTTTATTCTACTTTTGCCTCTGCTAAGTCACTGTGTAGCCTTTTTTTATCTTTAGTCTTTTTATGTTTTAAAAAATACTTTCTATGGGAACCAGCAGTTAGCGTAATGGCTATGTCGCTGGACTCCCCCGTAGTCGACCGCGGTTCGTGTCCCAGACCCGGTGGCTTAAAACTCACGCCGGGCGCGTGTGCGTGCGTGCCCAAGATCCCGAGAGGAGAATGGAGGAGAAGGGATTGCGGCGTGACCATCCCCCCTGGGGGGTGATTTCTCGCTTTCTGTCTCTATGTCTCTCTCTGTCTGTCTGACGAGCGCACGCGCCCTACAGTGAAAATCTCTCCCAAAAAAAAAAAAAGTAAAAAAAAAAAAAAATCCTTTCTATAGTTTAATTCTCCATTAGTGTATACAGTTTACTGTTATTTTTCACGATCTTCTTTAACATATATTTTTCCTAGTTACTTTAAAATTCCTGTTTGTTAATTTCAACATGTCTACCAACTCAAGTTCTGCTCTGTACCAGTTATAAATGTATCCCTGCTCAGCTTCAAATTCACTCTTTATCGCTCTCATTGTGACATGGGAGCTAGAATTTACAAACATTTCTTCTTTGCCAGCTGGCATGATGACTGAGCAGCAAACAGAACACTTTGGAGGTGGTCACCTGCAATAAGTTTCAGTAACGCTACCACAAGCAGCTTCCCAATCAGTTCTGCAAGCTCCGCAGCCGTCTTTCCATGAGCTCAGCAGCAAGCCTTTGGGCAACTTCTTGGAGAGCTTCCAGCCTGTAATTGATGCCTCAGTCCACATTTCCTGCTTGCCTACCTCTGCGTGTCATCACACAGTACACTTTTCTGTCATCCAGTGACTACAGTCACACTGAACTGTAAATCTTAGCCATGTATAGAGAACCTCCTTCAAAATTGTCCTTGAGTTTTCTTCCTCTGCTCTATTTGGTTGGACCTTATATTTGATATTTCTTTATTCTTTAGAGCTTTATATATACTTGACCAGCAAATTTTGTTATTTGTTAATAAATATTTATTACTTATTAGCTCTTCGGTTCAAATATACAGTGTGCTTTTTGTCTTTGACTAGACTGACTCTCTTGTTTATTATTTTCATCTTTTTAAGAGAGGTTTTTGCTAAAGGGAGAATGCTCTCACTGGAGAGACACAGAGAGACAGAAAGTGAGAAATCAAAACCATGGGGGGATGGCTACACCACAAGTCCCTTCTCTTCCACTCTCCTCTTGGGATTTTGGGCATGCCCACATGTGTGCCCAACATGTTTTAAGCCTCTGGGTCCAGGACTTGAACCACAGTCAACTATATGGGAGTCCAGAAACATAACCATTATGCCATCTGCTGGCCCCTAGACTGATTCCTTTGAAATTGGTAGTAGTAGTGGTTTCAGGAAATAGACCTACAGAGATACAATTTTTGGATTAGTTTGGTTGTGTCCTTGAATTTGAACACACTGATAAATTCCAGGCTAATTTTAATTTTGATATTAATAATTCAGGATATTGGGTAGCATTATGATTAATCAAGCTATCATATGGGTGTGATTGTGTAAGAAGTACCAACTGAAGCAAGTGCCTTGGGACTCCAAGTGACTGCTTTCTTCCTATCATGAGAGGAAGCATAGATCACCACAAGTCCGGTAGACTATGGTGTGAAATGGATTCTTATAGGTATATCAGAAGGCTTATAGAAGGCAAACGAGCACCTCAAGTCCCTTAAGTCTCAGTTTAAGTGATATTATAAAAAACATGTAGCCAGCATGTGGAGTAGTGGCTACACTGCTGAACTCCCACATGGTCAACTTCAGTTCAAGTCCCAGACTTGGTGACTTGAAAATCATGTAAGTGCATATGTGTGCATGCTCAAGGTCCCAGGTGGAGAATGGAGGAGAAGGGATTGAGACATAGCCATTGTGCCCGGAGAGTGATTTCTCACTTTCTCTTTCACTTTCTCTCTCCCATGAGTGTACGCACCCTAAAGCAAAAACCTCTAAAAAAATAACTTGAGAGACTTTTAAAAGTTTTCCCTATCAGCCACTGCTCTTATATTACCAAATAAATAAATAAATAAATTTTAAAAAGACAAACTGTAAAGATAAAAAATCAAGGATTAAAAAAGTGTAATAGTAAGGGCTGATGAAGTACATTGTTAGTCTATTTCAGTCATGTCAATCTTCCATGTTAAAAATAAGGCATAGAGAGGGAAAGGCTATAACTTGAAATGAGTCTAAGAATCTGAACTTCCTTTGCTTGAAAAGCCTATGTTCTTAAAAGGGGATGAATATCAGACATATCATGTTCCCAAACTGTTAAGATTAGACTCAGAAGTAGTGTCATATCTCACAGTGTTCCAGGGGGAAAGACACACTATGACCAAGAAGGGAATACACAAAACACTAACAGAATTTCAAGACTTTGCTGTTATGTCTGCAGACCTGGGAACATGTTAGACAAATGAAAACTCCCTAGAAACTCTGAAACAAATGTGTTATCGTGTGCACTGGAGATGGCTCAAGTAGCTTATTCCATCAAAGTAAACTTCAACTCAGTGGTGGCCTATTAGCTAAAGAACTTGAGATGGCAAGAGCTCACTTGATGATGTGATTGAGGGAAGCCAAAGGCCCAAGCATATAGGAATTATAGGAATTACAAAGCTGGACCCGCCTTTGCATTATGTTCTATAAGGAGGTATAAAAGACACTCCCTTTACTAAGCATAAAAATATATTAATGAGAGAAGCACTGCCAATCCTTGAAAGTCCTTTACTTGATCTCCTTTCTAGACCAGATTCGACCATTTGGGATGTTGCCTGGAGATGAGTTTATCAATTTTAATTGTCAGCGTGATTCCCAGAAAAGTAAAGATCAAATAGAAATACTTAATTTTCCTTCAGGTAATACTGCCTCTAGATGTTTAAATCAAGATCTTCCAGATAGTCTATGTTTATTCCAAATCATTATATCTAAATTATGTTGATTTTTTAAAAGTATCAATCATATTCTTTAATATGTATTTGTTTTGTACTCAAAACTTTAATGAAACCTAGTTACTCAACTTGATTCCCTGCTGAAAGCAAAACTATATAAATTTCTGTAATAAGAGAGCACCTTAAAAATCCCTTTATAACTATGAAAAGATAAAACTAAAACTCATTTGAGTTAGGCATGGGTTATTTGAACTGGTAGTTGATTGTGTTGCTTAGTACTATAACAAGAAACTAACAACAATCACCTGTTCAATTAAACTAATATTCACTAAGTACCTATGTTTCATTCAGCACTGAGTCTCATGATCTCTGATATACATATAATAAAACTCATATTATATGTAGTATTTGGAAAGATAACTCTAACCAATAAAGAACAACCATTACATATATAAAAACATATAGGCATCATGTGTATATATTTTATCCTGTAATACAATCATTAAATATATGCATTATACATATACACATTGCTACATTAATGTGTGTGTGTACTTTCAACCCTGCTACAACCTGCTCTGTATTAACAAATCAGAGGAACAGATTATTAAATAAGGGAGAAAGAGTGAGTAGTAGAACAAAGCAAACCAAACAAGCTATAATATTTTTTAAATATCCATGCATAGCAAAACAAAATTAAAGTTATAAAACATAATTAACTTGATACTAAAGATGTATCATCACTTGCATGACAATTACTAGAAAACAGTAGTCAGCCCAAATATTCTCTGAAATAGTAACAGACTATTGTATCATTTATCACAGTTAAATTTACATAGGAAGCTGTGATGGTTAAAAAAAAAAAAGAAAGAAAACAAAATGCCAAGGTAAGACCCTTCTCTGACTCCATGCATGTCATTCCACATTTATTATATAGTCTTTAAAGTTATTAGATAACATTATGTTTATGTATTTTTCCCAGTCAAAACTTGTGTAATTGTAGGGACTACCATTCATAAATACTTGGATACTGTATAGTAATATTCTTCAGTAGAGATAATACAATAATTCATTTTCTTCATTTACTATGTGTATTTACTAAGCAATAAATGGACATATGACTCTCTTTTGACATTTCCAACTATAGAAGCTGTTAGTTATTAGAGTTAAGGAAGGTCAATTTTTAACTACAGAATGTTAATTTAATGATAACAATTACCATTGGATTCTGCAGTATAATTAATTATAAAAGAAACAAAACTAAGTAGTTTATAGTCTGTCATCATGCTTTCTTTTATGGACAATTTCACATAGAGGACTTTCTTTTTATTTGGGATTTTAGATAGCAAGAATGAATACATGAATGTCAACAGTGTCAACAATCTTTTATGTTATAAAACATACTTATTAGCTTTATAGAAATAAAGCTTAAAGTCATTCTTAAACAGCTTTTATTAGCTTTTACAATTCTCTAGTCTTCAGAAAGAACTCAAGACCTGAGATTTTCTCTAAAGTAATTCAGTGAAGTGACCAAATACCCCTTATTTTAATGGACTGTATCTGCCTCCTAGGAGTTTTCACTGGAACATTAACTTGTCTCTTTATAGCTCTATTCTCAAATAACAGTTCTTGTCCTTTTTCAAAAAGTCAGCAATTGTGAAAACATTTCTTAATAGAAGTTGTTTCTAGTTTGGTGGAGACATATTTTAAAGTCATATTCACTCATGTTTAATATTCTGCTGTTGAAATAGAACACGAATATTTTTAAATAAGTATTACATATATGACTCCTATTAATAAATTTTAGTAATCTACTTATCTGCTTTCTTTATAATTAATTACTATTACAAATATTGGCTGAATGTCTACTATATCTCTATGTGTTACATGATGGCAAAGTAGAGATAAATGTAATGTCCTAAAAGTACAAAAATAAATTTAAAAAGACCTAGTAATTGGGAAGAAAAAAATATTATGGGGACCAGCAGGTGACATGGTTGTTAAGAGCACTGGACTCCCACATGGTGCAAGGGGTTTGAGTCCCGGATCTGGCAGCTTATTTTCTCACTTTTTTTTTCTCTCTCTCCCTCATTCTGTCCCTCTCTGGTCAAATTAAAATAAATAAAGAAATAAAGTAAAATAACATAATCCTCAAAAAAAAAGTATGAAACATTTGCTTCAGAATAGCAATAAAAGTGTGAAAATTAACTGCCTGAGAACAAGTTAAAGCTTCACAGGGCATAAGAAGAGAATTCTGAAGTACTTCTTGGTAAATCAATGGGAATCATGAAGTATATAAAGAAAAAAATAACCAGGGCCAGGGTCAAAGTACAACGTATCAAAGAAGAGTAAAACAAAGGCAAGAGAGAACCTTGGGCATAATTCAGTAATAGTGTCATGTGGGAAAAGGGAAACCAGAAGTAAAATAGAATCTGATTTTGTTGAGTAAGAAAAAATGGTGGAATGTTTTTGACTCTAAACAACAGAAAATCTCAATTCAAGCTTGTTTTGCAACAGTAGACACATACTATTACATAAAAGAAATTCAGTCTCAGTAGCAAGAGTTTTGCTTGTCTTCAAGCCTCACTGCCATCCTCAGGTAGTTTTGTTATATCACTTCCAGATACAACACTACAGAGATAGTCAGTGTCTATTTATAACACTGTCAAGAAAATTCACGACATATTTTTCTATGCGAAAATGAGTCATGACTTTCCCAATGACTATTTGAACCTATATCTCCCTGTATGTAATATAAAGCAAACTGAAGAGAAAATACAATTATATCCCAGGATAAAAGAGACCATCTCTCTCTTCAAGTATTTCTCTTAATAACAAAGAATGCTGCTGATAGATTTCTTAGCAGGCCTTCTCAATCCATCATTCAGCATTGAGTCACATGCAATTGGTAAATCAATTACTAAGGAGAGAAAGGGCCCATATTGACTGCTTAACACTAATTGAAGGAGATACCTGGTATCTTGGTGGTAGTCAACCTCTCAAGAAGGATATTAACGAATAGTAAACATTTTTTTTTTTCCTAAGAGAGAAAAATAAGGGTGGTGGGGCAGTCTTCAGCATGATAGTTAAGTCACCTAGATTCCACATGGCCAACTGGATAGTTTGGGTCCTGGACCTAGTGGTTTGAGAAACACACTGTGTGTGTGTGTGTGTGTGTGTGTGTGTGTGTGTGTGTGTGTTTGTATGCCCAAAATTCCAAAAGGAGGTGAGATATAGAAGAGAAAGGATTGCAATGTGACCATTTTTCCATGAGGGATAATTTTTCACTTTCCTTCTCTCTTTCTCTCTCTCCTTCTGGTGAGCACGCATACTCTGTGGCAATTTTTTTTTTTAAAGAAAATTATTGGATTAGTAAAGAACTTAATTTTTCACTGAAAACAAAGAAAAATGTCCACATGTTAAATGAAGCTAGTAGAGTTTATTAAATCAGTAATACTTTCAGGATTATAGGCATTAATTGCGTAGAAAATGTGCCTAGAGTTGGTTCAGTAATGATGTCTTGTGAATAAAGGTTTTGTAGATTGCAAAAGATTAGATAAGTACCACTACAGTTTTCATTTGTTTGTTTAACAAATTATAAGTTTGAATTTAGCAAGTGAGAAGCCAAAATAAGTTCTAAGATGCTTAATAAAAATTATAAAGCTAATGCTGTAAAGATATGAATGATGTAAGTTAGCAAACAGATAACAAATTATATAAGACAGAATAGATGGAAGAAAATAATATTTAAAATATTTCAATAGGTCAGGAGCACCTTGATTTGAGACTTTCTACATCTATGTTTCTGTTAGAATATGAAATAATGAAATAATGAAAACATTGAAAGAGGGAGAGAAAAGTTCAAGTATGAGATCCAGTTTATGCTAGAATCACCTTAAATGACATGAATAACAGTGAATAAGTTGACATCCAAGAAAAGAACATTTTGACACACCTTTTTGAGGGTAATGACAGAATTTTCGAGAGAACACCTTCAATATATAAACAGAAATATGTATCTGAAGTATAGGATATGTGAAATCAAGAGAGATTATCAAAACAGTCATATTTGAAGAAATGGGTAATCATTTGCAGAAAACATATTGCTTAGAGATAAATGATCCACTGCTACCTGAGCAGGATTTTACATATTTGTCTTTCTTTCTTTCTTTCTTTCTTTCTTTCTTTCTTTCTTTCTTTCTTTCTTTCTTTCTTTCTTTCTTTCTTTCATTCATTCTTTCTTTCTTTCTTCTTCTTTCTCTTTCTTTCTCTCATTCTCTCTCTTTCTTTCTCTCTTCTTTCTTTCTTTCTTTCTTTCTTTCTTTTTCTTTTAATCTGCCCTCATGCCAGTGAACATGGCTGACTGAGCTCAGTGTGTGGGATTCTAGAAATCATGTCTTTCCCAGTTTTAAAGATCTTTGTAGAGGGATCAGCAGTTAGTGCAATGGCTATGTCGCTGGACTCCCATGTAGTTGACCACGATTAGAGTTCTGGACCCGGTAGCTTAAACTCAAGCCAGGCACGTGTGCGTGCGTGCCCAAGATTCTAAGAAGAGAATGGAGAAGAAGGGATTATGGTGTGGCCATCCCCTCAGGGGGTGATTTCTTGCTTTCTGTCTCTCTGTCTTTCTGGCAAGTGCATGCGTCTTATAGCAAAAACCTCTCAAAAAAAAAAAAAATCATTCTGTCTCTAAAATAGGAGATAGTCTACCAAACAGGTAAATGCATCTTTTTGTTATTTTAAGAAGCCTCTAACATCTACTTTATCAGTATTATTTAATAAACTCTACTAGCTTTATCAGTATGGATGGTACATGTACTGTGTTCTTAGGATCTAAAGAGTTGCTCAATAAATTATTTTAAATTATGTAATTTTGCATCCTTCCTTGAATATTATTTAAATGTGTGTAAGGTTTCCTAGCTATTTTTAAGGACACACTTCTTTAAAAATATTGTTTCAGTCAGGGTGCATACAGATATGGTTAAAAAAAGTAAAAATACAAGTATTTTATTTAACTTTATTTATTATTATTATTATCTTCCAGTTTGATCAGAGGGAGAAAGAGAAAGAGAGAAATGGAAAACGAGAAAGCAAGCCACCAGATCTGGGACTTGAACCGTGGTTGGTCATGTGACAGTCCAGTGCCTTTAACCACCACTCACTTTGACAGCCCCAGAATGCAAAGTTTTTAAATGTTATATTTTGTGGGCCATTCTCCAAATACATTTGGTTATTTTACAGAATGTGAAAGTAGTCCTCTAAGACAGATAACATGTTTCATGTTGATAATGAGATTTTAAGATGTCTTTTTATTATTAAAAAAATGTATTTTTATAGCAGAGAATCAGGTCATGTGACAAAGTTCAAAATTTTGCCTACAAAATACATACCAATGAATTTGATTGAGACTTTTTTAAGGTTATTTATTTATTCCCTGAATGATAGCAACAGGTGAGTGAGAGAATTTCCAAAAGGGTACTGATGCCACAATTTATCTGAGGTCTCAGCCAGCCCAGATCAAAATTTCATAATAGTTATTTTATAAGCTATATCTAGAAATATATGGAGATAAAATATAAGCAGTGAATTCAATCTCCATGTGAGTAAATGTATGAAAGTTGTAACAATAAAATCCTATATGTATAAAACACTTTATATAGTATATAAAGCAGATGGAATGACAAGGAAATCTACTCTTAGATTCTTTCATCTAAAAATTCTTGTAATTATCCAAAGCAGGAAAAATGGTTATTTTAAGGATCCCATGTCATGTCACTCATTATCATTAGGCAGCCAGTGAAAAGACACCTAAAGGGACCAGCAGTTAGCGTAATGGCTATGTTGCTGGACTTCCATGTAGTTGACTGCGGTTCATGTCCTGGACCCAGTGGCTTAAAACACACCAGGCGTGTGTGCGTGCATGCCCAAGATCCCAAGAGGAGAATGGAGGAGAAGGGACTGTGGCATGGCCATCCTCCCTGAGTGGTGATTTATCACTTTCTGTTTCTCTGTCTCTCTCTGTCTGGTGAGCACGCCCATCCTATAGCAAAAACCTCTCAAAAAAAAAAAAAAGAGAGAGAGAGACCTAAAGAAAATAGCTCAAGAAGAGAGGCATGTTATGTTCCATGGATGACTCAGATATAAGACCTTAGAAATGGAATAGGTGAGCTTATGAAGCTGAAATGAGGAAAGAGAGACTGAAATTAAGATAATATAAAAAGCAGAAAATGAGAAGGGACTAGATGGAAAAGTAAGTACCAGACCACGTAGGGCTTTTTACTATTAATTGATTTTTGTTTTATGCTTCAAGTGTAATTGTAATCCATTAAAATACTGTAAACCAAAGAGTAAGAATTGAACTCAGAAAATACGACCTTGGTGCATTCAGGAGAAGTAATCGCTCTGGAGAAGAGATTTTATAAGGGGATGAGATAGGGCACCTTTGCAGCTGTCCACATGAATGATATTAGTAGACAGGGAGAGAGGGGATTGGTTTGAGAAATATCCCAAACAGCCAAGCTGTAAGAAATGAATCATCTCTGAGAAGTGTTGGACAGCTGGGCAAAGTGATGACAGCTAGGTCTCTAGCTTCTGGAAAAGAATAAATAGAGCTGTTCTTTAAAAGAGGAATACAACTAAAAAGGTCTACATTTTGAAGGAAAGATCAAAAATTTACTTTCGGTCATTCGATTTTTCAAATGCCTAGAGTCTGAAATTGAGCAGCTATGTTTAGGACAAGGAGCCCTCTAAAGAAAATGATAGGTTAATTTCCTTCTACCCTGAGCCACTCAATTTAGGAGCTCTTCACTTCTGAGTCTTTAACATACCTTCTCTCCCATCCTGTAATTTCTGTGCAATCTCATACACACATAGATGCAATTACCACAAACATGCAGATGACTCACAAATTTATAGTTCAAGTTAATAGTCTTCTCATTTCATTCTGTATTTCCTCCTAAGGCAATCTCACACTTACATAGCCTCAATTACTACAGACATGCAAATGACTCACAAAGCTATAGTTAGTGTTTGGATCTGTCTCCATAATGAGACCCAGATATGTCCAATTGCACTTGATATTTCCATCTCAAAGTCACATACAATTTTTTAAAATGAAAGACAGAGAATTTCAGGAAAGAACCAGCAACTATTGAGAGAAAATTTACAGGACTTAAAAAGTACCCCAGATTTTGATGTGAGCCTTATTAGGGAGATACGAGAACCACTTTAAAACTTGGTGAAAACGGAAGACAGACTTTATTGGCTAACTAATGAATAAGAGATAAAAGAATGGAGGCAGTAAGTTTTGAAATCTCCTTGTGACAAGAAAGCATTCATTTCCTTTTTTATAAAAGAAAAGTGAAAACATGCAAAAGTCAATAGCAAATACACAGGTGCGTAAGGGAAGATTGATTATATAAGAAAAAAGGATATTTAATAAATTACCTAAGGGAATAGAAGGGAATACAGATGAAAGAAAACATGGAGATTAAAACACCAATTGCTGGACTCAAGCTCTTGCCATTTTGTAGGCTTGGATAAAGCCCCAAATTGGCATTTGTAATGAGTTTCAAGTTGAGGATGTTGTAGTGGTCCAGGGGCTACCTATGAACTCCTACTGTGGAGAGTAGGGTATTAAAATGAAGAAAAAAATGTATCAGTATTATTGAGTGTTGTTGAATAAGAACTGGACATTGTGGTCCTGAATTTACAGTACTACCAACTGTTCTAATATTTGAACATTTATGTAGCAATCCCTGGGATGCTAAGGTGGATACTCATGTAAAGTATATTGAGTACACTCAGGGTCATGGTCAGAGTATCATGCAAAGGTAGAGGAAAAATGTTCATGGATAGGAAAATGGTTGTCAAAATGATAGACTCAAACATCAAAAGTGAAATATTTCAAGTGGCCATGCTGTAATCCCTTCTCCTCCATTATACTCCTATGATCTTGGGCACTCAAGCATAAGCACATGGCATCCTCCATGTGTGGGACTCAAACCATAGTCAGCCATGTGGGAGTCCAGTGATGTAACCGCTATGCCATCTGCTGGTCCTGTTTTGTTTTTGTTTTTGTTTTTGTTTTGAGAGAGTTTTGCTATAGCGCATGTGGGCAGGCCAGAAAGACAGAGACAGAGAGACAGAAAGTGAGAAATTACCCCCATGAGGGATGGCCATACCCTATTCCTTTCTTCTCCATTCTCCTCTCAGGATTTTATACATGCATGCACATGTGTCCAGCATGAGTTTTAAGCCTCCAGATTCAGGACTTGAACCATGGTCGACTATGTGGGAGTCCAGCAACATAACCATTAAGTCATCTGCTGGTCCTCTGTTTTGTTCTTTTAATTGCAAGAGGGTGTGTGCTTTCACTAGGAGTAGGTAGACGAGCACTCCTCAGTGGGATGTGGTCACACTGCAATTCCTTCTCCTTCAAATCTTCATCCTGTTGGAATTTTGGGAACATATACATGTGCACCCTACATGTTTTTTAAGCTACCAGGACCAAGACTTGAACTGGTCTGTCATGTGGGTCTGACTCCCTTAACCACTAGGCTACAGGATTAGCTTAGATATTATTGTTTATTTATTGATTTATTTTGATGAGATATTACATTTTCAAGATGCTTTTGAATGAATAAGGCTATTTTGTAATCATTTTTATTTTATATCAATCAGTAGGTAGTGAATGAATACATTTAACTTAAATCATTTTTCATCAATATTTATAAAAAAATAAAATATTTCATTTTGTTATGCAGTCTTCCAGGACTATAGTAATTTGACTATGTAAGAGTTGAGAGAACTATTAAAGAAATATCTATAGTTAATTTATATGCATTGTTTTATTTTTATTATTAACAGAATTTTATAGTTGATTTCAGCAGAAAAACTTCTTCACTTCTTTTGTAGAGATTTTTGCTATAGGATAAGTGTACTTCCAGAGAGACAGAGAGAAAGAGACAAATCATCCCCTAGGGGGCATGACCATGCCTCCATCCTTTCTCCTCCATTTTCTTCTTAGGATTTTGGGCACACATGCATGCACACACACACACACACACACACACAGTGTGAATTTCAAGCCACTGGGTCTGAGACTTAAACTGCAGTTGGCCATATGGGAGTCCAGCACCTTAACCACTACACTACCTACTGTTCCCATTTTGTCGCAATTTTTAAGAGTGAGAGTCCTTTCTTGGAATTCAATGTAATCAGCTTTCAAAAAATTCATCTTCTAGCAGTGCCATAGGAGCCACCATAGTCAGTAAGATAAAACCGATTTCTGTCATGGCCATTCCACTTTCTTCTATTCATTCAATTCTCCATAAATCCCTGTATATGCCATAAAAATGAGTTAACAAGATTTAAAACCAAGTCTTGATGAACAAGATTTTCTGTGAGAGATCAGCTTGTCACTGAGGAGTGATACCTGACAGGTTTGAGAGAAAAAAAAAAAAAAAAAACATGATTGTGTGCCTTTTCCTCCACATTCAGAAGGTGAAATCCTAACACCAGCATAAGAGTAGCTGAAGTAGAGTCTGGTAGGAATTAGGTCATGAGGGTGGAACCTTCATGAATGAGGTTAGTATCCTTATAAAAAGAAGCTCACAAAGACCCCTTGACCCTCCTACCATGTGATGACAACATGAGGACAGTTATTATTAAACCAGGAAGCAGATCCTCACCAGACACCACATCTACTGATGCCTGTATCTTGGACTTTCCAAACTCAAAAACTGTGAGAAATACAGCTCTGAAGTTTTCAGCCACCCAGTCTATCATAGCTATAAAGTAGAAGTATTCATACAATTAGTACATGCATTAGAGGGGGCAGTTATTTTGTTCCGTCAGTTTTTTTTTAATACCTATTATATGGGAATGGTAATATCTAAAATAAGTTAATATTTACAAAGTTTTCAGTATAATGAGTAGTGCACAACATGTTCACATTTGAAGTGAGTAGTGACAACAATTATATTAGCTACAGAAGCATTTTTCATTCAGGCATTCCTTTTTATTTTATTTATTTAATTTTTATAGAGGTTTTTGTTATAGGACCTGTGTGCTCACCAGAAAGACAGAAAAATACAGAGAGAAAGAAAGCAAGAAATCTCACTCCCGGTGGCATGGCCATACCACAATCCCTTCTCCTCCATTCTCCTCTCGGGATCTTGGGCACACATGCACGTGCGCCGGGCATAAGTTTAAGCCACCAGGTCTGGGACTTGAACCGTGGTCAACTACATGGGAGTCCAGCGACATAGCCATTACACCAAATGCTGGTCTCTAGGCATTCTTTTAACAAATTTTTGCATGTGAAGGGAAGATAAACCTACAGACAGTACTTTTTTCACTCAAATTGTTATTACCCTCTGGGTCATATTAATGTGCACGTATATAGAGAGATAGATAGATAGATAGATAGATACATAGATACATAGATACATAGATAGATAGATATAAAATTATATTATTATGTAATTACAGGTAAGTGATAAGTGGCCATTATCTAAATACTAGGGGACTTTTTAAATTGATATTTTTTGATAAACACTTAACAGAGTTATGTGATGCCTGGTATTAACTTTAACACATACTTTAAGAAGAATGAAGAAAAAAAAAAAAAACGTAAGAAGAAAATCTTAGATTCACTGGAAAGGCATTATTTACATTAATATGTATAGGAATACTTCACATGCTTTCTATTAACTTAAAATTCACTGATGGAAAATCATATACTTCTATATTAAACATGCAAAGAAGGCTGGAAGACAATTTGGGAATTTTTACTAGCAAGCTATAATATAGTCTTCTACAAAAATAAAATGTTTCTTTAATACTTGTTATTTCCCTAACATAATATATGTAACCAATTATTTGCTTACCTGTAAGTATGATCAAGTTTGGGTCCCATTGGTGTACTCTGCTAAATAAGGGCAAATTTAGGCTACATTATGCTGTCAAGATTAAATGATTCAAACCATTTTCAGAAAGAAATGCTATAAATGTAAAAATGATTTATAAACATGGGCTTTGATAGTTCTGGAACACCATTCTCGGTACAGCATATCATACTACTGTTGGATTTATAGGCAACTATGAGAGAGAACTAAGTGAGTTCACACTCTGCCAGTCTCCTATAGCAGGACAGTTTTACTAAGCTCAGGTTTTGTTTTATAGATTTAAACATCAGATATATGTATATATTTTAGAATTATTTATTTTATAATCATTTGTTCAATTTTATTTAATTATTTTTTATTTGACCACACAGAAACAGAGAGAGAAAGTGAGAGATGTAAAATTTATCAGTGGCAAAGGGGAGAGTCACACCTCCCAAATGCACAAGAGACTGATATATAAACCATATTATTATTTCTTAGTGATAAGTAGGACTGCCAATCAGACAAATATGAATGATAACTTGCAAGGTAGGAAAAATATATAGGAGGCCAAATGTAAACAGAAGGCTGTTTCACAATTATGGCACTTTTTTAAGCCACATTCCTTCACCATCACCATCATGATAAGCAACTCCCGTGGCAGAGAATGATCATAATCACTAAACATTCATGTGCTCACCCGCGCCCAGCTACACTTGCAAATAGTTTGGAGCCACGTTAACCTATTCTTTCAAGGAAATGTGAGCAGAAGTGCCATAGGTCACTTTAGGACAGAATCAGAGTCTGTAATGTGTTTCCTCCATACGTCTCTTCTGCCTGGGAGGCAAATATGGACTTCCATGATAAAATGGCACGACCACCTGTGAGAGGAGCCTGGCTTCCTGATGACTGAACCAGAGCTGAAGCTGTTAAACACACCTGATTTTGGGCACTAAGATATACATTTTACTGTGTGGGGATTCTGAGATTAGAGAATTCGTTTATCATAGAATAATAATTTAGCATCACCTTGACTAGTTATTTTGCTGTGTGCTCTATCCGAGTCTTCATCAGCTGTAGATTTATACTATCAACATACTTTTCTCCCAATACTCTAATAGTCTTCATAAATATTAGAGATTCTGCAAATCATTTAAGTCACCAGTTTGCTTAGGATGTGCTATTTCTGCTGTGAGTTGATCTCACACATTATGAGCTGTTGGTTTGCTGTTGATGTGCTTAAATCCTCCTCTCATAGACTGACATTTTCTCAAGAGTTTGCTTTCTTGTTGTTATTTCTTTATGCATTAATGAGCCGCATAACATAACAACATTTCAGTCAATGGCCAACCACAGGTACCACAGTGGTCATGTAGGTTATAATGTAGCTGCAAAATTCCTGTCACCTAGTAGTGTCACAGCCATAGCACAACACATTGCTCATTTTGTGATGATGCTGGTGCAAACCAGCTTTATGGTCATGTAAAAGTGTACATAGCATTGATAATTATGTATAATACATAATAGTTGATAATGATATTAACTGTGTGTTTACCTACTTGTTTTATTTACATATCAAGTTAAAGCATTCAATGTTTCTTAAAGGCGTATTTTAATAATATTGACCTATGTGGCATTTAGGGAAGGATTGTTTTCAGAATTAGAACACTGAAGTCATACCAATACTATAGCAAATATGTTTCAGGCCAATAAACCTTACTCTGAATGATAGGTCCTTATTTCTATCAAGTATAATGACTTTTTGTCTTAAAAATAATTTCTATGTTTTGGGACCAGCAGTTAGCATAATGGCTATGTCGTTGGACTCCCATGTAGTCGACTGAGGTTTGAGTCCCAGGCCTGGCGGGTTAAACTCATGCCGGGCGCGTGTGCTTGCGTGTCCAAGATCCTGAGAGGAGAATGGAGGAGAAGGGATTGTGGCGTGGCCATCCACCCTGGGGGGGGGGGGATTTCTCGCTTTCTGTCTCTCTGTCTCTGTCTTTCTGGTGAGCACATGCACCCTGTAGCAAAAACCTCTCCAAAAAGGAAAATAATAATAAGAATAAATTGTATGTTTTCAAATCTAACATTACAGATTCTAGATGTCAATCACAGTCTTACTAAATACTAAACATACAGGCCTAATACTTAATTTTTTTTCAATATAAACAATATTTTTAAAATGAAAATCATTCATAAGGTCAGCAGGTGGCATAGTGGTTAAAGTGAAGGACTCCCTCATAGCTGGATGTGGTTCAAGTCCCAGACCTGGTGACTTGTTTTCTCATTTTCTCTTTCTCTCTCTCTTTTTCTCTTTTTCTCTTTCTCTCTCTCTCTCTCTCTCTCTCTCTCTCTCTCTCTCTAGTGAGCACAAGTGCCATATAGTAAGTTAAAATAATAATGACAATAGTAAATAAAATTAAATAATTCTTTTAAAAAAGTAAACATTTTTACAACTACAAAAGTTTGAAAAGTAATGCATTGCCCAAAATACCAATTTACTAAACGAAGTGGCTAAGTTTCATTGGACCTGAGAGGTGATTATGAATATATCTTTTATCATTCTAAAATGTATATACACAAACATACTTATATGTTAAAACAGCATAACACAAGATGATTCATTTTATCAAATAAGTCACTTCTTTCTTGTAACATATATATACATATATATATATATTTACACACATACACATTATCCTCAACAAACATACATATAAATGTAATAAAAGAGAGTCTTTTTTTTCTGGAGAGCTTTTTGCTATAGGGTGCGTGCTCTCGCCAGACAGAGAGAGACAGAGAGACAGAAAGCAAGAAGTCACCACCCAGGAGGGATGGCCACGCTGCAATCCCTTCTCCTCCATTCTCCTCTCAGGATCTTGGGCACGCA
Source organism: Tupaia belangeri chinensis (assembly GCF_000334495.1). Taxonomy (NCBI): domain Eukaryota; kingdom Metazoa; phylum Chordata; class Mammalia; order Scandentia; family Tupaiidae; genus Tupaia; species Tupaia belangeri. The sequence goes on along the minus strand of NW_006159937.1, from coordinate 702,564 downwards.
AGCATACGCCCCTGGCTTGAGTTTATGCCGCCGGTTCCGGACTTGAACTGCAGTTGACTACGTGGGAGTCCAGTGACATAGCCATTACGCTAACTGCTGGTCCCAAAAGAGGATCTTATTGGAATACATTTTAAATTTAAAAGAAATATACTGATATTGGTGCTGGCAGATGGCATGTTGGTTAAGGCCCTGGACTCCCACATGGCTGACCACAGTTCAAGTCCTGGACCTTGTGACTTGCTTTCTTATGATCTCTCTCTCTCTCTGTGTATCTCTGGTCAAATTAATAATAATAATAATAACAATAATAAATTTAAAAACAAAATAAAATTCTAGTTAATTAAAGACTAAAGTAATATACATATCTGGGAGAAAAAGATTATCTTCTTTTTTTATTTCTGACCTAGGTACTTTCACATACATTGAGTTATGCAATCTTTGAAACATTATCTCATCAAAGTGCAACTATTATCATTTTAGAGGAAAAAAAAAAACTGAAATCTTTTGTATCTCAACCAAGACCACATGTTAGTAACTCCCAAGGTTAGTATTTGACTTTTTTATGGTTTCAATTCAATGTCCTTCTTCATGTACATCATGTCAGCTTATCATTTTATTTGGTCACTATTTCATGATCTAAAGAAAAAAATGTTCAGCCTTGGGAATGCAAGATTTTGGTGGCAGCAAATAGTATATAAAAAGGAAGTTAGAAGGATCCATAGCATAAATTTCAAGGGCAATCATGGATGAGTACATGAAACCATTGTACTCTCATAGTGCAAGCATCAGAGACTATGTGTGGTGCAACCAACATAAAATCATGATTCTCTGTTGAGGAGAATACTACTTTTTAATTAAAAAGAAAATATTTTACTTAGTCATCATCTCACTCATTATTTAGAAATGAGCACCTCCAGGACCAGCAGTTGGCATAATGGCTATGTTGCTGGACTCCCATGTAGTCGACTGTAGATCAAGTCCCAGACCTGGTGGCTTAAACTCATACCTGGTGTGTGTGCATGCGTGCCCAATATCCCAATAGGAGAATGGAGGATAAGGGATTGTGGCGTGGCTGTCTCCCTAGGGGGAGTGATTTCTCGCTTTCTTTCTCTCTGTCTCTCTCTGTCTTTCTGGCGAGTGCACATGCCCTATAGCAAAAATCTCTCAAAAAAAAAAAAAAATGAGCTCTACCAACAGTTGATCAAACAACCTTTATTGAAACACACAATTAAGCAAATATTAAGTGATTGTCTTTTCAAATTTTGTAAGAAAAATAAGATTGTATTTGCACTAAAATATTAGTCTATTAAATTAGTAAAAAAATACTTCAAAATAAATGTAATTTAATATTTACTTTCCATTAGTGAGTGAGAACATATAGTATTCGCTTATCAGTGCCTATTTATTTTATTTAACATTATTTCTTCCAGTTTTATTCATGTTGCCTTAAATGACTTTTATTAGCCAAATAAAATTACATTTTATATACACACCACATTTCTTTATCTATTCATCAGATGTTGAACACTTCGATTATGTCCCTTAGCTATTATGAATAATGCTGCAATAAACATGGGAATATTTGTATCACTTCAACATACTGATATTTTTTCGCCTGAGTTATATGTCTAGTTGTAGGATTATTGGATATTAAGGTAGTTTTATTTTAGTTTTTTGAGGAATCTCCACACTGTTTTCTATATGAGGTGTCCTAATTTACATTCCCATCAGGAATGCAGAAAAACTCACCTTTTTCTACTTCCATTCTAGAATATGTTATTATTATTTTTCTAATAAGAATCATTCTAATTGGGATGAGATAATTCCACATTATGGTTTCGATTTGCATTTTCCTAATGTTTGGGGTTAAAATTTATTCACTTACCATATAGATATATATGTCTTCTTTTAAGAACTGTCCATTTAGGATCACTGTTTTTTTAAAGAGGTTTTTGCCTTAGGAAATATGTGCTCATCAGAAAGAGAAAGACAGACAGTGAGAAGGAAAATGAGAAATTATCCCCTGAGGGAATAGTCACTCCACAATCCCTCTCCTCCATTCTCTTCCTGGGATCTTGGGCATGCATGCACATGCACCTGGAGTGATTTTCAAGATACTGGTCTGGGAGTTGAACCATGGTCTTCCGCATGGAGGGCAGCAACATAATTGCTATGCCATCTGCTGGTTCCTCACTGTCTATTTTAAATTGGATTATTTGAGTTCTTTGCTCAATACCTGTACGAATTCTTTATATAGTCTGGTTACTATTCCCCTGCTGGGTATGTAACTTTCCATTCTGTAGGTTGTGTCTTTACTTTGTTGATTGTTTCCTTTGCTGTGCAGGAGATTTTTAGTTTTATGCAATCCTATTTATCTACTTTTGCTGTTGTTGCCTCTGCTTTTCATATCATACTCAAAAAAAGAAATTCCCTGAACCAATGTCCTGAAATTTTTCCCTTTAAATTTTTCTAGTAATTTCAAGATTTTCGATGGTACCAGCACACAAAATGTGTATATATAGCAACAGCGAACTTAGAAATAACACATGAACTCTATTGCTGAATACAAAAAAAAAACTCAAAAAAAGTATTAAAGACTCAGGTGTTTCAATATGAATGATAAGAAAACATGGGTTGGGGAGCATTAGAAAAATAATTGTAGAGGTATAAATCCAAATAATGTGATAGGCTCAAATACACAAATTCACCACCAGGAACACATATCAGTTCAAAGTTGACGATTATGAGTAGCAAATGAATCAAAATAATTTTCATAAGGCATATATAAAATATTGATAAACACATTTATTTCTGAAAACAAGTTATCATGTATGTAGTGGACCATGTAATAATCATGGGAAAGATTCATATGGATAATCTTTTTGTATTAAAAATGTACAAAATACAAATTAGTACCCAAAATAAAGTATATAACTGTAGTTTCTCAAATTTCAGAATAATTAGAGTAGTCTTGATATGATAGTTTATGTATGACCCTATCTAGCAAGTGAGAGTTGGATGAAATGATCCCTTGTGGATACTGCCAGTCTGGGCATTCACATAAACTACAAACAATCTATTCGGTCTCAATGATCTGTAAAAAGGACATGTAAAGCAGAAAAAAAAGGACTTGAACCAGATGGACTGGTTAACAATATAACATTTTACAAATTGCCAAGAAAATTAAAATAGCAAGTAGGAAACTATAACAACAAAATGAACATTTCCCTTGATCAGATAGAAGAGATTACTATGATTCCTTATTTCTTGCAGACGCAATCATGTTCACAATGAGAACCAATTGTTTTTATCCATGTGGAACCAAAATTAATTTCTAAATTATGAACCAGCAGATTGCAATAAGTCTCCCTAACATTTAGTTATAGAAAGATTCAGGTAATTGAGTTTTTTGATACAGAGTTTTGGGAAATATTTAAGGAATATAAATTTTGCATATTTATAGTATCAGATGGTAGGTTTCAATAATATTTCTTTTTTTTTGGAGAGGTTTTTGCTATAGGGCATATGTGCTAGCCAGAAAGACAGAAAGAGACAGAGAGACAGAAAGCAAGAAATCACCCCCCAGGGGGAATGGCCATGCTGCAATTTCTCTCCATTCTCCTCTCGGGATCTTGTGCACATATGCACATGTGCCTGGCATGAGTTTAAGCCACCAGGTCCGGGACTTGAATTGTGGTCAACTACATAGGAATCACGTGACATAGCCATTATGCCAACTGCTGGTCCCGAGCTTCAACAATTAATTATACAAAAGGTAGATATTTTCCCATTTTTTCCACTCAGTGCTTTCCACTATAGTTATTGAAACTTTACCTGTATAAGTTACCAGGAGGAATTATGGTATATATAAAAATCTTAAAATATATGGATATGATTATTAAGGACTTGTTTTGTTATGTATAGAATTAGAAAACTGTATAAGAATTAAGAGAGATAAGCTTATGTTAAATAAAAGTAGTCAGCTGCATGAAGAAAGAGTACTTCTATGAAATATGATAATCCAGGTGAACACGTGTTGGAACATTTTCTTTTTTTTTTTTTTCTTGTGGAGAGATTTTTGCTATAGGATGCACATGCTTGCCAGAAAGACAGAGACAAACAGAGAGACAGAAAGTGAGAAATCATTCCTTGGGGGGATGGCCACACCACAATCCCTTCTCCATTCTCCTCTTGGGATCTTGGGCACACACACACAAGTGCCTGGCATGAGTTTAAGCCCCCAGGTCCAGGACTCGAACCGCAGTCGACTACATGGGAGTCCAGAGACATAACCATTACGCCAACTGCTGGTCCCAGTATATTTTCTTATTTTAGGGAGGAATATTAGAAAATGTGAATATTTATGATACCTGTTTTAACATTGAGGGTGTTATAAAAATGGGGGGTGGAGGGAGATCATTGTGACCTAGTAGTTTACTTTCATAATAACATTGATGACAGTTGATGAGCTATGTCATTTTCATGGTGTCACATGTATTTTCCTAATGTCTAGGGGAAAATCATTAGAATTTTATTAATATTCTGTCACATAATACACACCATCACATAATTCATAATGCAGTTATAATTAACTTCATGCTGCTAATTCATGATATGTTAAATATCAGCACCAAAAGGGCTGTCCCTGTAGCACAGTGGTGAAGTACCGTGCATTGAGAACCAGATCGCACATGGCCTACCTACTACGGTATGACTCTTGGCTCTGAGTCTTGAAAAACATGCAATGGCATGGGGTGCACATCCAAATTCCTGATGGGGTGTAGGAATAGAAGAGGAGTGATTGCAGCATGACCATTCCCCAGCGGGAATGCTTTCTCTCTATAAGAAACACACATATTCTCTGGCAAATAAAAAGAAAAGAAAATGAAACTGAGCACTATCAAAAGAAACTCTTTCAAAATTAATTACATAAACAGGGGAATAGCAACAACTTATTTGAAAGATGATTAAAATACAGAAAAACACAATGAGTTAGAAAGCTAAGAAGAGAAAGAACCCTGGGTGGTGGGGGGGGGATAGTAACTTTGTACAAAAGTAAAGAAAATGTTTAAAGTAATGAAAAGTTTCAAATATTAATGTCAGTCTGATGGTTGACTATTAAATTTGTCATCAAGGATATTTAAAATGCATGTGTTTTAAATGACAAAAATGCATTTTTTTTCTTATTAGCAGCATGCTCATTTTACCATTATAGTATTCAGGGTGAAGGAGTTTGTCTTAAAATTACAGATCAAGGGACTTCCACTTATGTCTATGATGAAGTGAATTAAAGCACAGCAGAAAAGAACAATTTATATATTTGAAAACCTGGAGAATAATCAAGACAAAGAGGATTCAAGTGGCTGTGACAGATCTTAGAGAGAAGAAAACTGAAAGGAAGTGAACTGATCTTCTGCAGTATTTGAGAATCTTGTCAAAAGATGGCCACAAGGATGAATCTAAAAGGCAGAGAAAAGTTCATTTCAAGGGCTGGTAAGATAAAAACTGGGGAATTGAGTCTGTTTCCAGTTCCTGAATTACGACTAAGTATTGCTATAATTTTGTGCGAAAAAACGGTGTCAGGCAATGTGTCTGCTATAACAAAGTACGATAAACTTAGAATCTTTTAAATACCAGTACTTTATTTCTAACTATTCTGGTGGCTAGAAAGTCTGAGAGCATGTATTCCATAGAGTCAGGGTCAGATGAGGTCTTGTTGTCAGTACTTCCAGCTCACAGGTAGGAGCTTCCAGTCCTCACAAATGTGAGGGGGAATGGCAGCTATCTGGAGCCTCCTACAATACGGTCATTAATCTAATTCATGAGGACTCTGTCCTTGAGATCTAATCACCCTTGAAAGGTCTCACCTCCTAATATCTTCAACTGGTGATTAGGTTTAAAAATATAAAGGGGTGGGAGAAGACAAACATCCAGACCATAGTAGGAGGTTTACTGAAGAAATTCAAAATTCTGCGAGTTTTTACTCAAAATATTTGGTAAATTTGTGAACTGTAATAACAAAAACAACTCAAACAATTAACAAAGAACTGTCTCAAGGCATGTGGATTCTCTAATATCACAGGGTTGAGAAGAGAAGTATTGTTGCACCTCAGAACACGGAACAAACTACAGGTGGATTAACCTTTGCAAAACTACTGCAGCAAATATGCAAGTCAATAAAGTCTCTTAAATTAGGGTGAGTTTATACCAGTTATTCTTCAAATGAGAAGATGATGTGAGTGGCGGCTGTTGTGTGTTTTAACATCTCTCTGAAAAAGAAACAAAACAAAACAAAAACTTTGTTTATAAAGGTTGCTAATTTCTATGGTATAAATACTCCAATAAGGTCTTATTTCAAGCTACCAACATGACATAACTGAACACAAGGTGAACACAAGGTTGGGAAAAAATTCACACTACTGGCTGTCCAGAGACAGTATGAGCTGGTTCAGCACATAATTGTATGAAGTATACCTTAGCCCCATTAAAAAAAAAAAAAAAGAAAAGAAAAAAGAAAGAAAAGATAGTATTCCAAAGCTTATAAAAAAATCTGACTTTCAACTAAAAATTGAAAGAGCCAGCTCCATAGTCTTGTGGTTAAGGAGCTTGATTATACATAGATAACTCCAGCTCCAATCCTGGTCCCAGTAGCTTGAAAAACACTTAGGGTGCATGTGCGTGTGCCCAAAATCTTAACAAGTTGGAGAAAAGGAGAAAGGATTACTTACAATGATGCTCCTATGGGGAAGGGAGAAGGGTCTTTCAGTCTCTTTGTCGCTCTGTCTTTCTCTGACAAGTGCACATGTCCTCTGGCAATTAAAAAATATTTAAAACATATAAAAATTGTATTATGAGAAAATAAAAGGAAAGGAAAAGAACTAGATGATCTATATACTGGAAAAATCAAAGATTAATATTAAAATAACTCTATTAAACTGATAAATAAAAATTTTTAATAATCATTTACTTTAATAATTATCATTTTAATTTGATCAGAGAGAGGCAGAGAGAGAGGGAAAGTGAGAAGCAATCTGCCAGGTCTGGGGCTTGAACCACGGTCAGCCATGTGAGAATCCAGCACTTTAACCACCATATCACCTGCCAGCCCTTCTGTTCAATAAAATTGATTCCAAGTTGTAGATTTTAGAGAACTAAGTTGTAGAGAACTAAGGTTTATTTTCAATTTTCAAATAGAAAATTTAGAATTTAGAAATCAAATTATTCATCATGTACAAAAATAATTTCAACTGATCAAAGAGAAACAAAAACATGGGCCCCCACAAAGATTTAGACAAAAATATTCACAGTGGCTTTATTTCTAATAAAAAGAAACAGACCTGATCCAAATATGATCCAACATGAAAATGATAAGGATATTCATATATTAGTATGTTAAAAGTCGTATTCCAGTACAATGGAAAATTACTCTGAAATAAAAACAGATAAAATATTGATACATGCAATAAATCTCAAAATAATTATGCTGACTAAGAGAGGACTGACTATATATACTTTATAATTAGTTTACATAAAATTCTAGAGACTGCCAACTAATCTATACTGACAAGAAGTAGTTGCATTGGGACCAGCAGTTAGCATGATGGCTATGTTGCTGAACTCCCATGTAGCCAACTGCAGTTCAAGTCCCGAACCCAGTGGCTTAAATTCATGCAGGGCGCATGTGCATGTGTACCCAAGATCCCAAGAGGAGAATGGAGAAGAAGGGATTGCAGCATGGCCATCCCACCTGGGGGGATGATTTCTCGCTTTCTGTCTCTGTCTCTGTCTTTCTGGCAAGCTCATGCGCCCTATAGCAAAACTTCTCCAAAAAAAAGTTGCCTTTTGATGATCCACATAAAGACAGGTAGTGGGAGGGATTACAGATGTGACTGAAGGGTAGACAGAAAAGTACAAGAAGGAACTTTTGGAGTGACATGAAAAATATATAGATAATAGTGATAAAAGATTGTAAAAATATCTTTGTCGAATTTAATATTTGCCAAAACGTATTTAACAGTAGGCTGAAAATGTGTGCATTTTATTTATGAGCAGTGTCTTATCCTGTGATTGAGTTGCTTAGAGAACTAACTGAGGCTTAGTAAATTTATAAAGAAATAAACATTTATTCAGTTCCTGGTTTGGAAATTGGTCCAGGAACCAATTTCAGGTGAGGCATGAGCGTGGCAGAGGGCAGGATCTTTAGCAGAGTGATTAAGATTGTCTTCTTCGTTTTGTCTTTACCCATCTGTCTTCTGCCTGCCTGATTTTCTCTCCTCACCAGTACAGAACTCAATCCCAGGACCTTGCCTCAGTTACTTTATCATGGGCAATGGCCCCCACCGTGAAACACCATAAAGGGATAAGTTTTCACTTCGCACCATTACAACACAACCAAGTCTCAACACGTGAATTTTGGAGGATAGCCAATCACCACTCACTAAGACCAAGTTCCAAAATACAAACCTCTGGGGGACAAATCACCACCCAGTCATGACAGGGAAGTTAAGTGCCTGGAGAGAAGTCATTTAAAAACACAAAGGATAACCACCTAAAAGCTCGCTTAGTGGTTCAGTTGAAAAGTCTGTTAATTAACCACTTAGCAGAAGGAGGGTTTATAGAACACCATAATGGTAAGCCAGCTGGGAAATTTGATTTTTTCACATGATTCCTAGCTATTCTGTTTTTTTTTTTTTCAATTTCTTAGCTTAAATTAAAAAGTCTATTTTGTCCTTTTGAGACCTGTCATGAAGAGTTCAGAATTGTTACAGCAATATAAATTTCATATCAGAATATAGCTAATTTACTACTGTTAAACTATTTAATTTAGTAGCATTTAACTGAGCAAATCTTAACGCGATTTAAATTGGGCAGTCTCTTGGACCAACTTCCAAGCAACTCTGGGTAACCTCATGTTCACATGGTATTTAAGTTCCAAAAAAGGAAAATGATGGGACCAGCAGTTTGCATAATGGTTATGTCGCTGGACTCTCATGTAGTTGACCGTGGTTCGAGTACCGAACCCGGTGGCCTAAATTCAAGCCGGGCGCATGTGCGTGCGTGCCCAAGACCCTGAGAGGAGAATTGAAGAGAAGGGATTGCGGCATGGCCATCCCCCCTGGGGGGTGATTTCTCGCTTTCTATCTCTCTCTCTCTCTGTGTCTTTCTGGAGAGTGCATGTGCCCACCAGGAAAAAACTCTCCAAAAAAAAAAGAACAAAAAAAGGAAAGTGACACATGCAGGAAGAGGTAAGTGACATATAAAAATGAAAGTGGAGAAATAGGTTAGAAAAACACTTGGTTTGGTTTCATTCTGAAGTTTGCCTGCGTTAACACAGTGTAAAAGGTAGGACCCCTGCGTTTGACTGCAACCTAGCTGTTGTGATGGGTTGTAACCTGGCAACCACCCAAAAAGTAGCCTTGTATAAATGCATCAACTTGTTTATGGAAACCAAGCAGGACTATGGAGGCTTTTGCCATGTTCTTTAACACTACAATTCTCCTACTTCACTGAATAAATTTCAAATCCTTTTTTGTTGTGTTAAACAGACTCATGTCAACCAGGTTACTTTCTGATTTAAAAATTGAAATAAAAGGCATGCATGGATCAAAGCAGTGGCATAGCAGTAGCATAACTGGATTAACATTAAAAAGGACGTTGGCTTATGTCCCAGGACCTCCCTGAGCATGACAAGTGTCTGTACATACACCCATGATGCTCTCTGGGTGAGACCAGGGGGGCATCGTTTCATAAAGACTGTTGAGAATACCTCTCTCTATTTCTCTCTATCTCTCCATATCTCTCTTGTTATGTATCTCCCTCTCATGGTGGAAATAAATAAATAAAGTTTAAAAAGGCATACAGATCGTTTTAAATCTGAGAAAGTCATTACAGGGGCTAGCATGTGGTGAGGTGGTTAAAGTACTTCACAAAGCTGAGTGTGGTTGGAGTCCCAAACCTAGTGGCCTGCTTTCTCACTTTCTACCCCCTACCCCCTCTGTCTCACTCTCGTCAAATTACAAATAATATTTATAATAATAAGTAAAATCATTTTTTAAAAAAGAAACCTATTACAGCATATTTGTATTATTATAAAAGTTTATTCAGGCCCTTAGAAATGAATTGAAGAGCTATCCTAAATTAAAAATAGCTATTAAATTTTAGCTACCTTTATTTAAAGTACTTTACACATATTATCTCATTTAATCCTGGCTATTTTTTAATGTCTAAATTTATTTTGTCCTGAGCAAACACAAGTTTTCTGAATCAGAGACATACTGTTAAAACCAGTAACAGTCAGTTCCCCACACACCATTCTCCCCTTTCTATGGGGACAGAGTGGAAGCCAGATGATTTCAACTGTGAGTGAACAAATGGATTTGGTCCACAAGACAAGAATCTGAAACTATGAGTCTGAGCATTTATAAGGAAATCGGTATGTATATATGTGTGTGTGTGTATGTGTGTGTGTGTGTGTGTGTACACACACGCACACACTTTCCTCCCTGTAGGGAGAGAACTTTACATTCCTAATGTAAACAAATCTTTGGAATGTAAATGGCTAGTTCAAGGTTTCATCTCCCTTTGAAATGTAAACACATACCTCTAGGCAGTTAAATCCCTAAATCTACCTGCAGGGTTTTTTTTTTTTACTATATATACTGCTGTTTAATTTCTGAGAACGATTTTTTAACCCAGGTAACAGCTTTCTTGGCTCAAAAGCTCTACTTTCTCTGAAACATGATTTTCACATGACTTCTTTACAATTCTGTACTAAGATTCCATCTCCACTTTATTGATGAGAAAATGACCAATTATAAGTATTTTGTACATGAAATGGAAGGAGATAAAATTAAATGCAAGAGTGAAATGTGGATATGTCTGGTTGAGGAGCAGTGAGCTACCCTCCACAGACACTACCCTTCTGTTACTACAAAATGGAGATCATTTACTACCAAGAATAAAACAAGGACTCAGACAACTTTCATTAGAGTTTAATTTCCTTCAAAAGTTGTCCCTAAAATACAATTAGAAAAAAAAAAAACAATTTAGAGATAACTCTTCTGTAAAAAATAACATAAGTAAGCTAAGAATCTTAAAAAAAATGTTTTTAAAAATTAATGAAGTGAACAGCAGATGGCATAATGGTGGCATCATGGCACTTCCAGATAGTCAGCTGGGACACGTGTGCATGTGTGCCCAACATCCTGAGAGGAGAATGGAGAAGAAGCGGCTGTGGCATGGCCATCCCCCTTTCGGGTGATTTCTCATTTCCGTCTCTCTGTCTCTCTATGTGTCTTTGGCAAGCATGCTCCCTATAGCAAAAATCTCTAAAACAAAACAAAACAGAAATTAATAAAAATGCACAAGTAAAAGTATCCACATACTTCTATACCTTGTTTCATGTTCTCCAAAATATGTTTCAGGTATCCTTTGATCTATGAATCATTTCTTAAGAAAAATGTCTCCATGGGACCAGCAGAGGGCGTAGTGGTTACGTCGGGGGATTCGCACAAGCTGAACATGGTAAGGGTCTCAGACCCAGGGGCTTGAAAATCACACGGCACATGCACGTGCATGCCCAAGATCATGGGAGAAGAATGGACAAGAAGGGATGGCAGCACGGCCATACCTACCTCCTCCCACAGTGATTTCTCACTTTCCCTCTCACTATCTCTTGTCTCTCCACCTGCAAAAATCTCTTTAAAAAATCAAGATCACAATTGTTAGTCATTATTACCGTGCTTTCGCATTTGTGATTATTATAATAATTATTCTATTTATAGTCACTTCTCTTTTGGTATGACCATTTGAAGTGTTACCTGTACATATTCTACCTCACTACTGTTGCTTTTAGCTTTCAGAAAAACAAAAACAAAGATAAAAACATTTTTTTGGTGAAATCATTCTTTTCACTTTTCATTATACATATGAGTAAAAATAATGCTATGATGTACATATATGAAGAGTAGAACTAAAGTAAACATACAGTACTCGTTTTGAAATGACCAAGGTGTAAAATGGTCCATCATTTGCTGTTCACCTTATTTAAACCGCATAGCATAGTCAGATATTAATGAAAACCCCTTTATTGTACTCATTATCTGACTTAAATAGGATATCTTATCTATGAATTTATGACACTATTACTGACAGGATGTTGGGTGCATGGGCCCAATAGGAATGCAGGAGCAGCAGCAACCCAGTTCTTTGTCTCGTGCTCGGGAAGAATTAGAGCAAAGATGAGCAGAAGGGGTATGTATGTAACAGCAGCTGCTGCTTTTCCTTGGATTTCCTGGGCTTTCATCTGTGCTTGCAAAACTCAGTCTGAAGTGAGGAATTTAATTACCTAATCGCGCATGGCCTGGGTTGATGTTGTAGGTATGAGCTTCCATTATGGGATGACCCATCCTTCCAGCGTATTGCCCCAAGTGGAAGTAGGATGTTGACCTAACGTCCTGGTGAGATAACCTCCTCTTGGCCCAGGAACCAGGTGGGAGAAGGGAGTTCTCATAGCAGGCCTTCTGCTGTTAGCTCAGGGTGGCCCACTCATTCCTCTGGCTACTTATTATGAGTTTCCAATGTCCTTAAGTGGTTTTCGTCCCATTTAAATGATGAGAAGTTAAATGTTTTTAATAGAGCATTAGCATAGAGTTTGGGTTCGTTTCCTGTGTAGAATTATTTTCAACTCTATTCTGTCTTCCTGAGGACAAGAACTCCAGAAGAAAGAATAAAGTAACCATAAAAGGGGAAAACAAAGTCTTTTGAATCCTGTTTCCCTGAAAGAATGTTCTTTACAAAAAAAAAAAGTGATTTTGGAAAGTTGAGCCTATAGTTTTATATGGAATAAAAAAAGATAAATAAATAGTAATCAGCCTTTCAAGTCTTCAGATACATTTTAAATAAAATCAGCTAAATTTTACAAAGCACTTACTCAATGCTAAATTATTCATAGACATGATTTCATTTCATCTTGACATTACCCTGTATCTAGATATTTGGAAATAGGCCAATAACTAAAGAAACCCATGTAAAGAATTTCAAAGTAATTTAATGTAATATAAAGATGCTTTCACCACATATTTAATTTTCAGCATGATAATTGATTAGTGTACATGTTTTGAACACTAATATCAAATAGTCAATATATTGCTTAAATATGCTAAAATCAATATGTTTAAAATGGTCTAAATATAGTCTTTTATAATTCGTGCCAGACTTTTTAATAGAAGCAGACTATATTATAATTTTAATTAATAAAAATTAAATATCAAAGTGTTTATAGTAAGTGATATATACCCACTCATAAGATTATTTCCTCAAACCTTCATAATCTTCATTTCTGAATCAAATGCTTTCTCTTTGGATAGGTTTTTGCTACAGGGTGCGTGCACTCACCATAATGGCAGAAAGAGTCAGAGAGATAGAAAGCGAGAAATAACCCCCCACGGGGGGTGGCCACACTGCAATCCCTTCTCCATTCTCCTCTTGGGATCTAGGGCTTGGCATGCACACGCACCCTGCGTGAGTTTAAGCCACCAGGTCCGGGACTGGAACCACAGTTGACTACATGGGAGTCCAGCGACATAGCCATTTCGCTAACTGCTGGTCTGGAATCAAATACTTTTTAAGTCTTACTAGAATACTTTACTTTTAAGCATGAGATGATCATTATTTTAGATTTTGAAAGATATACTTGGCAACTATTGTTAAAACACCACACAATTTAATATAATGGAATTTAATTGAGCAAATCTTAACACTATGTGAAGTGGCCTCGTGCTGGAAAAGGAAAGTGAGGTACAAAAATGAAACTGAAGGAATGAGGTAGAGAAACAATTTCGGTTGGTTACATTCTCCAGTTTGTCTACATTAGCACAGTTTAAAAGGTGGGATGCCTGTAATTGGCTGAAGCCTAGCTGCTGTGATTGTCTATAACTTAGCAACCAACCAAAAAGCAGCCTTCTAAATGACGTCAGTTTGTTTATGGAAACCAAAGCAGGAGTATGGAGACTTTGGGGATATTCTTTAACATCATTAATATAGCTAAAGGCCATATAAATTTAAACTGTAATTGAGTAATATTAAAAACTAAGTTACTGTTTCAAATTTTATACGATGTACAAAGAATTGGGTAATTTATATCTCAGATATAAGTCTTTTGGCTACAAAATCATCTCCTTTGGGTTTTTAAGTCATTGATGCAGAATAAAAACAAAATGGATTTCAGTCAGACAATCAGAATAGCTTTAGAAAATTTACTTTTAGCAATATCGATTTCTTTCAACCTTAAATTATTTTGTAAAATCTTAGAATACTTAAGAGAGTAATAGCTCCCTGAAAACATTATTTTGTTCAGAAGACTTTTTACTTACAGCTTTAAATTTTTAATTGCATATGCTTTTTTTTTACTATTTCTTTCTTTTTTTTTTTTAAGATTTTTGCCTTAAGGCTCAGGAGCTTGCCAGAGAGGGAGACATACACACAGAGAGACAGTGAAAAGAAAAGTGAGAAATCACACCTAAGAGGATGGCCACAATGTAATTCCTTCTTCTCTATTATTCTCCAGGGACTTTGGACACGCACACATGCACGCCTAGTGTGAATTTCTAGCCACTGGATCCGGGACTTGAATCACTGTTGGCCATGTGGGAGTCCAGCAATGTAACCACTATGAGATCTGCTGACCCTAACTATTTCTTTCTCTTAACATCAAGGAGAGATCAGGGACCAAAAAGATATGCACTAGGAAAAATCTATAGTATTTTTATTGATAATGGGCAAAAGATAAAAGTAACCCAGATATGAGATAAAAATGAAAGAAAAATTGTGACAAATCCATATAGAATACTCATAGACATAAAAAAGAAAACCGACAAACAACATTTTAAAGTAACATTATAGATTTGCTCCCTTATGTAGAAACTTACTAACCTATATAGTATACTGACATATTTAAGAGAATGTTAAGTTACATATCATCTAGAAGTCTGATAATATTTATCAGGTTAAGTACTTAAGAAGGAGTATAATTAAAATATATGGAAAGGAAATTAAATATTAAAAATATATAAATATGTCAAAAACATTAGAAAGAATGGGAATATTTTTTAATTTCTAGAGAGCCCATGTACTTGCTGGGCAGACACAGAACGTGGAAGAACCACCCCCTCCCCAATGGGGCATGGTCATATCCCAACTCTCTCTCCTTCATTTCTCTATCCTGTCAAGATCCTGAGCATGTACATATGTCACATGCATATACCTGGTGTGTTTCTCAAGCCACCAGGTCTGGGATTCAAACTGTGCAGTAGGTCATGTGGGCTCTGACTCCCTTTCCCGTTATAATATGGGGCCAGACCTGAATGTTTGTGAATTTTATAATGACCTCAAACATTTGCCAAAAGCTGACTATAAAGTGATTTATACACTTGCTAGTTCTCATAACATAGAGTAAGCTTTATACATTTAGGCTTTAAAATGTATAACTTCAAGAAACTGAAAATTAAACTGTTTCCCACTGCTCATTTATAACAGCAAATGTGCCCTCCAAGATATCAAAATAAACAAACAAAAACCCTCTTGCCCATAGCAATAAGCGGTAAGCATGAATTCCAGTTTAAGATGCATAGGATTACATGCTAATGGTCCCTTGGATTTTCAAAGGATTTTCTAGGAATGATGGTTAATACAAAATATTGCTTAACGATCAGTTGATGGCAGGTCTTCAGGGTTCCACCTCTTCTAACTTCTTATGCCTTTTATAAACAGTGCTTATAAATGCACAGATAATGATGCCCGCCTTATTGGCAGAGAGTCTGTACAGTTTAACAAATTTTAAAGAACATAGAGCTTGTAATTTGCTCTGTCTTACAGTTATAGCCTGAGATTTCTTTTTTGCGGTATCCTTTTATCCCCTTCGATTTGTTCCTGTTTTTCTCTTCTTTTATGTGACATAATAAATGAATATATATCCCAGGAAGAAAATCTATTTTCCCTAATTATTCCGACTTCCTCTTTTTTTTAGGAAGACATGTGCTATCCCATAATAATGATTATAATAAATTAACCTTAATTATTCACTTAGCAGCAGCCTAGAAAGAAAAGTTATAAAGAGGGAGGAGAGTCTGAAAGATAAGTTAATGAGATCATTATGAGTATGTTTCTGACTGTATTTTTTATACTTCAGACCTCCAAGCTTTATCATTTGATAATTCTCCATCCCAAGTATGAGCTTCTGTATTCTCCAGACAAAAAGTTGTTTCTCTTAGTAATTATAATAAAATTCAATAAAAACAAGAAGAAGTCTTTCAACTGAATTGTTTTTAACATTCCTAAGGCTCCCTGGACTCCTGTTAGCATATCTTATTCTTAGTATTTGTAGTAAAAGCACATTTCTCTCTTTTTTTTTATTATACATTTTCTGAATTTCATTACTACCTTACAAACAATTAAATTACAAAGTAAGTAAAGCCAATTGAATGGTGGCTGAACAACCATTACTACTCCACAG
Source organism: Tupaia belangeri chinensis (assembly GCF_000334495.1). NCBI lineage: Eukaryota > Metazoa > Chordata > Mammalia > Scandentia > Tupaiidae > Tupaia > Tupaia belangeri. The sequence continues at coordinate 686,054 of NW_006159937.1, read as the reverse complement.
TACTGAACACTGAAAACAACACAGTTTAGCTTTACCAGCTAATTTAGTTAGGTATGCCCTATGGCATCAACACATTTATCATTATCACGACAGCCTCCTCTAATGCAGGCACTATCACCAGTAGCTTTTACAAAGAAAATTAAGAACTTCTCCTTTTTTTCTTTTTTAGGTATTCTTTGCAAAGGAAAGGAAAACAAACTCTTAAAGAGTCTTTAGGTACAAGTCCTCTGTGGTTACCTCTAGTGTCATATTAGCTTTACATTTTGATAGTTTTAAAAGTTAGAACTCAAAAATGTGCTACAGTGTTCAGTGTAATTACTTTGGTTTTCAGCTTCCCTAAAACCATAAAAAATATTGGGACTAGCAGATGTCATAATAGTTACATTACTGGATGCCCACATAATCGACCTCGTTTCAAGTTCTGGACTCAGCCTTAAAACTCATGCAGGGACCGTGTGTGTGCATGCCCAAGATCTCAAGAGGAGGAGAATGAAGCAGGAGGGATTGTGGTATGGCCATTCCCTAACCCCTATGGGGGGTATGTTCACACTTTCTATCTCTCTGTCCTCTGTCTCTCCATGTCTCTCCAGTGAGTGCACACGTCCCATAGCAAAAATCTTTCTGTCTAAAATAAACACACACATACACACACACACACACACACACATAAAAAACAGAGTCCTGGCCAAGAAGGTATATTTACTACTTCTCACCCCCAAGCTTTATAATTTGAGAAATAATTGAATTATTTTCTAATTGTACAAAAGGAAACTACTGTTGTTCTTACTTAAAATATAAAGAGCCTTTATTCATTAGTTGTCCTTTTTAAATATATCATTCTTAAAAGACCAGTGCTAAATGCAAAAGAAAAAGAAAATAATTTTTTAGAGTTGATTTATTTATCTCTTGAGAAAGAAAGAAAGAGTGAAAGCTCCAGAAAAGCTCCATATCTTGATCCACTGCCAGCCTGTTAGCCAGTAAGGACCACAGTGCTACATGAGCCTGTCTGGAATGTACAGATTAACCCTGGAAATGAACCCTGATCTTCTATATGGCTTCCAGCATTGAGGAGTGTTGTGCTACCTCTCAACTGCCATGGCTGGGCCTCATTCATTTTTTAACATGGCATAACCACTATGCATATCAGTTAGCAACTCAAAACTGAATCCTGTCTAATAGCAGTTCACAGCAGATTTGGAGTCTGTAAAAGCAGTTCTTGACTTTTAGAAACCATTTGTGAAAAACACAAAATTCAATGATTTTAATGAAGTTTGCAAAATTAAAGTTGTTTAGTTTTGTTCTCATACTTTGCTTTTTAAAAAAATTGGCAGAGGGCGTATGAACTCACCAGAGAGAGAGGGAAAGAAATCACCCCTTTATGTGGCATGGGCATGTTGTAATATCTTTCCTTCATTTCTCCATCCCATCAAGATCTTGGGCACACATAATTTTTTTTTAATTGTTAAATTAAAAAAAAATTTCTTTTAAGTTCTTGTATACATTCAATCACTATATATCGCTTAGCTTGTAAAATGCATTTTCCAACATGAATATATTCACATCAGTCCAGTTTGGGATACTATCCATGTTGTCATCAATAGATAATAATCCATTTTGTGTCTCATAAATGTCTTGACTGTCTATTTTTCTTCTTAATGTCTTCCCTCGCGCTCTCCTTCTCCCACCCTCTTCCCACACACTGTATAAGTTCGCCGTCTGGGATCTAATTCCCTATGCACACCATTTTAGCCCTGTGAAATGGAACCAGCCCTATTCTACTCTTCAGTGAGAAAACTGAAGGAAAAAATATCTAGGAAGCTTGCCTAAAGTCTGTGGCAAAATTTAAATTACATAACTCTGATTTGAGACTCTTAATTTGATATTCATTCTATTGCAAATATATACTTAGTAAAATTTGAAAGCTAACATCTCAACTACTTCAAAACCTTTTGACATTACCAGAATCAAGAGTTGATCTGCTTTAAAACTATAGAAAATAGGAAACCTCAAGGGCAAATATCTGTAGTTTCCATACAAGCATTATCCAGAAAAATTGCTTTTAGTCAAGTGGCTTTAACTCCTTTATTGATATCCTTAATGTTTAGATGGATGCCAGAGGTTGTAGTCAATGGGCCTCTTGTCTGCTTGTATATTTACAAGGACATTGCTAATGAAAACTGGATGCACCCAACTCTGTTTTATATATTTGATTTATCTAACTCCATTTTTTTTTCTGGTTGTATATTTATTTAATATACTTTGGTTTGCCCTGGGTCTGTGTGCAGAAAGGGAATGGGAAGATCTAATAGCATTCAGTCCCCTGATAACTATTTTTTATTGTAAATAAGTAAATTGGCATTCTGCTATCTAAAAGATTTTCCAACTATTAATTTTTGGAATACTCCCTTAAGTTTACCAAGTTGGATTTATCCTTTCACAACATTATCACAACACATTGTACAATCCTTATCAATATACACTCTAAAATACTGGCTTCTTTACTTGCTTTCCATCCTACTAAACTATATGTTCCTTGTAGACAAAAATATGTAACATTTGTTGCTTTATGGGCATTGCATAGGATATGGTGATATTACCAATTCATAAAATGTCATGTAACAGTTACTCAATAAATATTTTAAATGAATGAATGACTTATTGACTAAAGACTGCATTAGAAAAGTTGTGATGTTTCCAGAGAACTAATATTTTCTTCCCAGAAAAATATGAAGTAGGATCAGTAGTTGGCATAATGGCTGGACTCCCACATAGTCGACCACAGTTCGAGTCCTGGACTGGTGGCTTAAAGTTATGCTGGGCGCGTGTGCGTGTGTGCCCAAGATCCCAAGAGGAGATTGGAGGAAAATGGATTGCGGAATGGCCATCCCCTGGGGGCTGATTTCTAGCTTTCTGTCCCTCTGTCTCTCTCTCTCTGTCTTTCTGGTGAGCACACATGCTCTATAGCAAAATTTTTAAAAAAATACTCTCAAAAAAATAAATAAAAAGAAAGAAAGGAAAATAAGAACTGTATACAAAAATTTCCCTGTCAGAAGTTTGGTTATCTTTGATGAGTAGATTTACATCTATTTTTTTTTTACCATAACTATATACTAATTTAAATGTTAAGTGACACAAATCCCATAATGTATCCAAAAATGTTGTATGTATTAGAAACAGGCACATAATTGTATCTATCTATGAAAACAGCAGCTTATTGCTCTGAATCTAGTACTATCTTTTATAGATGCTCTTTTAATTTTATTCACTTTCTTGACTAGCTGAAAAAGCTAGGCATCACAAAATGTAAAAGGGAACCAAAGAGCACACTTTCACAATACACACATGACAAGTCCTGTGTCTGTGTCTCATTTATCCTATACTCTTTGTCTTATACCTACGGAGTTTGATCTGTTTCTATGTGAGATTTTCTTTTTTTTTTTTGAGAGATTTTCACTGTAGGGCGCGTGCGCTCGCCAGACAGACAGAGAGAGACATAGAGACAGAAAGCGAGAAATCACCCCCCAGGGGGGATGGTCACGCCGCAATCCCTTCTCCTCCATTCTCCTCTCGGGATCTTGGGCACGCACGCACACGCGCCCGGCGTGAGTTTTAAGCCACCGGGTCCGGGACACGAACCGCGGTCGACTACGTGGGAGTCCAGCGACATAGCCATTACACTAACTGCTGGTTCCAGAAGATTTTCCATTTGATTATCCTCTGTTTTCTCTGTTATCAAATTAGAACCTTCTTTTCACTGAATTTGAATTCCTGCCTTATAGACATTCATAACTTATGAATACACAATAGCCATTACTACCTCATGAAAACTAATCTAGATAACACATAAGCAAAGATTAAGGGCAATAAAAGAAAGCATATCTAATCAGAGTATCAGTTATATTTTCATTATCAATGCTATGTCAATAACAAAACACCAAGTGTTTGATTAAAAATTAATTATACCACTTACCATGGCTGATATTGTCACTATCCTCATCAAATAATTTTAATTTCTTTTTCTTAAATTCTAAGCTAGTTCCTGAATACTACTTTAATCCATAAAATTTATCAGAGCTCTGTCGTTGCTTCATTATACTCACTTTTGCCCCAGTGGTCTGATTTTTTTTTAGGAATCTTCCCAATAAATTATGGTTAATGGCTTTAAGTTCATGACGCATGTTTATAAAATTTACTGAGCTCAGACGCAAGTCATGATTTTATGGGTTGACTGACTGAGACTTACTCATGATTTCAATGTGATCTACTCTTCCACTAATACCATTACCCATTTTCAGTAAAGAGGCCTTTAGTAAATGGGTCCTATGAACTCATGATACCTTGAAACACATTTTACTAGTCATAGCAATGACTATTCATGCAACAAGAAATAGTAAGAACTTCTGATCCTGTCACTGGCTTCCAAAATGGAATGGTCTTGGCTACATGGGACTTTCCTAAAGTTTCGATGCACGGGAAATTATGCTGACTAGACTTTCTGCAGTGCTTTAGTTCATCATTGTTTAGCAGCTTGTTTGCCTGAGGACGCATGTACCTTGGTATGATGGACATAGTTTGAAAAAGCATGTAACTATTACATTATTTGAGTTGCAACCTGCAATAAGTTCTTTTTTCTTGTCTATACACCATGTTGCTCTCTACTAAAAGTTACATGAAAAACAAATCATGCCTCTTGATCCTGAGATCTAGTAAGAAACACCTACAAGCTCATAAATTCTGAATTTTGATGAGTGCTATTTCTTCAGGTAAATTTGTAAAGAGACAAATATACTGTACAAGTTATTTATAAATGTATTTGTCTACATACACTTAAATAAAATACAAATTCAATGATTATAAAAATGTCAAGTTTCTTTGAAAACTGGCCTATCACTTATATTAAAAGTATCATATTTGGGAAAATCATATTTAAAATATCTACCAACTTAGGGGCACCAGAAGATGGCATAATGGTTACATTGCTGGGCTCTCACAGAGTTGACCGTGGTTTGAGACTCAGACCTGGTGGCTTACAACGTATCCTGGGCAAGTGTGTGTGCCTGCCCAAAATCCCAAGAGGAGAATGGAGGAGAAGGGATTGCATATGGCATCCTCCCGGGAGGTGATTTCTCACTTTCTATTTCTTTGTCTCTCCAGTGACTGCACATGGTCTATAGCAAAAAATCTGTATTAAAAGAATAAAATATATCAACTTAGAAATAGCTATTATTTTATGTGCTTCAATTTTTTTTTTATGACAGAGAAAAAAATGGAGATGTTTACATTGGTGTCATCCTCTGTCCCAATCTCTCAGTTAGCTAGCATTACAGGCGCATGCTACGATGCTCTGCTTGTTCAAGTTGGCCCAGGATTTGAACCCAGAACTCCCATGTGATTCTAGCCTTGTGCAGTGGCACTCAACAGCTTGTGCTGCTGGGAGTGAGCCTACATAGTATTTATATTTATTATACAATATAATTGTCCATCACAGCTAAGAGTCTTTTCCATGTTTATACACCAAGTCTTATGATTCAGGATAGTTAAATTTTAAATCATTGACCTGAAACACTGACTGCAAAAACAGCCATTGCTGCTAAGAAAAATATTGGGCTAGGTTCTGGATAAACTCTGGTCACATTTCATCAACGGATCAATAGATAACGTTGCTTTATTTGTGTTTTATTTAATGAAAAAGAATTAATATATATTTCTTATAATAATTAACTCCATCTTCTTAACAAGATCTAAAGTGAAAAGCTTTGGAGGCTATTTGCATTGGGTAAATTTCCTTGTCAATGTATGTGTAAAATATGCCAGCATCATAAGCACTGAAAATACGTACTTCCCCATAAACCTCGTATGGTATAACATTTACAAAGTGGTTTTAAGATCCTTTCACAGCCTTCTCAACTGCAGGACTTGCCTTGCCTGCAAATTTATGATTTTTTGTGCTATATAGCTTTTTGAAATGTGTGAGCTAGCTAGCACAAGCTGAGAAGAGTTTAACTCCTGACCCTGGGTAATGTAACAGTAAATTTCTTTGGCTTATAGCCTCACAACAGTACTGTCTATACTCTGTAACCAGTCATCATATGAATTCACAAATTTAGTCACAGTTCTATCTTTTCCCATAGTGTTTCAGGCATTGTAGAATTTTTATTTATTTTTAGAGGGATTTTTGCTATAGGACGTGTGCACTCACCAGAGAGACAGAGGGTTAGAGAGTGGGAAATCAACCTCCAGCGGGAATGGCCATACTGCAATCCCATTTCCATTATCCTCTGGGGATTCTGGGCACACATGCACACATGCACACATGCCCTCATGACTTTCAAGCCACTGAGTCCAGGACTCTAACCGCCGTCAACTTCATAGAAATCCAATGACACAACCATTATGCCATCTGCTGGACCTGCAAGCACTGTAGATACTACTTTAGCACCTTCTGAAGCAGTCTCATACATTTCCCTTGATGTTCATATTCTTGATTCATTGGCATTGAACTCATGGCACCAGGCTACAACTCTTGACTGATTGAAGCTTATCGGAACTTGTACTTTCCCTGTAGAGCACATCGTTATTTTCCTGTGGTTAGAAACACTTATAGTGCTTCAGCACTATGCTGTGAGGGACAAGATTGTGATTTAAAATAAAATAGGTGCTAAATTAAACAAGAAATGGACGCTTGTTTATAGTATGAGAGCTAAACCAAGAGGCACAAGGTCATTTGTTCAACATCAGCTGGGGAAGGGAGTATCAGATGACTCAGTTTTTCACCCTCTGCACGTATCAAGAATGATCATCAAAGTACTGTGAGTAGTGATTTTGTAGTTATAAATAAATGGAAGCAGGTAGGAAGATTTGCTAATATAGAATCCATGAATGACAGATCAGCATTTATATAACTCCACTGTAAGTAATTTCACTGCTTTTAACCTTATTATTTATATGTTTATCCTGGTGATCTCTTCAAAGAAAAAAAACAGCCAGTGAGTTACCACATTCCTCTCCTCCTTTAATCTTTACCAGCTGTCTTCTCTTCAGTGGAGACAACCCCTTCCATTTTCATTGGAGTTCAGTCAGACCAACAGAATGACAGACTGTTCCTATAAGACTTTGGTTTTCAGATTTGAAACCTATAGCAGAAATAGTTGGGGAGGAAATAGAGGCTTAAGGGAGAGCAAAGACAAATTGAACTTATGCACAAACTGGAACCCACTCAAATGAACTGCAACCTATTCCAGTTATCACTGTCTCTGGCCAAGATGGAATGGCATCCGGCAGGAGAAGCTGACGTCCATCATGGAGCCAAACACACCCCTGGTCCAGGGACCAGAGAAGATAGCTGGATCACAGACCTGACCCTGCCTCATGAGTTCAGTCAGTATAAAGCAACATGTGTGAGCCACGAGTGTGTCTGATGACTTTGCTGTATACAGCTTTCTGCACGTAAAGATTAGTGCGGTTGGGACCAATAGTTAGCGTAATGGCTATGTCGCTGGACTCCCATGTAGACGACCACGGTTTGCGTCCTGGATCGAGTGGCTTAAAACTCATGCCAGGCGTGTGTGAGTGTGTACCCAAGATCCTGAGAGGAGAATGGAGGAGAAGGGATTGCAGCATGGCCATCCCGTCTTGGGGGGGGGGGTGATTTCTCGCTTTCTGTCTCTCTGTCTCTCTCTGTCTGTCTGGCGAGCACATGCGCCCTATAGCGAAAACCTCTCCAAAAAAAAAAAAAAGATTAGTGGAGTTTCTGATTAATGTTTGTTCTCCACATCTCTGTAGAAATGTCTCTTATGGCCTGCTCTATCACAAACATACTGGTAAAGGAACTCTAGGAAATGTAGTTCAGTTTAGCTGAGTTAACATTGTGAAACCAATGCCTTGTCACTTAGCACACGTTACCTTTTTCTTTGAGTTTGCTATAGGTCCTGTTTTCTCACCAGGGAGAGCCAGAGAGCTACAGAGCTGCAGAGAGAGGGAAAGTGAGAAAACATCCCCAAGAGGGATGACAATGTCATAGTCCCTTTTCTTCTATTCACTCAGGATTTTCCTTCTCCTCTGCTCTCCTCTCAGGATTTTGGGTACACATGCTCAGTTTGTTTTCAAGCCAACAGGTTCAGAACTCAAGACACTCAGTTGGTCATGCAGGATTCAGCCACCTTAATCTCGGTGCCACTCGCTGGCCCAGCATGTGCAACTTTTTCAGCATGCTAATTTCCAATTTTTTAAAAAAGTAAAATCTTCTTTCTCTCTAATGATGCAACTTTTCCATGGGCTTTAATCATAGATTTGAGAAATATTAAGAGGACTTCCCAGACAAACATCTGTGTACTAGACATATTATTCTGGACCCTCATTATGCAGTAGCTATCTACTATCCTCTTGATTGTTAGGATCAGTTACTCAGCCAGGACATTAATCCCCTTACCTGTTGATTCATTGGCATAAGGAACTAAAAGTGGTCAAGTTGCAGTCTGTTTTCAGTTCAACAAAATCATTATTTTGGGTGCAAGTATTTTTTCCTTTTATATTTAAGCCCTCTAGTTCATTAGAAACAAAAGATATAGAGCAGGAAACCATTATTATTTACCAGTGGATCACTTATAGTAATAGTGAAAGGAGGCAATTCTCGTTTTCACCCCTTGATTCACAGACCCATGAATCTCAGCTATGGAAAAATGATGTAGAACATATCTCACAAGCTGGAGATCATTGTAGAATTATCTCCTTGGTTCTGCAAGGATTTGCAGCATAGATATAGGCATGATGAAGATTTTACCAGGCCAGCTGCAGTGGCACAGTGGGTAATGCAACCCTCTGAAATACTGAGGTCACGTGGAAAGGACTTTTGTTCACATCTGGTATCTTCTAGTGTGTAATGGGTGTGTGCTCACCTGTGATCTTGGGAGGTTGAAACTAGGGCTGAATTTCAGCATGAGAACCCTGTTGAGGGTGCCTACCTCTGTCTTTATCTCTCTTCTGAAAGAAAGAAATAATAAATAACAACAAATGTCAAAGCCAGCTGATCCAAGACAATGGTAAATGGTAAACATGTGTATCCAGTGAGTGCTGTGAACCTGGGCTTAAAGTCAAAATTAATTTGCTAGGTAATTATTTTCTTGGTCAGAAATGATGCTGCTTTTAATACCAAGATGTTGGTTCTGGCATTTGGTAAATCCATGAATAGTTATTTTGGCAGAAGCATTGCAGACAGGAAAGGCAGTTCAGAATTCTATCTATATCCAGAAATAAGTATCTACCCTACTGGGAACAAAGTATGGCCTCTTACATTAGCAGAGACAGCTACTAATCTCAGGGCACTGTGCCATATCTGGGGCTAATTATTGGTTTCTACTGTGGGCATATAAGCACACTCCAGTGGCTATAACCAATTTCTCTGATGTGTGGAAATCCTGAATTCTAATTCCATGAATAACCTTTATCAAGGTTGCCATAGTCACTTGGTTTATGAGCAAATTAGGCAATGATCAAATTGGCTGGGAGCAGACTGGTTGACCAAAGAATGATCTGACATAGAATATTTATTTGCTATTAGTGTTTATTCTATTTCTCCACATTAAAATATAAACTTTATTGAACATAGTATTTACTGACTATATTGTTCACAGATGTACTCTCAAGATGTAAAACTGATAATGAAATATTTTATGAATACTTACGTGTGATTAGCACAATTTTTATTGTGATTGTCATCTTTATTCCTAAATTATAGATAAGAAAACTGAGTGCAACAGAGATGTTGTTACTTGTCAGGTGCCATTCTACTGTTAAGTAGTAGATCTGAAATTCATGCCCTGGTAGTCTGACTTACAACTATATTTTTAACCAGTAGGATATATTATTCCCCCCTTTTTTGTTAAAACATTGGTGTTTCTGATGAAGTAGGACAGTGGCAAGAAGAATTTTATTTTGAAATCTTAGTGTAATGTTGAAGAGTTAAGGGACCCACAGATGGCAAACTGTAGGGACAGGTTTGGAAAGAGACTGGTTACATCACTGGACTCCCACGTGGTTGACCACAGTTGGAGTCCTAAAACCGGTTGCTTTAAACTCATGACAGACATGTGTACGTGCATACCCAAAATCCCAAAAAGGGAACAGAGGAGAAGGGACTGCAGCGTGGCCATATCCCCTGGGGGTGATTTCTCACTTTCTGTTTCTCTGTTCTCTGCTGATTGCATGTACCCTATACCAAACACACACACACACACACACACACACAAACACACACACAATTTTTAAAAAGAAAGGAAAACACCTCTTAAAAAATGAAGAATTCTTGAATGGACTAAAAACTAAGCACTTTTGGTATTATACATGCTTTAAGAAAATATTATATGTGCACTCTAAACCCATCTGTGTAATATCCCACAATCTAACTGTATTTTCTTCTTACTTTTAACAATTATTTTACTTTGCTTTATTTCTAGAGGACATGTGCATTTATGAGAGAGGAATATAGAGCCCAGCTCTATTTTAAGCAATTGGGCCAGGACTCAAATTGTGATTTTTCTATCTGGGTTCTGGTTCCCAATGCACAGTGCTTAACCAGTGTTCTATGGGGCTGGCTCTCACAGTATCAATAGTATAAAAGCAACAAAATTTGAAGTCCCAGAACAGCAAGGTTTATATAACAGTAGTAAACATCCTATACTATAAGTTATGAATCTTATAAAACATTTGCTCAATACAGGAGGTAAACCACAACTAGGCAGTTTTTGTGTGTGTTTTTTTTTTTTTTTTTTTCCTGAAACAGCCCTTAGTCATTTCAGTGTGAATGTGATAAGATGAAGTAGTCCCTTTGTGGAGAAAGATATTTACTTCTATACTTTTCAGATTTTAAAAATCAAAGCTTCTATACTTTTTCATTGATAAAGTCTTATAATAATTCAAAAATCAACAGTATATTGAGAAAATATAGCAAAGAAGAAAACAATTAAAGATAGAAATGGACTTATAAATGACCAAATCAGGGACCAGCAGATGGCATAATGGTTACGTTGCTAGAATCTCACATAGTCGAAGGAGGCAGAGTTCAGGACCCAGAGGTTTACAACTCACACCAGGTGCATGTGATTGCATGCCCAAAATTTCAAGAGGAGAATGAAGGAGAAGGGATTGCGGTGTGGTCACGCCACCCTGAGGGATGGTGATTTCTCGCTTTCTGTCTCTCTGACTCTCTCTGTCTTACACATGACCTATAACAAAAATCTCTCTAAAAAATAAAATAATGAAAAAATAAATGATCAAGTCATCACAGTTTGAATATATGGGGATAAATGTTAATTAACAAGTATAAGAAAATAAATAATAATTTTACTAAAGGACAGTAAACTAAGAAGAGAATCAACTGGAAATTCTGTTTCTGGCATATGCAATAGCTGAAATTAAGAAATCAATATGCGATATTAGATTGGACAGAAAAGAAGAAAGGATTAATGGAAAAGAAGATGGATCATTAGAAAATCTCCTAGTAGGAGCAGAGAGATGAAAGACATGGCAAACACAAAAGGGAAGGAGAGAGAAATAAATCATAGCAGAAACACTACCCAGAGTTGAAGGCTAAGAATTTGCTTTTACCTACAGAAGTATCTCAATTCATATACTCAAAAAGCATTATGAAATCCAAGTATGATAAATACAAGAAAAAATACATCTCAACACATAGAAAAATTTCTGAAAACCAAAGATAATGACAAAAATATCATAAGTTGTCAGACTGAAAGACAGATAGCTTTCAATGATGCAGTAATAACATTGACAACAGATTTCTCAACAGAAAGGTGGAAACGAGAAGAAGAATAAATCTGGTTGACTACTAAGGAATACTCTATAAAGCTCTAGTACTAAGAATATATCATGATGGATGAATGTGAGATAAACAAACCAGATTAGTGATACAAGAAATAGACCCATACTCTATACACCGAGAGTCCATTGATTTGTGACAAGGGTGTCATTGCTGTGCACTGGGGGAGATTGATCTTTCCAATAAATAGTGCCGGGACTAGCAGATGGTGTAATAGTCACACTGATGAATTCCCACACAGTCTATCATGGTTCAAGTCCCAGACCCAGTGATTTAAAACACACTGGGCACGTGTGGTTGCCTGCCCCAAATCCTGAGAGAATGGAAGAGAAATGGAAAATCACCCTGGGGTTATTTCTTACTTTCTGTCCCTGTTGATCTCTCTGAATCTTTAGTGAGCACATGCACCTTACAGAAAAAAAAAAAAAAAAAAAACTGAAGAAAATAATGCCAATTGCATATCTATATGGAAAGTTTTAAGAATAATTACAGACAAATTTCACATTAAAATGTGAAATATGAAATTGTAAAGCTTCTGTATGAAAAAGTGGGAGAATGTGTATATGACTTGGGGTAGTCAACCAAATTTCCAAAATACTTAGAAAGCTTGATAAGTTGAAATCTATTAATATTCATAACTTCTGTTTATCGAGTGACACTGCTGGGAGTGAAAAGCAAATCTCTATACTGGAGAATACAATTACAATATAAGTAATGAAAAATATTCATGCAGAGAAATTGATTAAAAAATAGATAAATAGCTAGCACACACACGGACATCTATTTATTTATCTATATGTCTGTATTTGTCTATGTACTTTGTTCATCAGGAAAAAGCAAGAAAAAATGATGAGATAACATCATTCACACAAAAAGTCCCAAATGAAAAATATACAGAATAGGGACTATATCTATAAAAATATTGATATAGAGGGACTGATTTTCATATATACCGTCTTGGGAAGGCTAAATAGACACAACCACTTTGTAAAATATTTTCTTTAGTTTTTTTTTTTTGGAGATTTTTGTTTTGTTTTGTTTTGTTTTAATCTATAGGTCGCAGGTGCTCGCCAGAGAGACAGAAAGCGAGAAATCACCCCCCACCCCCACCAGTGGGGATGGCCACACCGCAATCTCTTCTCGTCCATTCTCCTCCTGGGACCTTGGGCATGCACGCACATGCATTTGACATGGGTTTAAGCCACCAGGTCTGGGACTTGAACCGCATTCAACTATGTGGGCAGCCAGCAACATAGCCATTATGCCAACTGCTGGTCCCTGGAAAATATTTTCTAGTATCAACCAAAATTGAATAAGCTCAGAACTCATGACCTAGTGACTCAGCTTATGCATCTACATGTGTACTGAAATACATGGCTAAGAATATAAATGGCAGAATTATTTATAGTAGTGCCAAACTTGACAAAACCCAAAAACCCATCAACAATATGGTGGATAAATATTAGTGGTCATACAGTGGATAACTCTGTAATGCAGAGAATGAACATTTCATTTCATAACCGCAATATGGATGGATCTTACCAATATGCTCACAAGTGAGAAAAGCTACACACAAGCAAAGCTATTTTTTATATAGCTTATATATAAATTTTGAAATGGGCATAATTCACCTAACATCATGAAGCTCAGGATAGTACTTACTTTTAGTGGAGTGGTATGCCTGGAAACAAGTGTCAAAGAACCCATAGGCTTTCTTAAGACTTAATTCCATCAAATACTGCTTTGGTCACTGTTGACTTTATGAAAATTCAAAACTTTACATATATATATATATTTATGCATCATATATTTCCATATAAATTTATTCTTTTTTCTATTTATTGTTTCAAATGAAAAGGGAAAATGAGACATAATATGTCATAGGAAACTGCAGAAGGCAAAACTTTTTTTAAAATAATACTTAAAAGCATTGTTGACAAAAAACATAAAAATATATTGGAAAAATAATATCTTTTTGAAATAATATCCTAAAGAAAATTTTCTAAAGATAATTTTTCCTATGTACCTAAGACACTGGGAAAAAAAAAAGATGACTTTCTTTTAATGTAATATATTTTTAACTACTTTACATTTTAAATCATTGTAATAGCTAGGGAAGGTCTTACACACTCAATGTGAGAGCAAATACATATTAAAAATATACAGCTTTGCTGAAAATAAGGACTGGGACTTCTTACACTCTTTTTCTTGAAGTATTTACTTTAGATAACTTGTAGTGGTAACTCCTTTTACTTTCTATTTGAAATGTATGTAAATTCTTTTACAGATAAATAAACCTCAAGTCCACTTTACAATCAAGAATGCCTTTACCAAGACCCCAGGGACTAATTCTTAGAAATGCAATCATCAAAAACGCAGTGCCCCCCTCACTCAGTGTCTATGGGAGAGTAAGAATCTAGCTTCAACCCAGTCATCATTGAACTATGGCAGATATATACTATGGAATATTACTCAGCTATCAGAAGCAATGAGACCCCATGGTTTGACTCAAAGTAGATGAATATAGAAGACTTAATGTTAAGCTAAGTGAGTCAGACTTTGAAAGATACACACTATATATCCCCACTCAATTTATGCCAATTTACACTCTGTGACAGAAATGAAAATATCTGAAGATATGATAGCAGAGAGGATAGGTGTTGATACCAAAGACTAAAAGAGGGGGAAAGGTGGTAGAGAATGGATGGTCAAAGGTGGGTGTGAGGTGCAAAGGAAAGAAACATTAACAGACAAAATAAAATGTTAAATTCACTGTTGAAAAAATATATACTAAATACATCACGATGAGGACTTTATGTAAAATGTAATTAACCTGAAAAAGGAAAAATGAATCTAACTTCAACAGGGCAACTACTGCAAACTACTTCCTGTGATAAACACGTGAGAGGTTATTGTTACTGGGATAAATCTAAGAAGTAAAGAAAATGACCACTCCAATTACCAGGTAGATTAAGGATGAGTATGTTTGAAAAACAGTGATTGAAGACCTTTTATTAAGAATTAAGAATTGTGTATCTTAAAAATTAATAGGCTGTATTTGTTCAGTTATATAAAAGTTATATAAAAGGCAGAGATTCTTTCTGTCCTTCAATCTCTCTGTTTTTAGATTGTGAAGAGACTTTACCCAGCATGATTTACACCTCAGTCCAGCCCAGCTGAGACTAGTTTACACATCCTCATCAACAGATAATAAACCTTATCTGTGTCCCACAAGTGTCTTACCTCTCCATTTTCCTCCCGAATTTCCTTTCCTATGCTATTCTCCTCCCACACTGTCTTTCCACTTTGTCTCTGGTGTCCATTGCAATTTTTATTACTTTTATGTTCTCCAGTCTTTCAGTCTCTACCAGAGTGCAGATAGTTGGTATAAGTTAAGAGGAGACATACAATGTTTCTCTTTCATAGTCTGATGTGCTTCACTCAGCAACATATCTTCCATATTCATTTACTTTCTATCATATTCCAGGGTCTTGGTTTTTTTTTTTTTTTTTTTTGTTTTTGTTTTTTTTTTTTTTATGGTTGACTAGTATTATGGTCAAAGGTGGGTGTGAGGTGCAAAGGAAAGAAACATTAACAGACAAAATAAAATGTTAAATTCACTGTTGAAAAAATATATACTAAATACATCACGATGAGGACTTTATGTAAAATGTAATTAACCTGAAAAAGGAAAAATGAATCTAACTTCAACAGGGCAACTACTGCAAACTACTTCCTGTGATAAACACGTGAGAGGTTATTGTTACTGGGATAAATCTAAGAAGTAAAGAAAATGACCACTCCAATTACCAGGTAGATTAAGGATGAGTATGTTTGAAAAACAGTGATTGAAGACCTTTTATTAAGAATTAAGAATTGTGTATCTTAAAAATTAATAGGCTGTATTTGTTCAGTTATATAAAAGTTATATAAAAGGCAGAGATTCTTTCTGTCCTTCAATCTCTCTGTTTTTAGATTGTGAAGAGACTTTACCCAGCATGATTTACACCTCAGTCCAGCCCAGCTGAGACTAGTTTACACATCCTCATCAACAGATAATAAACCTTATCTGTGTCCCACAAGTGTCTTACCTCTCCATTTTCCTCCCGAATTTCCTTTCCTATGCTATTCTCCTCCCACACTGTCTTTCCACTTTGTCTCTGGTGTCCATTGCAATTTTTATTACTTTTATGTTCTCCAGTCTTTCAGTCTCTACCAGAGTGCAGATAGTTGGTATAAGTTAAGAGGAGACATACAATGTTTCTCTTTCATAGTCTGATGTGCTTCACTCAGCAACATATCTTCCATATTCATTTACTTTCTATCATATTCCAGGGTCTTGTTTTTTTTTTTTTTCTTTTATGGCTGAATAGTATTCTATGGAATATATGTGCCACAGTTTTTCAATCTACTTATCAGTTTGTGGATATTTGGGTTGGTTCCAAGTCTTAGCAATCGTGAATAATGCTGCAATGAAAGTAGTTGTGCAAGCACTTTTCTGACTGAGTGCTCTCCTGACCTTAAGTCTTTTAGCAAATGGTAATAGGTATCACATTCTGATTTAATGCCAATTCAATATAAACTTATCCTCTTTCTCATCTACCTTTATGAGAAATTTTTCTAGTGGGGAAATTTTGTTTATAATTATGTTTCTCCAACAGTACAACATGTTATGTATATAGGAGTTGATATATACATATATAAAACCATACATATTTAGAATAATGCATTAGCTCTAAAATGATTCTTTCAAACTTTGTCCTTTTGTCACAGAAATTGTATGCTCATCCACTATAAAAAAGTGTCATTTTTATTACCTTTTTATAAAATATTAAAGTTTTTACTTTTATGAAGCTTCATGCCATTTAAATAAGTAATGAAAACAATTTTGAGTGCAAGAAAAACTTCTTTAGAAGAAAAGTATCCATACGTGAAATTTCATTTTATAATTTTTAATTACAGAGTATATAGCTTCAGATTCATCTTTGATGTAGGATTCATAAAGACTGGAAACAGAAAATTAACACACAAATGGGGGAAGGAAGAATATATTATAATGAATTTTGAAAATAATAAAATAAGATTAAGTCAAGAAAATGAGAGTTGTCACTGACACCAGAGAGAAGAAAATAAGCCAAATCTGTTGGAAGAGATGCCAAGAACATGAGCTTTATCTTGAATTCTGTCCATGGCAATAAGATGGTACCTAGACTATCCTAGACACGATTTCAACACATTAATTCCCTGTTACTGGAGTGGTGAATAAATGTTATAAATCACAATTAGTCCATCTTCTGCCTAGCTTGATGATACTACCATACACGCATTACATACACACACAAAGGAAGGAATTTCAAAAAGTTTGGAAAAATGGAATTAAAGTTATATTTGAGACCAGCAGATTGCATAATATTTACATTACTAGATTTCCACATGGCTGACTGTGATTTGAGTCCTGGACCCAGTTGCTTGAAACAACAGCATGTGTGTGTGTGTGTGTGTGTGTGTGTGTGCCCCAAATCCCGAGAGGATAATGGAAACAACAGCATGTGTGTGTGTGTGCCCAAAATCCCGAAAGGATAATGGAAGAGAAGGGATTGAAAGGATTGTGGTTTGGCCAATGGAGATGATTTCTTGCTTTCTGTCTTTCTGTCTCTCTCTGTCTCTTTGGAGAGCACATGTGCCCTATAGAAAATGCTCTTTAAACAATAACAACAACAAAACAAATCAAGTTTGTTTAATTGCAATAATTTTTGAAATCCATGCATAGATGTTTTCATGATACACATTTTTCATAAACTTTTTGAAGACCACTCACACATATACACATATACTTTTTAAAAATTTTTAAAGAATTATTGATTTAATTTTTTAATCATTATTATTTGCTACAAAGCATATGTGCTCACCAGGGAGAGAGAGTGTGAGAGAGAGATAAAATGAGAAAGCCAGTCACCAGGTCCAGGTCTCAAATCTCAGTAGGTCATGTGGAAGTCCAGTGCCTTAACCACCATGCCTCTCGCTGCCCTGCAACACACACATTTTTGCCATAATGAAATAAAATTTCACCAAAAAGTGAAGAACTAAAATATTTGATAGACAACACTAATGACTACAGCAGTTTAATTGCACCTTAATAAACTGGAAGAAACAGATAAGCCATGGTTATTAGACCTCTAATGACTGGATCTTGAAAGTATAAAAGTCACTGAATAACCTTATGATGAAAGCAGTCCTCAGGGAGAATAATTACTGAAGTTCAAGAGTTTGGGGACCAGCAGTTAGTGTAATGGCTATGTCGCTGGACTCCCATGTAGTCGACCATGGTTCGAGTTCCAGACCCGGTGGCTTACAACTCTTGCCGGGTGCCTGTGTGTGCGTGCCCAAGATCCTGAGAGGAAAATGGAGGAGAAGAGATTGCGGTGTAGCCATCCCCCCTGGGGGGTTATTTCTTGTTTTCTGTCTCTCTGTCTCTCTCTCTGTCTGTCTGGCCAGCACATGTGCCCTATAGCAAAATAAAAAACTACCCCAAAAAAAAAAAAAAAAATAGAGTTCTACTTAGAACCATAGCAGGAGCCAGGTAAGATACAAAGCCTGAGACTCAAACTAAAAAATAAAACATATATTGTGTGGATATTATTTTGTTATTACTTGGATGTTATAACCTTGAGTCCAAACTGGTGAATGGCCTGAAGTCTGTGAAGTACTGAGGAATACATTTATTTATTTAAATTTAAATTAATGGCATACAGACACTCTTCTTAGATCTTATAAGCACCTGGGTTGATAACTTGGGGATACATTATAGACCAGTATATCTCTGTTCTCTATTAAAAAGCAGATTAAAGTTTATTTACTGAAGTGCTCTATCCAATCTAATGCATATTTTTAATATCTAATCAAATTCAAAATGTCACCCCCTACCACCACAACTCCCTCTGAGGCCTGATCTGTGACTTACTGAAAATGGAAGGAAATGACAACAAGAAGTATGATTTCACTCACCCCATACCATCTCCAGCACTTAACTCTCATTCATTCATTTTACCTCCTTCAGGATTGAACAGAGTGAGAGATTTCAAAACTAAGACAGGTCTATTAATTTAGTTTGCCCTTGTTACTTTGCTTTGTTTTACTTTTTTCTTCACTGAGTCAAATACACTTTTCTTTTTTTTTAAGCAACTGAGTCTGAGACTCAAACCATACAGTCAGCCATGTGGGATCAAACCACTTTAAGGACCTCACAACCTACTATCTCCCAAATAAACTTTTCAAATGTTCGTTCTTTTGAGGAGTATAGTAGTGGTTACTTCCAAATTAATTCATGGAGATTCTGCAGAACCACTAACCACAGTCTAACACAGACCATGTATTCCTCTGACAGCCTCTGGGACATACCAGCTTTTGACATAGTGATGACCCTCCATCCCTCTGCTGAAATCTTATTATCTAGGAAATGATTCTTTTTTTTTTTTTTTTGAGAGATTTTTTTGCTATAGGGCACATGCACTCGCCAGACAGAGAGAGACAGAGAGATAGAAAGCAGGAAATCACCCCCTAGGGGGGATGGCCACGCCACAATCCCTTCTCCTCCATTGTCCTCTCGGGATCTTGGGCACGCACGCACACGCGCCCAGCATGAGTTTAAGCCACCGGGTCCGGGACTCGAACCGCGGTCGACTACGTGGGAGTCCAGCGACATAGCCATTACGCTAACTGCTGGTCCCGGAAATGACTCTTTTGAGCATTGATCTTTGCATGACAACTCCACTCCAGGTACCTTTTAGGGCGTAGAACTGAAGTATGGAACAAATGCACCCTTGTCCCACCAACTCAGAAAGTCCTGCTGCTTCTCTTTACCATTGCATTGCCATTTACAACTATTCCCATCAACTTTCTCCTTCAGACTTGGTCAACTAGGTTTCAGTCTCAATAACCATTCTCGTAACATTAAGGAACTCTTACTAAATTCAGCTTTCCTAAGAATCTCTTTCGCTCTCCATTCCAAAAGCTGCAAAATACCTGTTATAGGCCTAGGCATTTCTTCAGTCCATTCAATATTCAATTGGGAAGCTGCTATGGTTTCCATATAGCCCCCTAAAATTCATGTATTAAAATTTGGTTGTATCACGAAGGTATTAAGAGAGTGAAGATTTAATCCAGCTATGGTATTAATAAGTGGAGCCTTTGGGAAGTGATAAGTTTATCAGGACAGGACCCAGTGATTGGATCTTAGTAGGATACAGGGAAGAGAGACAGAGCAGAAACACATCCACACAGGCACATATAAGCATGTTCTGCTCTTGCTCGAACCTGCCATGTGATGCCCTATGACATGTTATCCGTTAGCAACAAGACCCTCACCAAATATAGCCCCATGATCTTGGTCCTCCAAAACTGTGTAGTAGACAAATTGCTCTTCTCACAAATCGCCAGTTGGAGGCATTAAATTATTAAGCAAAAGATAATGAACAAGAGGGAAATTTTTATTTTTCCTCTTATAAACCACCACATTATTTATGACTGCTAGTTTTGAAGACCCTATTAAATGGCTTGAGTTATAGGTGATGTCATCTTCTATCCCTCATAATTAATGGAGAGGAAAAAAGAGCAGTGATGGGATTTAAAATTCATTTTAAAGATGCTCCTTATGTACTGAATAGCTAATCTGTTCTAAGATGGGCTATTGACATTACCAATCACTGGCTACCTTTTAATAAATACTTTGAGTATATGATTATATTTCTTCTTAGAATGTGAGAATATAATTATTAACCAACTATAACTTTGAGGCTTCCATTGGATTTCTTAGAGTATAGGAAAAGTCTTATATAACAATCTATTCCATTTGGAAAAAATACAGCATTCAAGAAGTGTTTACGAGGGGGCCACGTGGTGGTGCAGGGGTAAAACACTACACTCTATAAGGAGGAACAGCCCCTAATTTCAGGTTCATGTTGAAAGACCTCCCTGAGTATCCAGGCACATGAGTGCCCATAGTCCAGGGCTGGCTGAGACCAGAAGTGGACGGCAGTGTCAAGAATCTATTGGGGGTACAGTCTCTCTGTCTCTCTAGTCCTCTCTTGCTCTTAGAGTAAATAAATAAGTAAATTTAAAGATAAAAAGAGAGCGTCTACTACAATGCATCTTCTACTGATCTCCACATATATCCATCTCCAGGGAAGAGACTAGGCCATAAAAATTCCCTGTCTTGTGAGAAGTAGCATGTATTTTGTGTATGTATGTATAACTACTCATGTATATGTATATATATATATATATAAAACGGTTGGATCATCTCTTAAAATACTTAGGAACAGCATCAAAACTCAATCCCATAAAATGATTTTCTCTGAAAGAAAATCAACAATATTGACTTCATTTTTAAGAATTTCTCTTATTCTGCATAACATTTAATGTAAATGTCTGTGACTACCCCTCTGCATGAAGCAGTTAAATTTAAGGAGTGAGATAAGTCTCATAAAATAGTGTTTTGATCTGTCAAAGTAGTAATGATACAGAATGTAATGACAGTGACATTAGTAGTTACCATCAAATAACAGTCATTTTCAAGGACTTTTCTTTCTGTTATAGAATTTTCATGATTGGAAAATAGCAATGGAGGTATTACATAACCAACTGGTAATTGTTTTCAATTTCATGTAAAGGATGGTCATCAGTTTATAGATCCTGAATATGACCTTAACCATGTGACACCTCAGTTCCTCTGATCTGTTTCTTGGACTACCCTTACTTCCTCTTTGTGCTGTTACAGCTGAGAATTGATTGCACATGTGACCATGCTCAGAGAGCTTGAAGAAGGTGATACCAATAAACACTATCGTTTGAAAGCATGAGAAACAAAATTTATTTTAGCATTCTTTTTTCCAAGTAGCTCTCACTTCCTCCTGTAATAATCATACACATTACATTCTTTTGTCATTGTGGGACACACGTTATTCCTAATATACTCACTTTTCTTTTTACTTTATAAAAGTACATATAAAATGAGAATTTAATCCAATTACTTGATGAAAAATACTTAATTCATTTTTTTCTCTATCTCATTCAAAAACTCTCTTAATTTTAAAATGAGGTGTTTTTTTTTTTTTTTTTTTTTTTTTTTTTTTTACTGCTTCTATACAGAAAACATAGAAATTCTTCTATTTACTGAGGACTAAGAATTAGTGGCCAAAGTCAACAGCTTATAAGAAAAGAGGAGAGAACAGCTTGAATTTAATCTAGAAATTATTATGTATTCTACACAAGTCCACAATATTTATACAGTAGAAAGATTTCATACAATTTCCAAATGGCTAAAATATAATATATTTTGATAATAAGCTGGATGTAATGCCCACGACTTTTTCTTCACAATTCCTTAAATTTTATCCCATTTTCTTAATTTTAATAGCATGCTTTTATGTGTCTCTTATCACATCCATTCTTCACAGTTGTTTCAGTCAATTCATGTTATATCTACTTCATTAAATTTCCTTTCACTCTGAACTTAAGGTTTTCATACAGAAATTTAGTTCACAACTATTATATTTCAATTTGGCAACAGTAAACCCTAAATGTTGAAAAGAGTAGCTGAGTCTTTATTTTATGCTTTCCTGCTACCAATTTGTGCTCTTAGAGCTTCTAAGCTGCTTAGATTTCGCAGGTCGTTAGTACCATCATGCGAGCCCTACAGTTGGCTATATCAGGGACATTTAATTAGTCTGAGATATGGAGGTTTTAAAACTAGTGTGCATGTCTATAGCTACTTGAGTTTAGTGGTTTTTTGTTTGTTTTTGTTTTGTTTTATAGAAGACCTTCTTTCGGTAGATAAATAAGGAAGAATAAGATACATTTCATTGTTCAAATACAAAAAAATGTCATTGAAAATAATTGACCACTGAGTCCTTAGAAAACTAATATCAGATATATTTTTTCCTAACATTGACTGGATGGAATATATAGAAATTTTACCCATTATTCTGGTTACCTTTTGAAATGATCTCACATTTTTGTGTATAAAGTTGTTTTGGAGTATCTTTCCAGACCACATTTTCCAAGCTTTTTGCAAAAAATCTGCACTGTGAACAAGTTTGCACCTTGGCAGTTAGTCTGTACAGTAATATTGGGCCTCAGACACAGCTGAATTGTCTGGACACTTCATGAAGTTAGCCCAAACCTACACTTACTTCTCCCTGTCAATTTGGTATTGAAACAGGGTAATTTCATTTGTGTCTAGTATGCTGAGCTGGGCTGGGATGGCTAGAGCTGCAAGCATGCTAACATCTGAAATGATCCATGTGTCAAGGAAGAGCAAAGCACACATGTGGAGAAGTATGCAGCAGAGACCATGTGGACCAGAACTAAGAGAAAGCAACTTCATTTTCTGATTCCAAAGTTCTTGATTTCCGTGAAATCAAATTCCTGGTGAAGCTTCATTCTGCTTCTTGCCATCATGTCTCATATGAATAAGTTAGTATGCTGAAAAAAATACTCTCTCCACACTCATCCTTTCTTTAAAATAACGAGTAGGTTTCTAACATTTACATTGAAAAGAGCTTTGACTACACTGTCATGGCTCAGCAAGGAATGACCAGACCATTAATTTGGGTCAATACCAGAAAGAACAGAGTACTTACAATAACAAGATCAGGATTGACTTAAAATTGTGGAATGTGAAATTTGAAATGGGTCTCAGAGATCATCTTATGAAGCTATCTCATTTTCCATCTCCCCAAACACAAATGAAAAAAAATCGCAGAGGTACAAAGTTCATTTATTTCTTCCTTATACAATTAAATCTGCTTTTACTATAGCTGCATAAGAGTATTTGATAATTTTTTTAGACTGAGATACAATATTTGATTTCTTTGAAAATCAATATAAGTAATACATTTCAACTTGGTTCCATAACTGCTTTAAAGTTTGATTTTAGAATGTCATTTACTTATTTTGAATAGCAATCATCTTGTTACAAAATGAAAGTATTAAAAGTGTCTTACCAACTGGAGGGGGCTCTGGTGAAGATGGAATGAAGATTGTTTGTCAATGGATAATGTACAACCTGATGTCATAAATATGACCATCTGGAGTAACAGATGCCGAGTAGAAATGAAAATTTTTGAGTCCTCTCAGCAATTAAAGAATGGGAAGAGAAGAACAATAAGAGCTCTGTTTGAATCCCAGCTAGGTCAAAATTTATGAAGTAAATGTTTATATGGTACATGTGTTAGAAGGACAATAGCAAGCTAGCAAATTCTATCCATAGAGATTTGAATTTATATACATACACATGTTTATCTATATAAATATATTAATATATGTAGATATGTAGATAAATACATGTAGATCTGTGTGTGTGTGTGTGTGTGTGTGTGTGTGTGTGTGTATCCACATTCCACTATGAATCTTTGTATCCTTTCACCCACTTGTTTGAATGGTTTATGGAAAATGTTGCTATTTTTCTTTAAATGAAAATTATAAAAAAGTAAACAATGAAAGTTATAACCACATTATGTAAAGAAGAAGAAATTAAATTTTTTGAATGTCGTTTGTTTATTTATTTTATGAATAGGAGATCCAGAATGATACAGAGAGAGCATCCAAAGGAGGGTCTTGATGATGCAATCCAACTCTAGCCTCAGCCACCTCGTCAGTGTATGTAGAGAGGTCTCTGATGTGAACCTGGAACCTTCCCATGTAGGTTAATCTCCCAAAGTACTGCATTTACTACTGCATCACTGTCTAACTCCCAGGGGGGAAAATGGTAGAAAATGAGTCATTATTAGTATTTCTGTTATGTCCTCCATAAGAGAAGAAGAAAGAGAGAGAATAATGTGACCTGTATCTGTCATTTCTCATTTCCACTTCAGATCTTTAGGGTGTCAGTTCTATATTCACCTCAACATTCATGGTTCTTAGTGACTGTCTTTGGTCATGGGATGCAGGAAGAAATAATCAGGTAGTCAGGGGATTACTGTTGCCTGTGAAAAGACAACTCCTGACAATTGTATAATGGTATGAAAATGATGAACATTTCTTATTTTTGTTCCTCTGGTTCTTTGAAACATTGCATAAGGTTCCTTAAAAAGAGTCCTAGAGGACTGAGCAGTTGTAAGTGCATAGCGTGACCAGTTTAGTAACTAACACTTTTACTGACTTTCCCTTCTTCTCTGTGGTATTGCCTTTAAAAATCACTTGGACATATGACATAACTTTCAAAGAAACTAATTTCAATAAGTTGCTGTTGCAGGCTTGACTTTCAGTGACACCTGGATTGAGAAAGTGCATAGGAGTATGCCTAGAAAGCAGACACTCACAATGGTATTGTCGAGCTTAACTGCACATTCATCAGATAAAAATAATGGCTCCACTGCTGATTACAGTAAAGATGGGAACAACCCCTAGTAACTTCAGCAACATTACCAAGAATCTCACCTGTGGATTGAGATAATGGGCAGAGATAAGTGAAGGGTAGGATATGAGGTAGTTATGGCACTGGAACAGAAGGAAGAAATACTCAATTATGAAAATTACTTAATTCAGAAACTGCTTAGTAAATCTGAAAAAGAAAATGAAGGTTCAGATCAGCTACCTATCAATTGAAGGCATGCTGTGAAAGGCACAGAGCCTCATAAAAACTGCTGAGAGATCCACAGGGAAAACCATTGTAAAAGCAGATGGATGTAAAGAATGCTAAAATTTGGACTGGCAGAAGGCATAATGGTTACATCGCTGGACTCTCACATGGCCAGTGCTTTGCATCCCAGACCCAGCAACTTGAAACTCACACCAGATGCATGTGTGTGTGACCAAAATCCCAAGAAGAGAATGGAGAAGATGGAATTGTGAAGTTGCCATCCCCCCAGGGGGTGATTTCTTGCTTTCTATTTCTCTATCTCTCTGGGGAGTGCACACACTCCATAGCAAAATTCTCTCTTAAGAAAAAAAAAAGAATGCTGGGGACCAGCAATTGGCATGGTGGTTAAGGTGTTGAACACTCCCACATGTCCGACCACAGTTTAAGTCCTGGGCCTGGTGGCTTGCTTTCCCACTTTACGCTCTCTCTCTGCCAAATTAAAATGAATGAATGAATAAATAAATAATTTTTTAAAAAGGATAAAAAGAATTCTAAAATTAAAGTTTTAATAGATTTATTATGTCAGATTTAGGACTTAGATATTTAGAAAGTAGGATACTGAGGATTGGGATGAGGTGGAGAGCTTGGTGAACCTCTGCACTTTTCAACAACTACAACTAGTAAAGAGAGCACATTGTGCCGTGAGCATAGCTCACACATGGAAATATTTCTCTGATCCATTACTAAAGACGCAGTCAAATGCAAATATTGATTAGAATTATGATTATAAAAGTGTTTGACAGCAAATGCAGGCTTCTTGATGATTCAGGCCATCTAATCCAGCAAATCTGATAGAGCTCAGAGTACAAGTGGCAAATATTAATGCGGTATGTATGGAGTATCTTGGAAGCCAGTTGGAAATCCCAGCATAATTTCCTAGGGTTCTGAGTCAGGCCAGTATGCCCCCAAACAAATGAACAAACAAAGTGTTTTTTTCTGTTGGAAAAAAACAATTCCTGAAATGCTCTATGGCCCTCATAGTAACTGAATACCTGAACAAAGAATACAAAATTGTATATCATGAGATAGATAATTAGCAAACCCATGAGTCCTAAGGTCAGACAGGCACAGCAGACAAACAGTCCATGTGAAAATATATATTCAAGTACAGACCTCCAAGACACAAGTAAATAATATGAAATTGTGAGTACTCCGTGACTCCTTCTGTTGTACCACTGCCTCTTGTATCTCCCTTGGCTCATATTTATGCTATCAAGAGGTGTTTCCTGTGATCATTTGACAAAGAAGGATAGCTTGAGTTTCTATTGCTATATAATACATTGGTATTAGCTATAAAGTTGCACATCATCTTAAAAGAAAGGAACAGGTAGAATTCCCTTGGACAGAAAAAAGGCTAAAGACTTGGTAGTAGCTTCCTTGGTTAGTCAGGCATCTTAAAGGAGCAATCCTGGAAGATCAGAGACGAAGTGGTCCAACGTAGAAGCACATGCATAAACCTATGAGAGTGAGACACAGTATATAGATTTTTTTTTTCTTTGAGAGGTGTTTTTGCTATAGGGCACGTGCGCTAGCCAGAAAGACAGAGAGACAGAAAGCAAGAAATCACCCCCCCCCAGGGGGAATGGCCATGCCACAATTCCTTCTCCTCCATTCTTCTCTCAAGATCTTGGGCACACACACACATGTGCCCAGCTTGAGTTTAAGCCACCGGGTCCAGAACTTGAACTGCAGTCGGCTTCATGGGAGTTCAGTGACATAGCCATTACGCTAACTGCTGGTCCCACAGTATGTAGATCTATTTGTCTTATATTAACGGACTTTAGAAATTATCCATGTGAAAAGAGATACTCACAATCAAGTAGTTTTTATCCAGCCTCTCTTAGTAAGTCTAGTCCAGGCAAAATGAGTGTCAAACAGTGGCATGTATGAAAGCTCTATTTTAGGATAAACATCATGACCTCTATTCACCAGCACTGAATCAAACTCTACCACTGCTGAATGTCCTACACTCCCAAAGAAGAAAGCAACTCTGCTCTTAAATTATTACCATGCCTTGAGGAGACCAACCAACCACACAAAGATGGGATTTTATCATATCTCTCCCACCGTAGAGGGTCAAGAATGCAACTTCATTGGAATTCACATGCACTCTAGTGATGGTTTGCCTCCTGCCAGCAATGCTTTTACCCCCACCATTATCAAGGATCAAGAAAAGTGTACCATCTTGTACAACATTGCCTCAGAATATGACCAGTTAAATTTCAGATCCACTTGAAATACAAGGGAGCCTCTCTGAGTAAATCCATGAAATGGCCTAAATACCAGATCAGAGATATTTCATTTGCTCTAAAAATTTTACTCTTAATTCTCATACAACCTTCCCTCAAATATGATAAATTATCTTAACAATGTTATTTGAAATAGTTATTTGAAACATTTAAATTTATACACATCTATGGTCGAAGGTGACAGATAAGTAATTGGCAATTTTATCCTTCAAAATAGAAAATTGTATTTATTAATGTGTGTAATCACAAGGTCATAGGATAACAACTGAATTAAAAATTAACAGCACCAAGAAAAATGAAATACTGCTATTCTGAAATACTAATTGTGCTTGTGACTGAGTGGCATTTTTCTTAATGTTTTGGAGATTTTTTTTTTGCCATTTTCCAAGTTGTCTTTAATTAATAAACATTATGTTTATCATAAAAAAAAAAAAAGATGAAGACAGTTAATGTACCTGTCATTGGAAAGGGGGAAATAGGCATTTTCTGTCCAAACGTTTTTACTCTTTTTGCAATGGATGATGAAATGTGCTTAGTCTTTTGTAAATACTTACTAGAATATGACAACCATCATATTAAAAAAGTCTTCTATGGAGAAAAGGTAAAAGTACATGGAAAGAAGAAAACTTATCAGGGAAAATTGGTAAAGAAGATTCTAGAGTAGAGGTAAATAATTTATTTCTTGAGGATAAAAATGAAAATATTTTCCAGTGAAACATCAAAGAATTTCAATAGCTATATAGCCTGAGGTTAATTGTAGCCTTGATTTATAATTACTTCAGGAAATTATTAATATCTGGGACTCTGCCAAGACTAGATACATAGGTTTCTTGGAACCATGAGGAAATGTAATGAAAGAGCATGTAGACTTTCACTGTAGCCGATGTGAATGGGTTTGTATAATCCTAAATAAGGGGGAAAAGAGGGTTCTAAATTCCAATATTTTATAAACTCTTTAAACTGGTAAACAAGCAGTTTAACCAAAAAATTATTGAGTCCTGTCTTCCCCTCAGTGGAAATGAATTTGTGATATTTATTAGGCCCTACTCCATTAAAGGTCAGCCTTTCCTTCTAGAATAACTATAAAAGGTTTTACATATATTATTTTTTATGAAGAATTCTGCTATGCTATTACCAAAATGGGATTGCCCTCTTAGTATAGAAAAGAATCTTTTAATTGCTCAAGTTCCATGTGTTCTGTTTAGTTTGATAACCCCGAGAGGCCAAGGAGGAGGGCAATAGGAACTGGAGACGTGAAAAAATTGCAACATGAATCCGAGCACAAAGGAGTAGGCCCATGAAGGAAGGCTTAATTCACAAGGCGAGAGAATTAAAGATAGAAAGATGGATTTTGAAATCCTGGGAAACATAAATGGATTAAGTAATTAGTATGGAAAACTGGTTAAGAAGGTGGGTTATTGTGTGAAATGACCCAAGTGCAAATCGAAGTATTTACTAAGTGCATATACATGGAAAATCTTCTTAACCATTTTGAATCTTAGTCTGCATATTTGCAAAATTATAGTTAAGTATACAGGCATACCATATTTTCTGTTCTGTTTGTTTGTTTGTTGTTTTTAATTTGCTATAAGTTGTGTGCACTCATCAGAGAGAGACAGACAGACAGATAGAAGGAAAGTGAGAGAGCACACCTCAGGAGGATAGCCAGGCCACAATCTTTTCTCCTTCATTCTCTCAGAATTTGGGACACATGGGCACATGTGACTAACAGACATACCATGTTTTATTGTGCCTAGTTACTTTATTATTATTTGTAGAACTGCAATTTTGACAAATTGAAAGCCTATGACAACCATGTATTTTACAAGTTTATGAGCCCATTTTTTTTTCAAAATTATATGCTCATTGATTGTACCTGTGTCATATTTTGATAATTCTTATAATACTCTTTTTTCTTTCATTTAGGGAGAGGAATTTTTACTATAGGGCACATGTGCTCACTGGAGAGACAGAGAGACAAAAAAACAAGAAACAACCCCTGGGGGGATGGCCACTCCACAATTCCTTCCCTTCATTCTCCTCTTGGTATTTTGGATACCCACACACGTGCACATGGCATGAGTTTTAAGAAGCCAGGTCCAGGACTCAAACCATACTTGATTATGTGGGAGTCCAGCAACATAACCATTAGGTCATCTGCTGGTCTTTAATTTTTCTTTATTATATCTGTTATTGTGATCTGCAACCAGAGTTCTTTGGTAAAATTATTGTAACTGCTTTGGGGTGATATGAACTGTATTCATGTAAGGTGGCAAACTTATTCCCACATCCTTCTCTTTTCTTTCAGGCTTCTCTACCTTTTCTTTGGAACACAACAGTTTTGAAACTAGGCCAATTAATAACCTTTTTAAAACCTTTATGTGTTCAGCAGAGGAGTATGCTG
The DNA here is from genome assembly GCF_000334495.1 of Tupaia belangeri chinensis. Lineage (NCBI taxonomy): Eukaryota > Metazoa > Chordata > Mammalia > Scandentia > Tupaiidae > Tupaia > Tupaia belangeri. The sequence continues at coordinate 655,932 of NW_006159937.1, read as the reverse complement.
TAGATAGAAGTGGGCTGTGCTGTGGGTCACAGTGAATTGTGCTGTGGGACTCAGTGGGGTTTGCTGTGGGTCTCAGTGAGGCTTGGGTCTGAGTGGGGTGTGTTCTTTGTCACAGTTTTGTGCTCTGGTTATCAGTGATGTGTGCAGTGGTCTCACTGAGGTGTGATGTGGGATGCAGTGGGGTGTGCTGTGAATTAAAGTGGGGTGTCCTGTGGGTCTCAGTAAGGTTTGCTGTTGTTCTCACTGGAGTTTGGATATGAGTGTGGTGTGCTGTGGGTTGCAGTGGGGTGTGCTGTGAATTAAAGTGGGGTGTCCTGTGGGTCTCAGTAAGGTTTGCTGTTGTTCTCACTGGAGTTTGGATATGAGTGTGGTGTGCTGTGGGTTGCAGTTTTGTGCTGTGGATATCAGTGATGTGTGCTGTGGTCTCACTAAAGTGTGCTGTGGGTCACAGTGGAGTGTTCTGTGGGTGAAAATGGGGTGTGATATGGATCTCAGTGAATTGTGCTGTGGGTCCAAGTGAGCTTTGCTGTGGGTCTCAGTGAGGTTTGAGTCTGAGTGGGGTGTGCTGTGGATCTCAGTGATTGTGCAGTGGTCTCACTGAGGTGTGCTGTGGGTTGCAGTGGGGTATACTGTGAGTTAAAGTGGGCTGTGCTATGGGTATCAGTGAGGTTTGGATCTGAGTGGTTGTGCTGTGGGTCAAAGTTTTGTACTGTTGGTATCAGTGATATGTGCGTTGGTCTCACAGTGTTGTGCTTTGTGTCACAGTCGGGTGTGCTGTGGGTTAAAGTGGGGTGTGCTGTGTATCTCAGTGAATTGTGCTGTTGGTCTCAGTGAGGTTTGCTGAAGGCCTCAGTGAAGTTTGAGTGGAAGTGGAGGTGTGCTGTGAGTCGCAGTTCTATGCTGAGTCTCCATGATGTGTGTGGTGGTCTCACTGAGGCATGCTGTGGGTTGAAGTGGGGTGTGCTGTGGGTCAAAGTGCAGTGTGCTGTAGATATCAGTGAATTGTGCTGTGGGTCTCAGTGAGGTTTACTGTGGGTCTCATTGAGGTGTGGGTCTGAGTGGGATGTGCTGTGGGTTGAAGTTTTGCACTGTGGGACTAATGATGTGTGTTGTGGTCTCACTGTGCTGTGCTATGGGTCTGAGTGGAGTGTGTTGTGTGTCTCAGTGAACTATGCTGTGGGTAAAAGCGATGTTTCCTGTTGGTCTCAGTGAAGTTTAGGTCTGATGGGGAGTGCTGTGGTTTGCAGTTTTGTGCTGTGGGTCGCAGTGATGTGTACAGTAGTCTCACTGAAGTGTGCTGTGGGTCACAGTGGGGTGTGCTATGGCTCTCAGTGAATTGTGCTGTGGGTCTCAGTGAGGTTTGCTGTGGGTCTCAGTGAAGTTTGGATTTGAGTGTGGTGTGCTGTGGGTCATAGTTTTGTGCTGTATGCATCACTGATGTGTGCTGTGGTCTCACAAAGTTGTGTTGTGGGCTACAGTGGGGTGTGCTGTGGGTCTCAGTGAATTATGCTGGGGGTCTCACTGAAGTTCTCTATGGGTCTCAGTGAGATTTGGATTTGAGTGGGATGTGCTGTGGGTTGCAATTTTGTGCTGTGGGACTTAGTGATGTGTGCATTGGTCTCACTGAATTGTGCTGTGGGGCACATTGGGGTGTGATGTGGGGTAAAATGGAGTGTGCTGTGGATCTCAGTGAATTCTGCTGGGGAATCTCAGTGAGGTTTTCTGTGAATCTCAATGAGATTTGGGTCTGAGTACAGTGTGCTGTGGGTCACAGTTTTGTGCTGTGGGTCTCAGAGATGTGTGTGGTGGTCTCACTGAGGTGTGAGGTGAATCACAGTGGGGTGTGCTGTGGGTTAAACTGGGGTGTGTTGTGAACCACAATGAATTGGCTGTTGGTCTTAGTGAGATTTACAGAAGGTCTTAGTGAAGTGTGGATCAGAGTGATGTGTGCTGTGGTCTCGCTAAGGTGTGCTGTGGGTCACAGTGGGGTGTGCTGTGGGTCTCAGTGAATTGTGCTGTGGGTCTCAGCAAGTTTTGCTGTGGGTCTCAGTGAGGTATGGGCCTGAGTGGACTGTGCTGTGGATTACAGTTTTGTGCTCAGTTTCTCAGTGATGTGTACAGTGGTCTCACTGAGGTGTGTTGTAAGCCGCAATGGGATATGTTGTGGCTTAAAGTGGGGTGTGCTGTGGATCTCAGTAAATTGTTCTGTGGGTTTCAGTGAGGTATGATGTGGATCTCAGTGAGGTTTGTGTCTGAGTGGGATGTGCTGTGGGTCGCAGTTTTGTGCTGTGGGTATCAGTGATGTATGCTGTGCTCTCCCTGAGGTGTGCTACGGGTTCATTGTGGTGTGCTGTGGTTCTCAGTGAGGTTTGAGTCTGAGTGGGGTGTGCTGTGAGTCTCAGTGATGTACTCTGGGTCTCAGTGATGTGTGTGATGGTCTCATTGAGCTATGTTGTGAGTCACAGTGGTGTATATTGTTGTTTAATGTGAAGTGTACTCTGGTTTAACGTCTCAGTGAGACCACCACACACACCTCAGAGATCCAGAGTACATAACTGGGACCCACAGTTCACCTCACTCAGACACAAACCTCACTGAGAAAAGCAAACCTCACTGAGACCCACAGCACACTTCACTTTAAACACAATATGCTCCACTTCAACTCACAGAACACCTCTGTGAGAACACCGCACACATAAATGAGACACAGAGTACATAACTGGGATCCACAGCTCACCCCACTCAGAAGCAAACCTCACTGAAAAAAGCAAACCTCACTGAGATCCACAGAACACCCCACTTTAAACACAATATACACCACTTCGACTCAGAGCACACCTCTGTGAGAACACCACATACATCAATAAGACCCAGAGTACATAACTAAGACCCACAGCACACCCCACTCAGACACAAAACTCACAAAGAACCCTAGCAAATCTCACTGAGACTCATATCAAAACCCACATTAAGCCACAACACACTCCACTTTAAACAACAATATACACAACTCCGACCCACGGCACACCTCAGTGAAACCACTGCACACAACACTGAGACACAAGTATACAAATGTGACCCACAGCACTCCTCACTCAGACGTAAACCTCACTGACAACCACAGCAAACCCCACTGAAACCCACAGCCCACCCCACTTTCAAGCACGGTGCACCCCAGTTTTAACCACAATATACCTCACTGTGACCCACGGCACACGACGACAAAACACATCACTGAGACACATAGTGCATAACTGAGACCTATAGCACGCCCCACTCAGACACAAACCTAATTGACAACAACGGCAAATCAGAGACTCACAAAACACCCCACGTTAAGCCACAGTACACCCTACTTTAAATCACAATATATCCCACCATGATACACAGCACACCTCAGTGAGACCACCATACACATCATTGAGACCCAGAGTCCATATATGAGATACAGAGCACAACCCACTGACACACAAACCTCACTGAGAACCATAGCAATCCTCACTGAGACCCACAGCACATCCCACGTTAAACCAGAGTACACTTCACATTAAACAACAATATACACCACTGGGACTCACAACATAGCTCAATGAGACCATCATACACATCACTGAGACCCAGAGTACATCACTGAGACTCACAGCACACCCAACTCAGACACAAACATCACTGAGAACCACAGCAAACCTCACTGAGATGCACAGCACCCACCACACAGAGAAAAACCTCACTGAGAACCACAACCCACCCCACTTTAACACATAGCACACTGCACTCTAAAACGCAACCCACTGCTACCCACAGCATAACTCAATGAGACCACTGCACACATCAGTGAGACCCAGAGTACATAACTGAGACCCACAGGACACCCCATTCAGACTCAAACCTCAGTGAGAACCAAAAGAAAAATCACTGAGACATTCAGAACACCCCACTTTAACTCACATTACACCCCACTTCAAAACACAATATACTCCACTGTGACACAGAGCACACCTCATTGAGACCATAGTATACAACAGTGAGTAAACAACAGTAAGATCCAGAGGACATAAGAGAGACCCACAGCACACTCCACTCAGACACAGACCTCAATAATAATCACAACAAACCTAAGAGACCCAAAGAACACCCCACTTTAAGCCACAACACACCCCACTTAAAATCTCATTATGCCCCACTGAGACCCACAGCACAGCTCAGTGAGACCACCGCACAAATCACTGAGACCCAGAGTACATATCTAAGACCCAGAGCACACCCCACTCAGACACATACCTCACTGAAAACCACAGCAAACCTCACTGATACCTACAGGACACCCCACTTTAAGCCACAGCATTCCCCATTTTAAACCACAATATATCCCTCTGAAACCAACAGCATACATCAGTGAGATCAATGCACATAACTCTGAGACACTGAGTATAAATATGACCCATAGCACACCCCACTCAGATGTAAACTTCAGTGATAACCACTGCAAACTCACTGAGACCCACAGCACACTCCACTTTAAACCATAGCACACCCCAATTTTAACCACACTATATCCCACTGTGACCCACAGCACACTTCATCAAGACCACTGCACACATCACTGAGACTGAGAGTACATAACTAAAAACCACAGCACACCCCACTAAGACACAAATCTCACTGAGACCTACAACATGCCCCACATAGAGGAAATTTCATTGAAAACCACAGCACACTCCACTTTCTTGTTTTTTCTTTTTTTGTTTTTCTTTTTTTTTTGGTAAAGTTATTGCTACAGGGCATGTGTGCTCACCAGAAAGACAGAGAGAGACAGAGAGACAGAGGGACAGAGTGCAAGAAATCACCCCCTAAGGTGACTGGCCATGCCACAATCCCTTCTCCTCTGTTCTCTTCTTGGGATCTTGGGCACATGTGCACATATGCTCAGTGTAAGTTTAAGCCAATGGATCCAGGACTTGAACTGGGGTCGACTACATGGGAGTCTAGTGACATAGCCATTACGCTAACTGCTTGTCCCAGCACACCCCACTTTAACCCACAGTACACCCCACTCTAAACCACAATATACCCCACTGTGACCCACAGCACACCACATAGAGACCACCAAACACATCACTGAGACACAGAGTACATAACTGAGATATAGCACACCCCACACAGGCATAAACCTGATTGAGAACAAGAGCAAATCTCAGACACACAAAACAACCCACTTTAAGCCACAGTACACCCTACTTTTAATCACAATATACCCCTCTGCGACACACAGCACACCTCAGTGAGACCCACACATATCATTGAGACCCAGAGTCCATATATGAGAACCAGAGCACAACCCACTGAGACACAAATCTCACTGAGAACCACAGCAATCCTCACTGAGACCCACAGCACATTCCATGTTAAGCCAGAGTACACCCCACTTTAAACAACAGTATACACCACTGTGACTCACAGCACAGCTCAGTGAGACCACCACACACATCATTGAGACCTCAAGAACATAACTGAGACAGCACACCCCACTCAGACACAATTCATTGAGACCACCTCACACATCCCTGAAACCTACCATACAAATATGAGACACACAGCACACCTCACTCACTCTAAAACCTCACTGAGCCCAACAGCAAACCAAACTGACACCCAGAGTAACATTCATTGAATCAGGTTTGCTTGGGTCTCAGTGTGCTTTGAGTCTGAGCGAGGTGTGCTCTTGGTCACAGTTTTGTGTTGTGGGTATTAGTAGTGTGTTTGGTGGTTTCACTGAGGTGAGCTGTGGATTGCAGTGGGTTGTGATGTAAATTAAAGTGTGGTGTGCTGTAGATGCACTCTGTTTCCCAGTGAGGATTGCTGTGGGTCTCAGTGAGGTTTGGGTCTGAGTAGTTTGTGCTGTGGGTATCAGTGATGTGTGCATTGGTCACAGTGAGGTGTGCTGTGGGTTGCAGTGGGGAGTGATGAAGGTTAAAGTGGGGTGTGCTTTGGATCTCATTGAATGGGACTGTGGGTCTTGGTGAGGATTGACTTGGGCCTCAGTGAGGTTTGGGTCTGAGTGGGGTGTGCTGTCAGTGCAGTGTTGTGCTGTGTGTCTCAACGATGTGTCTGGTGGTCTCACTGAGGTGTGCTGTAGGTTAAAGTAGGGTGTGCTTTGGATCTCAGTGAACTGAGCTGAGGGTCTCAATAAGTTTTCCTATGGGTCTCACCAAGGTTTGAGTCTGAGTAGGGTGTGATGTGTGTCACAGTTTTGTTCCGTGGGTCTCTGTGATGGTTCTGGTGGTCTCACTGAGGTGTGCTGTGGGTCCCAGTTGAGTATGCTATGGGTTAAAGTGGGGTGTGCTGTGGAAGTCAGTGAACTGTGCTGTTTGTCTCAGTGAAGATTGATGTGGGTCTCAGTGAGGTTTTGTTTTGAGAGGGTTGTTTTGTTGGTCAGTTTCATTCTGTGTGTGTCAGTGATGTGTGTGGTGGTCTCACTGAGGTGTGTTGTAGGTCGTAGTTGGGTGTCCTGTGGATTAAATTGGGGCATGCTCAGAATCCCAGTGAATTGTGACCACATCCCTACAGGAGGTACATTTTCCCTCTCTCTTTGTTTCTCTGTCTCTCTCTGGCAAACTTATATATCTTGTGGTAAATAAAAAACTTACAGCTTTTACAGGGCTAACACAAAACAATTTAAATGTTTTATATACAAATAATATCTTCTAGATTAACTAATTAATCTCTTGTAGGTATTTTTGGATTAAGAATAGATTACTTTGGACCTATGCATAAATCTATAACAATGATTTGTTTTATAAAATTTTGAGACAACAATCAAAATGTCATATTTTTATCCATCTGTTTAATGAAATCACTAAACTAAATATAATTATTAATATAGTTATCTCATTTTAAAAAATGATGACTATCTGTAAATACCACATTTAAGTTTTAGCAATTGCAGGGGGAAAACAGTTATAAAAGATTAGAATAAACAAAAGTATCAAAATTAAACAACTTTATTTTCTCCTAAAACATCATATTTAACTTTAAAATGCTAATCTCATGAAGAAAATCAGTTTTTCATTGGAGTTTTTACCATATGTAAAAAATAAAAAATATCATGACTTAAAAATATCATGATCTTTTATTGATGTAGCAGCAGTGTATCATATATGTTAGTGATAGTCATCTTTTATCTTAACATAGCATCTAGTTCTTTTTAATAGGTACATTTTTATGGAATCAATCACTTTGGGAAATAATGGACTTAAGTTAGAAAAAGAGAAAAAGAATAGAAATTCATTACACTTTTAGAGTTCAATTCAAACTTTTCAAAACTTTCTTTGGCTGTGCATCAACAAACTTATCAAAGCACCTGCATAGGAAGTATAAAAGAAAATATGTGCCAAATACACACTACAACACTTTTGAATCACTTTCAGAAAACCCAGGTTCTGCAATAAGCAGCAAAAAAATTACATCTGATATATATATATATCATATATATATATATATATATGATATATATATATGTATTCTTTGCCATTGAAAGAAGTTTGCAGAACCTCAAAAGCTTCCTGCCCCCCATGGTTATAAGTTTCCTCACACAGCCCAAAGGTGCCCCATATCAGCTTAGTGATAAGATCTTGGGCCTAATCCACTGAGCCACAAAATCTGGAGAAGAAATTCCTTAATGGCAAAGTTTTCAGTGTCTGTTTAAGTCAATGGCTGACATAATATGGTATGACAGGAAATGTCACCTTGTTGAGACCATCTATTTACTTTGTCACCTCTCGAATATTAGTTGACTTATGGTCACACTGGATTATCCCAGATGAGAAGCAAGTGACAGATGTTTTACTTTAAAAAGTTCCTTTTTCAATTTTTTTAAAGCATACTACAAAATCAGTTTAAAAATGGTTAACCTCCAGAAATTTTTTTTTTTTGAGAGGTTTTCGCTATAGGGTGCGTGCGCTCGCCAGACAGAGAGAGACATAGAGACAGAAAGCGAGAAATCACCCCCCAGGGGGGATGGTCACGCCGCAATCCCTTCTCCTCCATTCTCCTCTCAGGATCGTGGGCACGCACGCACACGTGCCCGTCATGAGTTTTAAGCCACTGGGTCCAGAACGTGAACCGTGGTCGACTACATGGGAGTCCAGCAACATAGCCATTATGCTAACTGCTGGTTCCCAAGACATTTTTCAAAGAGAAATTTTCTTGTGGAATTTCTTTCAGTTACTTCTTAAAGGTAACTGTATGTTTTCCTACTCTTTCTTTGTCAAAGGAAAGTATGATTTTCAAATACGTACGTCATTGTTTTTCAATGTCTCCTTCGAAATTTATTTTTAATTATTACATTAGTGTATATTCTAATTCCTATTTGGAACAACATTTATAAGTATATAACAATGTGTATATTTCCAATTTAAAGGCTTACACTGCTCTCTTCTAGGTCTAGGTTATTTTCCTTGTCTTTTTGTCATTAATGCAGTCAAGGATTTAGATAAGTTTTTCTCAGTTCTTTAGGTCTTGGGCACACCCAGACTTTTATCTCTCTGACTCAATATTATTCAACACTAAGATTAGGAATTACAATTTTGGCAAAGAGAGAAAACAGAAACTGGATATGTTCTTCCACTTGAGTAGACAAAAAAAAAAAAAAAAAAAAAAAAAAAAAAAAAACGGGGACTAGAAAAACGCAAAATATTGGGACTAGCAGATGGCATAATGATTATGTCACTGGACTCCCACATAGTCAACCATGGTTTGAGCCCAGACTCAGCAACTTAAAACTCACACCATACACATGTACGTGAATGCCCAAAGTACTGAGAGGAGAATGAAGGAGAAGGGATTGAGGCATGCCCCCCCCAGCCCTTCCTTCCCCCGCCACCAGGGAGGGGGTGATTTCTTGCTTTTTGTCTCCCCAATGAGTATATACACCCTCTAGCAAAAATCTCTTTCTCAAAAAAATAAAAATAAAAAGGAAAGAAAAAAACATTCCAGACATTGGACAAAACAATTCAGATAAGTTATCTCTGAGAAACAGGGAACAAAATAAGTATGATTGTCACAGCTTTCTACTGGGAGAGGATTTGGGGGCTGTGGCAGAAGGATGGAGAACCATAGAAGAGACTGGCAAATGCCCTGAGTTGAAAATACACGACTGAGTGACTGGAGATATGAAGGCCAGAATTCTCAGAAAGGAGAGGGCTGCATGGAGAGAGATTTCTTGAGACTTGCAGTTTCTCATATCTGTGAGAGAAACTCTTTGAGGCCAGAAAAAGAACCACCCAAAAGGATTAGAGGCAACAGGAATGAGAGTTCACACTGTCTGTTCTGAAATAAATCATATTCCTGCCTGCCAGTGTGGAAAACTCCATAATTCACTGGAAATGCAGAGTAGTTTCCCCTTAGTGATAAGACAAAATTAACCCTAGATCCAATGTTATTCTGGCTCCACCTAACAAAATCCCCAAAAAAGAGTGAAAATGATGATCTGCTTAAAAATAGTTTAATTTTGTCCCCAAATAAGATTCAAACATATGTATAGCAATTTTAAAAATACTGCACACACAAAAAATTCAAAATGTTCTGACATCAAATAAAAAATAAATTTCCATGGAACCAGGAAAATACAATTCATAATGAACAGAAAATCAATTAGCCAAAACTGACTCAGAAATAACAGATAATAGAATTAGTTGACTAGAACAAACTGCTCTTATAACTGTATTGCCTATCTACAAGATAGAGAAAAGAATGAAGATTTTTAAATAGGGACATGGAAAGTACTATAAAAGATATAAATCAAGCTTCTAGATAAGAAAGTTTAATATCTGAGATAAAAATAATATTAATAGCAATCTAGGCATTTCAAAAGAAAAGTGTAGTAAAATAAAGTTAAAGAAATAGAAATTGGAGCCAGCTACATTGGGTGGTGAAATGCTATATAATATATATATATATATATATGAAGCTGGATTCCACATGGCTGAATGTGGTCCAAATCCTGTCTCCCAAGACTTGCAAAAATGCACATGAGCATGTCTGTCCAAAATGCCGATGGGATGGAGAAAAGGATCATAGTATGATCATGTCCCAATGGGTGTTGCTTTCTCTCTCTCTCTTTCTCTTTTTGGGCCCTCTGGAAGTAAATAATAATAAAGACAGATATTATTCAAAAGCAAACACAGGAGAAAAATTACTGAAAAATGAGTGAGAGGAGCTCAAGTGAGCTGTGAGACAAAGTCAAACAACATAATATTTTTGACATTCCCAAAGTAGGGAGATAAAAATCATATAAAAAATAATAATGGCTTTCCTCATTTAATTAAGCCTATAAATACACATATCCACTATTTCTTTAAACCTATAAACATATGTACACATTTAATAAACTTCAAAAAAATCAACTCAAATTAAATCCAATCACTTAAATATAGTAACAATAAGAAAATCTTTAAAGTCAGTCTGAACACAAAATAC
>NW_006159937.1:626601-645446 GCF_000334495.1 Tupaia belangeri chinensis | reverse complement strand
GGAAAGAGTTCTGCAGTTGAGAACTCTTAAGTAAATAGAATTTATTTTAAATATCTTCTGTGTTCATAGATAATCATGCACCTATCATGTATAGAGAAATAAAACATGCGAAAATATACACTGACTTGAAGGGCACAAAAATGCAGGTAAACTCTTGTACTATGTAAATAATACGGAAATATGAACAAATGTATACTAGCAAATTCCACATATATTTGAAATGAGTGGAGTCCTTAAAAGAAAAAGAAGACATAAAATTTTACTAAAGAAGTTATAGATAATCCAAGTAATCTTATCTTTACTTAAATACAGAGATCTTCTAATACAAAAAAACAAAGTCTCATATAACTTCTTTAGGAATTTCTACCAAACATGAATCAAAGCAAAACAAAAATAATACTAACCTCATAAACTCTTAAGAAATTTAAATAGAAGTTAATTCTTCCTGAATGGTTTAAGGGCAGTGTTACCCTAAGCACAAAAACAATACTACAGTGTTCTTCAAGAGCAAAGATGCAAAAGATTCTAAGAATTTTTTGGGACCAGTAGTTAGCGTAATGACTATGTCGCTGAACTTCCATGTAGTCGACCACAGTTCAAGTCCTGGACCCAGTGACTTAAACTCATGCTGGGCACATGTGCGTGCATGCGTGCCCAAGATCCTGAGAGGAGAATGGAGGAGAAGGGATTGCAGCATGGCATCTCCCCTGGGGGCTGATTTCTCACTTTCTGTCTCTCTGTGTCTCTCTGTCTTTCTGGCAAACGCACGCGCCCTGTAGCAAAAACCTCTAAAAAAAAATTCTAAGAATGTTTTTCAATTCAAATCCAACAGTATATAAAAATTACAGTGTATCTTTACTAATTGATACTAATTTGAACTAATTCCAGAAATGTAAATTGATTTTGACTCAAAAATATCTCAATATATTGGGAAACTTGATAAAGAATAGCTACAAAACACCTACATATATTATTATAATTTATCATAATAGAGTAGTCACTTTCCCCTCAAGCATTAGGACACAGCAAAGATAGCATCTATCATCACTTCTCAACATTTGACTACAACTGTAGCCAACGAAATGAGGTGCGAAAAATATGAGCCACCTGGCTTGGGAAATCACATGTAAAACTGTCTTTATCTGTAGATAATATACTCATGCATGTAGAAAATTTTAGCAATTCTTACAAAAATCTAGAATTGTTAGGTGAGTTTATCAAGGTATAGAATATATCAGTTTTTATGAAAATTCATTATTTTATAAATAATAACCACCAATTGAATTGAAATTAGTAAGTAATGCCATTTAAAATAGCATCAACATCTAACATACACAGTAATAGATCTTACAAAAGAGGTCCATGGTTTGACATATTACAAATATTATTCTCTCATACTGCCAAATACTGTTTATGTCAAAATACTGTGTATTTCTCATATTTCAAAATACTCAGAGAAATTAAAGAACACTTAAATGCATGGATACATAATACTTTGCTCCTATGTCAGAAATATGAGCATCATCAGATTTTAATTCTCCCCAAATTGACTCAGGATATTATTAAAGAAAATCACAGTGTGCTGGTTTCTCTTCTTTCTCTTCCTCACACGTCATCTTGTTCCTGCCCCACCCACCTTTTCTTTGCTCCTCTTTTATCTTTTAAGAAAGTCAGAGGACCTGGCATAGGGAACACAACTGAGGGGGAAAAACATGTCCAGAGCAATTACACTACCCAAATTTAGGATTTACAAACTACAGAAATAAAGGTAAATAGGCCTAACATAATAGAATCCAGAAATACATACATGGCCAATTGATTTTCTCAAAGGTGTGAAAATAATTCAGTGGATAAAGAATTGTCTTTCCAATGAACAGTACCAGGGTGCTGAAAAAAAGGGGGAAACAAGAATTTTGATTTATAATTCACAATACATATAAAATATTCACTCGGAATGGGGCATATCTAAATGGAAAACTTAGCAGTACAAAATGCTAGAACAAAATACTGGAGATCTTTCATTTCAAATTATGCAAATATTTCATACATAAAACACTAAAAGCAAGGAAAAAAAAAAAAAACGAAGCATTCCTTTCATGTAGCATTCTCTCATCTTCCCTGAATCCAGTTATACAGTTCAAGTCTCTTTCCAAGGTTTCATTGTTCCTCTGGGCAGCCCTAAGGAAGTTCCTTTCTCAGAAAGGTTTGGATTGAAGATTTGATATGGTTCATAAGAAACATTCAAGGCATCCTTTGCCTTGATAAACTCTGGAAACTCTGAGTACGGACTTTTACTGGTGCATCTAGATCTTGCTCTGCTCTCAGAATATGTTGATTTTGCAAATGTAAGTTCAGTATTAACTTCCATGCCAAAAAAGAATCATGGGAGATAGGATAAGCTCAATGAGTAGTCACCTTGAAGCTACTCTCATGAGACAGAGATGAGAAAGAACTCATTTCCTCCTCCATGAAATGAGAGGTTAAAAAGATGCTATTCAAATGATTTTCCAAAGAAATTATTTTCTATTGAATGTTTTCTACTTCAACTTCAATCCTCATATACCTACAGAAATAAAAGTGGGTATTTTTTTTTCCTTTCTCAGAAAACTCATCATGACCCATGTGAGTAATATTAAATGGCTTATTGAATTATTTATTTATTTATTTATTTATTTATTTTTGTGCCAATTATTGTTTGGCTGTCAACCTTCTGTGCCTAACTGACTGAAATGCATACAAAATGAGTCTTAATTAACAGTTTCAAATCTAATACTCAGATTCACTTCATTTACTATCATAAAAACTGTTCTTCCTGATAACCAAGTTAAGGATTTTTGTGCAACTGTCTACATTTTTTGGGCAGACTAATTTTGTGTGATTACTTAGTTTTGCTTCATTCATTCTTTTACCATCATGCATTCAATGGCTTCAATGTTTTTATTACAGCCATATAAAATGAGCTCATCCGATATCCATTTATTAATAAAGATTTTAGTATTTCTTTTCTAGACACCTAAGAAGTCAAATTTATTCTCTTCAGAGTTTATTCATTCAACTTTTTAAATTCCACTGAGATCTCAAGACGATAATGGTCATATGTAGAAAACATTAGACCATCTCATTCCCTTCATGTTCTCTAAACTGGGACAACTTTATCCACACATAAAGGTCTGAACGAATTTTTTATAATCTCAGGAGGTTTTACAGCAACAGTTAGATACAGGTCTAATTTTAAGTCAATATCATTCATTCAAAGAATAAAATATTCATTGAACATATGCTATAAGGCATGAAATATGGCATTCTGTGGAAATAGGAAGGAACAAAAAAAAAAGAATTTCAATTTGTAGAACTTAAATTTCAAAGTAGTCAGAAGATAAGGAAGTGGAAAACATTGGATGTTCTATGTGAAGATAATTATGTTTGCTATAAGTCAATGAAAAGAATCATGACAAAGAGAGTGAGTGAAGAAATGAAACTATTACATAGTTTTTTTTTGATGTTTTGATGAAGATAGGTCTCTGTGAGAAAGTATATTTTGAGCCAATACTTGAAGAAAAAAAGAAACTGAACATGTAGAGGGATCTTTTAGGAAAAGAAGATAGCAAATGCAGAGGCTTTGAGTCTAGACAGTCCCTGCACAATTCATGGCCACAAACAAAGGCAGTGTCTAGATTTGATGTGTAAAACTAAAAATGCTCTGGATGACATCAGAGATTAAGGAAGGGATGAAGTAAAAGTGGACGTTTATAATCATAACAAGAGTTTGGAAGGTTTTAAGCAATACTATAGTAGGAACTAAGTATGTTTTTAAAAAGTGTCTGTCAGTCATGTCTAGTGTAAACGGATGTTTCTCATAGGTAAAAAATAATAATAATGGGACCTAGTTATAAAGTTTTCATGGAATATATTTGCAAGGTAATAATGAGTTAGTTTAGAAAGGTCCTGGCATCATATTGGGAGATAGATTAAGTCTGGAATTTATTCTGGAGAAAAGTTGTTTGAAAATGGAATTGAAAGAAAGGAAGAAATCAAGTTGCTAAATAAATGGGTTGATAAGGAGGCCATTTGTGGGAATTACAAAACAAAACAAAAAAAAAGAGTAGTAAATCAGATTAGAGGAAAGGCACCTCAAGGATTATATTGTGGATGCTTGAATTTTGATATTTCTCTTGGACATATGTAAGTGCATGTCTTAATAGGTGATTTGATATAAAAATATAGAACTCTGTTAATAATACAGAACAGATAATGTAGAAAAACATTTGGGGAGTGGGGAGGAGTAGCCTGATTAAGGCAGCTGGGCTCCTTTTGGCCAACTATCTGGTCAAGTCCTGGACTGGTGGTTTATAAAACATGCTGGGTGTGTTTCTTAATTTAATATAAGTTAAGATATTTAATCTTATAGGACTTGATACAAGGATTTAAAAAATTAAAGAGTGAGGATAAGAGAGTGGTTCCATGCCCAACATTTAGAGGATGGCTACAAGACAATAATTAATAAAGAAAATTAAAAATAAGCTACTCTAAAGCAAGGTACTGATCAGAAGAGGTTGATTCTAAGGCTTGAGAAAGTATATATTTCAAGTGGTTCTTGAACAATACCTTCCAACAATTCAAGTAAAATGAGGAAAACAAAGTGACTATTAGCTGTGGCTACAAAGAGATTGCCAATGACCATTATGTAAATATTGCAATGAAGCAGTAATGACGGAATTTAGATTAAATTGTATTTGAGAGTAAACGGATACTAAAACCGTCCAAATATCAGTTTGGGATGCTTGTTTCAAAAAGTATTGCCATGCATTTTTTTAAAATAAAAATATAACAATAAATCAATGGAAACTGGAATTATAAAAGATTTTGACTTTGGCTTTGTTTTAAAACGTAGGTATTCCTATGATACAGTTATATCCTGAGGAAAATAATCTAGGAGAAAGAGAGATAATGGTGATATAAAAAGGAAGTGAGTGAATAACTACAGGAGCTAAGTTTCAAAAAGTCAAGAGGAAATAAGATTCCAACTGTGAATTACAGGTTTGATCTTTGGGATCATTTATTCCACTGTAACTAGGGAAAAGACAAAGAATATGGGTAATGATGCATATACTTTTGTAAATTGGTAGAGATAAAAGGAAGAAGTTTCTATTTTATTTCTCATAATTCAGCAAATGAATCTGAGGTAAAACCATCCATTTAAAGGAAAGCAAGATGTAAAGGTAAAAAACTAAGTGACTCAAGGAATGGGAAAGTAATTAGGCAGTTGTAAATACCCTGAAGTTTGTAGTTATAATCTGAAAGTAAAAACAGTCTATAAGTTCTCTTTCTTTTCCCCCTAAACTTTCTTCAATAGTTCTTATGCTTAGGCAGTAAAAAAGGTAAGAAGTCTCTTTTAATCAGTGTTAAAATGCCTCCAGACATCAAATGAAGCTTTATTTCCGAAGAGGAGATCTGGATGTACTCTGGAATTTGAGATGGTCATCGGAAAGTGAGAACGTGAGGGAAGGTGATAGGTACTGGACAAAGTGGTGAAGTCCAGGAATGGGAATTGTAACTTCAGTTGAAGTTTTGGAGTGCAGAGTCCAGAGCAAGAAGGAAGACTGAAAGATGATCATAAGAAAATGGAGTAATTGGAGTTCAAATTGTATAGGCATTAAAAAAAAATACAGTTGAGAATATGCCTATATGATGACTACTGAACAGGTGAGTAAGCCAAAAACCTTGAGCATGGGGTTGAATCATCCCTAGAACTATGGAAATCCCAGAGAATAATTATACAACTATATACAGGAAAGTACTAAGCCTCGTTAATAGAGTCATAAAGCAACGTCTTTGTTGATAAATCCAAATTGTCCAAGTAGGTGAGAGACAAAGTCATTAGTTGGGAGCAACAGGCCTTGGTCTATAAACTTGATCAACTTTATTCTGCTCTTAAGACTTTACTTTTTTATTCAGCCCCTTGAAATTTTGTTCTCTGAAAACTCAGTGTCAGATAATGTAGAAAAACATTTGGGGGAACGGGAGGAGCAGCCAGTAGCATGATGATTAAGGCAGTTGGGTCCCTCTTGGCCAACTATCTGGGACAAGTTCGTTATTCTCTATGCTTTCTCTGTTTTGGCACACCACATAGTTCTTAAGAAAAGTGTGTGTGTGTGTGTTATTTATTTATGAAACAGTTAATTATTTAATAATTACTATATGGCACCTATATAATGGTATATAGTGTATGATTAAATTATAATAGTGAAAATATAAATCAAACTGCGGTAGACTACATAGGAGTCCAGCGCCTTAACCACCATGCAACCTGCTTTTAAAACATACTTACACAGCCAGCAGGTGATGTGGTGGTTAAAGCACTAGACTCTCACATAACAGACTATAATTTGAGTCCCAGAACCAGTGGCTTGTTTTCTCACTTTCTCTCTCTTGCAGGCATGTGCCCAATTGCACATTTAAAAATAATAATGATAATTTAAAAAATTAAATAAATAATTCTAAAAAAGTACTGGTAATTGGTATCAATTGACCTTTTCTAAAATGATTGGAGTGCTCTCTTATAAACCTTCAAATCTATACCTACCTAAGAATCTTAGAATATATATAAAAATTTTCCAAAATTCAGTGACAAGGTAACTAGCACTATAGTATTAATCATGATGACTCCCAAACTATGAATAACGATCCTATCTTCCTTCAAACATTGAAATTAGAATCTATTGGTTATTTCCCACTTTATATTTATAGCCACCACATTTGTATAGATAGATACAAGGTAAGAACAACTATTTATCTGTTGGATTTTTATCAAGTTTCACAGTGACTATTTAATGTCTTTTTATGTATCTCATTTTGTGCCATTAAAGAACCACCATTTAAAAAGCTTAAAACACTTGTTTGATATGTAAAATCCACGTTGTAAGAAGCACATGACTTTAATTTCTCCAGAAGATGAAAGATTCAATGCTTATATTTTGGTACAAAACATGCCCTTTGCCTCATAAATAGATCTTAAAATATAAATACATTTTAATATACCAGTTAAAACAATTATCATTTCATTTTGGAAAACTCTGTATCTTTTTTTTTTTTTTTTTAGAGGTTTTTGCTGTAGGGCGCGAGCACACGCTAAACAAACAGACAGAGACAGAGACAGAAAGTGAGAAATCACCCCCAGAGGGATGGCCACACCATAATCCCTTCTCCTCCATTCTTCTCTTGGGATCTTGGGCACCCACACACACACGCCCAGTGTGAGTTTAAGCCACTGGGTCTGGGACTTGAACTGTGGTTAGCTACATGGGAGTTCAGTGAAATAGCCATTACGCTAACTGGTGGTCCCTGTATCTTTTTTTTTTTTTTTCTAAGAGAGATTTTTGCTATAGGGCATGTGCGCTTGCCAGAAAGAGAGAGAGACAGAGAGACAGAAAGTGAGAAATCACAACCCAGAGGGTATAGCCACATAGCAATCCCTTCTCCTCCATTCTCTTCTCAGAATCTTTAGCATACACCCAACATGAGTTTAAGCCTCATGGTCCTCTGGGACTTGAACAGTGGTCGACTACATGGGAGTACAGCGACATAACCATTATGCCATCTGCTCATCCCCAAATTCTTTATTTTTGGCTATATGTGAAGTTATTTACCAAACCTTCACGTGCAACATAATTTTTTTCCTTCTCTTCCAAACCTTACTTGTTAAAAAAAAGCAGTAGGTAGCTGCTAATAAGTGTGACAAGAATTTAATATTTTATGTGCCTTTTGAACTAACAACATTTGAATGACTGATGCTAAGTTTTAATGTGTAATGAATATAATAAAGATTAGTATAAATGCTTCTTTAGCCACATATTCATAATGTCGTGAATGTGTGGTTATATTTCTTTAGAAGAAATAATTTTTCAGTGTTTGCCAGTTTGTAGCAACTTGGTGAGAGAGCTTCAGAAATATATAAATAAATAATTGATGAACAAAAAAAGGAAATAATAAAAGAAACTAGATGCAGTATTTTTTTTTATGTTTTTAGGTTTTTGGTATAGGGCGGGTGCACTCACCAAACAGACAGAGAGAGACAGAGAGATAGAAAGCGAGAAATGACTCCCCCAGAGGGAATGGCCACGCCGCAATCCCTTCTTCTCCATTCTCCTCTTGGGATCTTGGGCATGCTTGCACACACGCCGGGCAGGAGTTTTAAGCCACCGGGTCCGGGACGCAAACCGTTGTCGACTACATGGGTGTCCAGCAACATAGTCATTACGCTAACTGCTGGTCCCACTAGATGCATTATTATAGGAAAGTAAAACAAAGTGGAATGATTAATCTTAGTGGCTTTCATGGTAAATTGTTTTTTTTTTGAATCTTTTTTTATTTTAAAATTTTTATATACATTCAATCACATTATTTAGCTTACAAAGTGAACATTTCAATATGTGAGCATTTCTCCCCAGTCCAGTTGATCAAAATATCTTTAACTGATAACACCACACCTCCCCATCCCATCAATGCTCTGCTTCTGTATCCCTCCTCCAAATGTCCTTCCTCAGGTTCCGCTTCTCCGCACACACCACGTCTGGAACTAACCCCCATCTCTTGTGTTTGTACAACCTTATTGACATACTCTCCTTCATAGGCTGGCTGGGTTCACCCAGTGGTATATCTTCCATATTCTTCCACTTTCTATCAAAAGCCAGGTTTATTTTATTTTATTTTATTTTATTATGACTGAATAGTATTCCGTAGAGTATGTGTGTCACAGTTTTTCAATCCATTCATCCGTATGTGGGCATTTGGGTTGGTTCCATGTCTTAGCAATTGTGAATAGTGCCGCAAGAAACTTCGATGTGCAAGCACTTTTCCAATGAAGAATTCTTCTGTCCTTTGGGTAGATACCAAGGAGAGGGATTGCTGGGTCATATGGTAGTTCTATTTGTAGATTTTTGAGGAATCTCCAAATTGTTCTCCACAGTGGCTGGACCAATTTACATTCCCGCCAGCAGTGTAAGAGAGTTCCCCTTTCACCACACCCCCAGCAACACATATCATTTTTTTTTTTTTTAATCTTAGACATTCTGACTGGGGTTAGGTGGTATCTCAATGTTGTTTTGATTTGCATTTCCTTTATGATGAGAGATGATGAGCATTTTTTCATATGCCTCTTGGCTATTTGTATGTCATCTTTAGAGAGTGTTTTTTTTTTTTTTTTCAACTCCTTTTCCCATCTTTTAATAGGGTTGATGGTCCTCAGAATGGGAAAATATTGGCTTTTTGTATGTCATCTTTAGAGAGTGTTTTTTTTTTTTTTTTTCAACTCCTTTTCCCATCTTTTAATAGGGTTGATGGTCCTCAGAATGGGAAAATATTTTTTGTTAATTATGCATCAGATAAGGGACTGATAACCAGAATACACAAGAAATGCAAATTGTTTTTCATAGACTATAAAGAGAAAAAAATAAAGTCACAAAATAGCATATTGTATTTGGAAATTGACAAGTTCATATATTCATACAAAGAATATTGTATAAAATGGTCTTCAACAAGTTTGAGGAAAATGCAAATTATTTAAAAACAATGCCAGTTTTAAAACTGCTTGCAAAAGGTTAACTCACATTTTAATTTTATTTTCCTACAAAGTTTTTAATGTTGCTGAAAAAAAATCCATGTACAATGCTCATATTCAAAATATCTAGCAGATAAGACAATATGAAAAGCAGCTCATACTAAGATTCCTGTGTTTCAAGTTCAAAGATAAGCAAACTTTGTGGGACCAGCAGTTAGTGTAATGGCTATGTCGCTGTACTCCCACGTAGTCAACTGCGGTTCCAGTCCTGGACCCGGTGGCTTAAACTCACCCCGGGCGCGTGTCCTAGATCCCGAGAGGAGAATGGAGGAGAAGGGTTTGTGGCATGGCCAACCCCCCTGGGGGGTGATTTCCTGCTTTCTGTCTCTCTGTCTCTCTCTGTCTGTCTGGCGAGCACATGCGCCCTATAGCAAAAACCTCTCAAAAAAAAAATAATAAGTAAACTTCGTAAGCTTATGTGATTGGTTATTGAAAAATGAAGAGAATTTGTTCAATTCAATTCTGACTATACACACACATATACGCAAACATACATCTCACACTTACAAATATACGCTCTCATACACACCAAATATACATGTACATACAATAACGTAAGACTTAACTTTGGTAGGTGCTTGGAGCATGTTTCTGTTTGATTTAGTAATGTTTATGATTAAATTATAATGATGGAAATATAAGTCTTTAAAATGATTTTACTCTCAAATAAATGTAATGTGTTCACATATTAAAAGTAAAGATATTACATTGACCTTGATTTTCCAATTTCTTCAAATTCAGAAATATATTTGAAATAATAAAACATTATTATAGCCTGCTTTATGCAAGTTTTAATGTTCACTATTTTATAACCAGAGAAGAAAGTTATTAAGGATTTATATTCTTTTACTCTAAAAGCTATAAGAATTATGTACTCAGTGATCAGAAATAAATTCACAAGGAACTATATATGTGATTAATAATTTGTTTTGTTTAAAAATATTTGTTTGGGACTGTTGGTACCATTTAATATGTACCATATTTCCCAAATATTATTTTGTGTTTGTGTCTATATTTACTCATGGTGTATGCATGTGTGTGTGTTATGAAGAGGAATCTAATATAACAAAATAAGTATTGTAAACTTTTGTTATATGTAAAAGTAATACAGGTTTCCTATCAAAACTAAAAATAATTAATTAAAAAAATGGGACCAGCAAATGGCATAATGTTTACACTGCTATACTCCCACATATTCTATAGTTAATGGTGGTTCGAGTCTCAGACCCGTTGGCTTAAACTCACACCAGGAACGTCTGAGTGCATGCTCAAAATCCTACGAGAATAATGGTGAAGGGATTGTGGCATGGCCATCTCCCCAGAGACTGATTTCTCAGTTTTCATCTCTCTGTCTTTCTCTCTCTCTCTCTGGTGAGCACACACATTCTATAGTAAAAATCTCTCTTAAAAAATACACACACACACACACACACATAAAGAATAATTTAAAATACCATCAAGAATACATTTGTGAATAGTTACTATAAAATTGTCTAATGAAACTATATATACTTATAAACACATATGTTTATGTATATGTACACACAAAGAAATATACAGTAGTAATTTTGGAAAGACTGTGGTAGGTAGAAATACAATTATATTTCTTAATATTTTAATGTCATATTACTAACATAAATAAAATCTTATGTGTAGTTTTCCAGGCATTTCACAAAATGAACATTCTTGTGTAACCAGCGAACAAATTAAAAATAGAAAACAAAACATAATTTCAGAAGCTTCTCTCATGTCCTTGCCTAGTCACTGGTCACCCAGGAATAATCACTCTCCTGTTTTTTGAAAAGATGATCTTGACTCTTGGAATTAGACATAAAAGAGGGTTTCAGAAAGTTCATGGAAAATGAATATGATTAAAAAACTATGCATGGATTTAGTAAACTGTTGTACCACAATAAATTTGTACATTATTTAATTATATTTTTCCAAAACTTTTTTTTGAAGAGGTTTTTTGCTATAGGGCACGTATGCTCACCAGAAAGACAGAGAGAGACCGAGAGACAGAAAGTGAGAAATCACCCCCCAGGGGGTATGGCCACCCTGCAATCCCTTCTCTTCCATTCTCCTCTCTGGATCTTGGGCATGCATGCACATACACCACCAGGTTTGGGACTCAAACTGTGGTCGACTACGTGGGAGTCCAGCAATATAGCCATTACGCTAACTGCTGGTCCCTCAAAACTTTTTGAAATACCCTTAAACATAGAATTATGTCTTCTTTGTGAATAGATTTCATTGCTCAGTATTTTGTTTGGGAGCATCATCCGAGGTCTTGTGTGTAAGAATTTTTGCTATACAGAACTACATCGTATAAGTATGCCAGAATTAGTGTATGACAATTTTTCAGTTTTACAACTGGCGAATATACTGATGTTGCTGAGCACTTTGGTTGTTCATCTGTTTGTTTGGAGAGATTTTTGCTATAGGGTATGCACACTCACCAGAAAGACAAAGAGATGGAGAGAGAGAAAGTGAGAAATCACCCCATGGAGGAATGGCCATGCCACAATCACTGCTCTTCCATTCTCCTCTCAAGATCTTAGGCATATGTGCACAGGCCCTCAGCCTGAGTTTCAAAGACTCAAACTGCAGTCAGTCATGTGGGGAGTTCAGTGCCTTAACCACTATGCTACGTGCTCATCTAATTGTTCACATTTTTATCTCTTATAAACATGTATACTTCTTTTTCCTTTTTTTTTTTTTTTTTGGAGAGATTTTCGCTATAGGGCACGTGCGCTTGCCAGGGAGACAGAGAGACATTAGAGACAGAAAGCAAGAAATCACCCCCCAGGGGGAATGGTCACGCCGCAATCCCTTCTCCTCCATTCTCCTCTCGGGATCGTGGGCACGCATGCACACACGCCGGGCGTGAGTTTTTTTAAGCCACCGGGTCGGGATGCAAACCATGGTTGACTACGTGGGAGTCCAGTGACATAGCCATTACGCTAACTGCTGGTTCCTAAACAAGTATATTTCTTGTAGTGGATATATGAATAATTTATGGTGAACCAGGAGTATAAGCAACTAGGTCATGAAACATGTTATTTAACATGTTTTTAATATATACTGGAAAGTTTGTTTTCCAAAGCTATTGTGCCATTTTACACTGCAGCAGTGTACAAGTCCCAGATTCTACTTATCTTCACAAGAATTTGTCATTATATTTTCATTGTGTTGATTTGAAAGGGTGTATATCAGTATGGTATGATGGGTTTAATTGGAATTGCCCAGCTTGCTAAAAACTTTGAGCAACTTTGTATCTTATAGTCACTTGACTAAATTTTAATAAAATTCTCTGAAGGGTTTTTGTGAGAGCATTCTTTTTGTCTACCTTGATTATATTTCCCAATGAGTATTTTGAAAATATAATTTTTTGAAACCAGTTGGGCCTTCTCTTTTGGAAGTTATGAGCTATAGTTAGTTAAGAGATATAAGTGTATTCAGATTTGATTGGCTTTGTGCCAATGTTCTCTATTACATTATGCTAAAAAAACAATAAAATTAATTGAATTTTCTCAAAGACTTATTGTTTTGTATTTAAATTTAAAAAATAGACCACATTCAAAATTTATTTTTATTTTAAAATTGCTCTTTATTGCTATGTAAATTCTCATGGTTTTATCCAGGAAAAAAATTTTTTTTTATTATACTTTTGTTAGTAAGGTAGTCTCCAGTTTTGGTCTATGTAATTTGGTTTTAATTTTATCCAAATGTCTAAAACTTGCATTTACTTTAGAACTTCAGCTGACTGCTTATTTATTTTTCATTGTTTTAAGCCTGTTAGCATGTCGTGAACTCTTTTAATGTGTACTTTCCATTATTTCTTTTAGAAAGTCTGTCTTACAATTCTTAATATACTTTTTCTTCTCTGCTGTTAAGATTTTTGTCACTTTATGTCATCATAATTTTTAAAGTTTCTCATAACTTTTCTCACCTCCTTGAGAATTTCCATTTCTATTCTGTAAAATAGTTTCTATATAGTGAATTGCATAATCCTTATAAGCACAGTTGGATAAGATTTGGTATATTTTCACCTATAAAGACCCTCTTAACATGTAGAATATTTCTATCAGTTCAGGTAGTTCCCGTATGTCCCTCTGCAGTTCAATTCTCCATCCAAAAGAACCACATTTCTACAACCACAGAGAAATGGGCCTATGCTTGAGTATGTGTGGGTATGTCAGTGTTTTATGTCTAGCTTTTTTTTTTAATATAATGTTAGTGAGATTTTCATATCATTACTTGTCAGTAGTGCACTCATGTTACTGATATGTGGTATTCAATTCTATGAATACTGCACAATTTAACTTTTCATTCATTTCACTGGCATTCTTGGTTTTGGTTGTTGTCTGATATAAATAATGTTGTACTTAAGTTTTGATATATATAATTTCATTTTTCTAAGATAAGTGTTTTTATCTTAAAATAATTTCTCTCTCAGATAAAATCCCATGAGTTTAGTGTTGGTCATAAGAAACAGGTGGAGGGACCAGCAGTTAGCATAATGGCTATGTCACTGGACTCCCATGTGGTCGACCACGGTTCGAGTCCCGGACCCGGTGGCTTAAACTCACGCCGGGCACGTGTGTGTGTGTGCCCAAGATCCCGAGAGGAGTATGGAGGAGAAGGGATTGTGGCATGGCCATTCCCCCGGGGGGTGATTTCTCGCTTTCTCTCTCTCTGTCTCTCTCTGTCTGGTGAACGCACGCACCCTATAGCAAAAACCTCTCCAAAAAAAAAAAAAAAAAAGAAGAAGAAGCAGGTGGATATTTAACTATGTAAGAAGTTGCCAAGTTGTTTTCTAAACTGTTTGTAACATTTTATACTCACCTTTCATTTCAAATGATATATATAAAGTGAAACAAGAATTGAGACTTCATCATCATATTTATCTATGTGGGTATCATTAATACATAAGACAAGAGCCATGCTATAGTCATGATAAGGAAAAAGTCCTGTTTGGAACAGTTTACAAAAATATAACACAAAAGGAAGTGGAAAAAGCAAGTATATTCAGATATTTCAAATAAATTTGTTACACCAGAGCATAAGAAATTGGGGCACTATTTGAGAGGATTTCAAATGGGAAAAGTTTGTTTTTTATAAGATAGGCTGAGTAATAGCATGTTTAGCAGTTGAGAATAATCAAGTAAAGAGAGAAAATATTGACATTGTAATTTAGGGAGACTACAAATATTAAAGTTTAAAGAAAAGATGGCATCGATGCATAAGTAGAGGCAGCCTTAATTTAAGGTGTTGGTGATTTATCTATGGGAGGCAAAAAAAGATATAATATGTGGTTCAATGGCTAAACATGATGGTAATACCTTGTGGACATTTATGTTCTTATTGCTTCTAATCTCTCTCTTTTTTAAATAGTTTACATTTTTTGTAGAAGTCCCTGACCAAAATGAGACAGAGAAATAAAAGAAACTTTAAAATGTTAGAATTGCTATTTTAATATCCAATAGTGTATACTTCAGAGAAAAGATTACTGTCATAAATGAAACTCACTTCATAACAATGGGATCGATTCATCAGAGGATACAATGATCCTAAAGATTCATGCATCAGATAACATAATTCCATTAACATGAAATAAAAAATTGATTTAACTTCAAGGAAAACAAACAAACCCACAGCAGTAGTGTGAGAATTCACTCTGCTACTTTTAACAATAGACCTTATAGGAGGAAAGTCAGTAAAGAGTTACAAAATCTGAGACAAGCAGTTAGTGTAATGGCTATGTCGCTGAACTCCCATGTAGTCGACCACAGTTCAAGTCCTAGATCCGGTGGCTTAAACTCATAAAAGGTGCGTGTGCATGTGTGCCCAAGATCCTTAGAGGAGAATGGAAGAGAAGGGATTGCAGCATAGCCATACCCCACAACCCCACAGAGGGTGATTTCTTGTTTTCTGACTCTCTGTTTCTGTCTCTCTGGAGAGCGCACATGCCAGGTAGCAAAAACTTCTCAAAAAAAAAAAAAGTTACAAAATCTAATCCACGTGTGTAAAACAACTTGAAGTAACTGAAGCTTCTTGAACACACCAACCAACAGCAGCAAGCATATTAATTACAGATGGATACAAACTATTTAGCAAAGTAGACCATGTCCTAGGTCAGGGGCCTTAAGACAAATCCTGCCTAGATCTTTTTTTGTAAACACAGCATCTAAGATTTTGATTTTGATTTTAAAAGGTTTGAGGAAAAAAAATAATGTGTAATATAATTCTATATGATTTGCAAAGCATAAAATACTTACTTTCTGTTCCTTTAAAGAAAAATTTTCTTCACCTCTATTGTAAATCATAGAACACAATATTAGAAATGATCACATTGCAACAAATGTGTTCTTTGGTTGTAATTTAATTACACTAGAAGTGAACAGCTGAATGATGTCTGAGAATCTCTAATAAAAACACTTTAAAATTACATGTGGATCAAAGAAGTCAAAAGGATATTCAAAAGGTTTGAAATTTAAAAAAATGTTTAAAAGAGTATCAAACTTTGTGAGATTCTACTTAAGCAGTTATTGGCTGAGAGGATTCATTTTATTTCATAAAACATTTACATTAGAAAGGAAATGTCTTAATCTACTGCTTTTGGATGTAATCTCAAGAAAGTAGAGAGAGAAAGAAAAATTAAATAATAACAGAAAAAAAAAACAAAAAGAAGAAAATTAGTTAGGAGAAACAGATGAAATAAAAAACAAAAATAATGAAGTCAATAATATTAAGAGCTTTTATTGGATGAGACCAATAAAACTAATAAACTTGTAGCCAAATTGATAAAGAATGGAAACAAAGAAGGTAAGTATTCCAATTTCAGATTGCCACAGATTTTACAATGATCGAAAAAATTATAATTGACTATTATGAACTATTTATGCCAATGAATTTGAACTATTTATGCCAATGAATTTAACAACTTAAATGAAATGGACAAATTTTATTGAAAAGCAAGTTGTCAATAATTGTTTAAGTAAAAATAGGTAAACTATATCTATTAAAATAATTAATATGGAGTTAAAATTCTTTCCATATTGAAAGACTTCACTAATGAAATCTATAGAATATTTGAGGAAGAAATAATACCAATTCGATACAATGTCTTGCGGAGAAATAAAGAGGGGAATTTTCTACTCAATCTATAAGTATTATCCTGATACCAAAGCCAGACAAAAAACTGTAAGAAAAGTATAGACCAACATCTATTACGAGTATAGAGGTAAATTTGTAAACAAAATTTTAACTAATTGAATTGATAACATATTAATTGGATACTATGTCGTGACCAATGGATCCTATCATTGAAATAAAAGTTATCGCTATTCATAATAGCAAAAAGTAAATTAGTAACTAAAATACTAAAAACTGAATTTTATATGATTATCTGAATAGATGTAGAAAAATTATTTGACAAAACATTTGTTCTCCTCATAAAAAAGTCTCAGCAAACTAAGAGCCAAAAAAGCTTCCTCATTATAATACAAATTTAAAACAATGCATCTAAGAAAAATATACAACTAATATTCTACATGATAATCAATTATTTTTTTTCTTATGAAGATAGGAGCAAGCTAATGATCTACTATCATCACATTTGCTAAATATGTTATGGGAGTTTCTAACTTGCAAAGTGAAGTAAGAAAAATATATAAATGATATTCAGTTTTTAAAGGAAAAAGTAAAGCTATCTTTACTTCTGGTCACCATGATAATTTTTGTAAAATCTGATTGGATTGACTAGAACTATTAATATTAAATGTAACACAGTAGTTTAGCAAAGTTACAGGATTCGAAAATCAACATATGTCAATTAAATCTCTATACATTACTAAAAACAATTGAAACTGATATTAATGTCATTTGAAATATTATAAATACTATAAAAATATCAAAGCCAACCACAGGTGCAGAAAACTCTACTCTGAAATACTTAAAATACGTAAAGAAAGAGATCTACCCTGCTTGTGAGTTAGTTAGAAAACTCTAACCCATTGGAGAAATATTATTTTAATCAATTTTTCCCTCATTGATTTATAGATCAGCACAATCTATGTCAAAAGTATAGTAGTTAGGGGCGGTCATGCAGCATGGTGACTAAGAGCACTGGACTCCCATATGGCCAACCACGATTGAAGTCCCAAGCCTGGTGCCTTGCTTTCTCACTTTCCCTCTCTCTCTCTGATTCTGTGCCTCTCTGGTCAAACTAAAATTAATAAATAAATAAAGTTAAATAAAATAATTCTTAAAAAATAGCAGACATATTTTTGATAGAAATAGTATAAATGACTTAGTAAAAGGACAATCTAAGAGGTCTAATACCAACTGCTAATGACTAATGAAAGTTACAGTCATCCAGAAAGCATGATACTGGCAAAATATAGAAAGACAGAAGAGTGAAACAGAAGACAGTTGAGAAATAGACTTACATATACATAAACAACCGATTTCTGATAACAACATAAAATTAATTCAGTTAAACAAAAAGGATGACTTTTTGACAAAAGGTGCTGGAGCAGTTGAATACCATATGCAAAAACAAAAACAGTAAGAAACTGTGTTTGTTCCTTTGTATCATATACAAAATTTAACTAAAATTGGAGTAAAACTTAAAATAAGGTTTACAGTCATAAAACTCCTCTAAAGATATATGGAATGAAATCTTTGAAAGTTTCAATATAGCAATATTTTTGGATGGAACACCAAAAGCATAATCCATGAAAAACCAAACTGATTAAGTGATCTTCATAAAATTTAAAAATTTTTTACTCTTCGAAAGGCACCCTTAAGGAATGAAAAAATAAATGATTAAAATAACATATTTACCAACAAAATCCAACATAAAGGACTTTAATCCAAAACATATTAAATGTTGTCCAAATTTAATACTAGTAAAACAAAAGAAAATAAAAATGGGCAAAGGCACTTCATCAAGATGACATAGAAATGGAAAACTAGCACATGAAAATATGCTCACCATAACCAGTTATTAGGTTTCTTGACCTAAGAGAACTGCTGAGGCAAAAAAGTAAAGCACACAATGTATTCAGGCAAAAGTTTGGAACCAGCAGTTAGCGTAATGGTTATGTCGCTGGACTCCCACGTAGTCGACCACAGTTCGCCTCCTGGACCCAGTGGCTTGAAACCCACGCCAGATGTGTGTGCGTGCGTGCCCAAGATCCTGAGAGGAGAATGGAGGAGAAGG
>NW_006159937.1:588135-626570 GCF_000334495.1 Tupaia belangeri chinensis | reverse complement strand
GGCAGGGATTGTGGCGTGGCCTCCCCCCCGGGGGGGGGGGGTGATTTCTCGCTTTCTCTCTCTCTGTCTCGTGTCTGTCTGGCGAGTGCAATCTCCTTATGGCAAAAACCTCTCCAAAAAAAAAAAAAAAAATTAGGATGATCACCCAGGTGCCATAATATGCACGTTGTCCTAAATAAGGTGCACTGAGGTCAGATTTTAGGATGCTTCTAAAGGCAAAATTTGTGGATGAGAGTGGAGTGCACAACTATAATCAAGACATGTTGCTGAAAGGCTGTAACAAGAAGTGTTGTGTGATAGTGATGGGCTAAATTTAATAATAGGGCAAACAGGATGACTTTTTACTCCAATTTTAGTTAAATTTTGTATATGATGCAAAGGAACAAACACAGTTTCTTACTGTTTTTGTTTTTGCATATGGTATTCAACTGCTCCAGCACCTTTTATCAGAATCTGCTCAATCTGAAACAAAATGTGGAAACACTGAACCTGGCACATGCTGTAACTACTGATGAAAAGTAGAAAAGAAAAGCATTTGGCAATAATGATATTCATAAAAACAAAAGTTCAATGACATGTTAGTAGCACCTTGAGATATTTTAGGTACCTTCTCTCAGAGCCTGGAGCTAAATGAAGAATGTGCCCAGAGTATACATGCCAAGTTCATCCACTTTCTGCAAGCTTGAGTTCCCTACTGGCCACTTAGTCCTGTTTTGAACAAAGGTCTCTTTATTTTCCTCTCTTCCAAGATTAATATAAAGTGATGTATTGTGAGATACAACTACAACCATATGAAAATTGTCTTTTCAAAGACTGGTTATAATTTTTGAGCGAAATTCTGGAGAGACAGAGAGAGACAGAAAGACAGGAAGCGAGAAATTACCCTCCCCCGAGGGAGATGGCCATGCTACAATCCCTTCTCCTTCAATTCTCCTTGCAGGATTTAGGGCATGCACATATATGCACCTGGCATGAGTTTTAAGCCTCCAAGTGCAGAACTCGAACCATGATCGACTACGTGGGAGTTCAGCGACATAACTATCATGCCATCTGTTGCTCCCAAGACTGGTTATACTTAATCTTAATGAAGATGGGAAAGGATTGAAATTATCACGCAATACTATTAATAATTTAAACTGTGACATGCACTTCAAAAAACAATTTGAAGATTTTTCAGGAAGTTATATACGTACCTACTATGGGATCCAGCAATTTCACTACCAAGTATTTACCCAAGAAAAAAGAAAGGCATGCCTATACAAAGGCTTTTACATCAATGTTTATGGAAGTTTTATTTGCAATACCTAAAAACTGGGAACAACGTAAATAGCTATCAACAAGTGACTAGACATATACATTCTGAATATCAACGTAGCAGAATACAACTGCACGATAGCAAGGAATGAACAACTGATATGAAACAACGTAAATATATTTTGAAATTACAGTGATAGTGAACATAGTCATTCCATTCAAATGCAAGATAAAAATGGAACTTTATTGAGAGTTAATAAGCTCACTAGTAGCTGGGTTAGGCATTGAGGAGTATATGGTTCCTTCCACAATGTGAATAGCACAAGGGAGATTTGGAAGTGATGAAGCTATTCTGTATCTTGATTGTGGAAGTGGTTTCACAAATATACACAAGTGTTAAAATTTATAAAACTGTACATAAACAAATGTCAATTTTAGAGTATGTTAATTTAATAAATAAATAAGTGGAATATTTAGAGGTATGAATATAAGTATGTGTTTGTGTGTATTTATTTAGGTAAACATAAGTTTGGAAAGTTAAAATATATATCTTTCAAAAGATAAATGGGAAAGAATGAAAAGTTTAGAGGGATAAGAGATAGAATGCAGACTTTTCTGTGAATATCTTGTATGTATTACATCCATGTGACTATTTTACATATACAAAAATAAATCAAAAAGAATTTTTTTTCTGAAATTAGAGAGAGAAAAAATGAAATTAACTTTATTTATTTTCTATTGCTACCATAGCAAGTTACCACAAACTTAGTGGCTGAAACAGTACAAATTGATTATCTTACAGGTCTATGGATCTGAAGTCTAATACAGATATCATTGGATTAAAACCAAGCTATCCTAGGGAAGATTCCTTTCCTTTCTCATCTGGGTTCACAGTAAGATCAGGTTCTTGTTTCTGTAAAGTGAGAGTTATACCCAGGTTGCAGAGTCTGTGAGATGTCTTGGTGCCTGGACACCTTCCTCTGTCTTCAAGGCCAACAATGATGGGTTAACTCATCATCCCTCTAATCCAGATGGAAGAGTGTAATAAATATCACAAAAAAGGAAATATGTGGATATAATGTACCATCTTGTGGAAATATTTGATTCTACCAGTGCAGTATTCTTGCCAAAATGGAACATAAGTCATATCAAAATGCAAGTGGTCTCCCTAATGGCCAATAAACTGATGAAACAGTTCTCAACTTTGATAGACAAAGTAAAATTCAAAACAAATCCAAAACAAAATTGCAGTACAGACATTCAGGATTAGATAAAAGAAAAAGGGTAACACCACCATGTTTTGGCAAGGACATTTAATTAGAACTCGCAAAATACAGATGGAAGGAATGAAAATTGATATGACATTTTCGAAAAATATTAAAGTTGATAATACTAAAGCTGAAATTATTGACGTTGAAAATACAAGTATTCTATGATGTAGTTATTTCATCCATAAGAATACAGTCAACATAGATACGGAAATATATGCTACAAAATATATATGTTTTTTCTTAGCATATTTATAATAGTCAAATCCTAGGAAAAAAACTAAAAGTTCTATCAATATTATAATAATAGAGGGCCCAGAATGTGGTATGGTGGTTAGGCACTGGACTCCCACATGGCCAACTGAGGTTTGAATCATGAACCAGCGGCATCAAAATCATACCTGGAATGCGTGTGCACACCCAGAATTCCAAGAGGAGAGGAGAATGGAGGAGAAGGGATGGTGGCATGGCCTTCTCCCCTGGAGGCTGCCTTTTCACATTTCCTGTCTTTGTTTCTCTCTGTCTTTTTCTGGCAATCACATGAATGCTATGGTAAAAACCTAAAAAAATAAATAATAATGCATAGATAAATAGTAATTTTTTTAGGAGAATACTATTTAGAAAAGTGAATGAACGAACTACTACCATGTACAACAACATACAGAAATCTCCTGAGCCTAATACTGAGTGAAAGAAATTATAAACAAAGTAATATGTATTATCTCATGCCATGAACATAAGTATAAAATTAAAATATGAAGGCTCAGAGTTATGGCATTACTTGTAATGAGGATGATGAAAAGCAATGTCACAAAGAGAGGGATGGCAGATCTTCTAGGGATGTGGCAGTATTTGTTTCTTAATCGGTATTGTAGTTTCATAGATGTGTTCCATTTATACAAAGTAATCAACCTGTATTCTCATGATTTTTATACATTTATGAATTAGCTTCATCTTATAATAACTAAGTCTATTTTAAAATTTGCAAAATTGACCCAGTTCTTTACATTGTTTGGAGTTCACAAGACAATTCCCTATGATCAGAATGATTGGGAGTGGAGCCAAAGTATTAAACAAGAGATTCATGAGGCATATGAACTAAATTAAGTATTTTTCTTATTGATTTCTAATTCCAATAAACCAACTATATAATTAGAAACCTTTAGAATACCTCCAGTGCTTTTAAGGAATAATTCAATATTTGATTATATTAAAAATGTCAGTATAGGGACCAGCAGTTAGTGTAATGACTATGTCGCTGGACTCCCACGTAGTAGACCGCGTTGAATGGAGGAGAAGGGATGGTGGCATGGCCTTCTCCCCTGGAGGCTGCCTTTTCACATTTCCTGTCTTTGTTTCTCTCTGTCTTTTTCTGGCAATCACATGAATGCTATGGTAAAAACCTAAAAAAATAAATAATAATGCATAGATAAATAGTAATTTTTTTAGGAGAATACTATTTAGAAAAGTGAATGAACGAACTACTACCATGTACAACAACATACAGAAATCTCCTGAGCCTAATACTGAGTGAAAGAAATTATAAACAAAGTAATATGTATTATCTCATGCCATGAACATAAGTATAAAATTAAAATATGAAGGCTCAGAGTTATGGCATTACTTGTAATGAGGATGATGAAAAGCAATGTCACAAAGAGAGGGATGGCAGATCTTCTAGGGATGTGGCAGTATTTGTTTCTTAATCGGTATTGTAGTTTCATAGATGTGTTCCATTTATACAAAGTAATCAACCTGTATTCTCATGATTTTTATACATTTATGAATTAGCTTCATCTTATAATAACTAAGTCTATTTTAAAATTTGCAAAATTGACCCAGTTCTTTACATTGTTTGGAGTTCACAAGACAATTCCCTATGATCAGAATGATTGGGAGTGGAGCCAAAGTATTAAACAAGAGATTCATGAGGCATATGAACTAAATTAAGTATTTTTCTTATTGATTTCTAATTCCAATAAACCAACTATATAATTAGAAACCTTTAGAATACCTCCAGTGCTTTTAAGGAATAATTCAATATTTGATTATATTAAAAATGTCAGTATAGGGACCAGCAGTTAGTGTAATGACTATGTCGCTGGACTCCCACGTAGTAGACCGCGTTTCGCGTCCGGGACCCGGTGGCTTAAAACTCACACCAGGCGCATGTGCGTGCGTGCCCAAGATCCTGAGAGGAGAATGGAGGAGAAGAGATTGCGGCGTGACCATCCCCCCTGGGGAGTGATTTCTCGCTTTCTGTCTCTCTCTGTCTGTCTGGCGAGTGCACACGCCCTATAGTGAAAACCTCTAAAAAAAAAAAAAAACAGTATAATATGTGTAATAAGTATACATACTATGGTATATGTTGATAATTGAGTTCTTTGCTTTATGGATGAAATTATATTATAATGAAATTTGCTTCAAAATAATCCACTGTGTGTGGAGAAGAAGGATCGAGGAGATGGTCTATGATAAAAAGAAAAGAAGATACGAGATAGGCTATGAATTGATTAATTGTTGAAGCTGTTAGATCATTACATTAATTATTAATCTTTGAAAAATTAAGTACAATTAAATTTTTAATTGAGAGCTTTTAGAAACATAAAATTTTAAAATATAAGAAAAATAAATATTAACTAAAATGAATGAAAATAGCTTTACAAAGTGTGACTATAGTGTTCATAAGTAATACAAATCATTTCTTTGCTTAGAAATAAACCACTTTGAGGTATTAATAAAATATTATTTTTCAAAAATACATGTAATTTTCAGGAAAACAGAGAATTCCAATAACTTAGGATTCAGTTGTCTATATGTTTCTAACTAAATATTCAAAAAGATTAAGGACTTTAGACACTAAGAATGCACTATAACTTAGGACAAAACAGTTACTGGAAATAGTCTTTTTCATTTATATGAACTCTTTTAACTTATTTTCCTACATCCCCTTATACATTAACTGGGAGATATCAGCATTTTAAGGAGTAACACTTTTATGAGCTTTTTAATTTAATGTAACATAAAGCGCAATAGCTCCACTGGCCATGCATTGAAATAAAGTAGAAAGATATCAGTAACCTTTCAATGACAGCTTCATGGAAGAATACGAAGACAGCTGTGGGTTATTTTCCTACATTAAAAACCTTCCTCATTTAATTTGAATTCATAAGGAATTAGCAAGAAAATATCCAATAAAACATTTAATGTCAAACTATTTGGAGCAACATATTTTACCAATGTTTTATAACTTTTTATTGCATTTTGCCAGCCAAGTTTTTGACGTTTTCTTCAACTTTTTGCAAAGTAACCTAAAATCCTTTACGTAAAGATTAACACATTTATAATCCTACTATTAAATTGTTTTACAAGTGAAGCAAGGCTATAAAGTGTGCACCAGAAGACAGAAGATCGTCAGAAGATAGTAATGTGACATTTAACAAGCACATTTTCTAGTCATCAACTTCTTATTTGATAGAGTCTGTGGCATAGT
Organism: Tupaia belangeri chinensis; assembly: GCF_000334495.1. Lineage (NCBI taxonomy): Eukaryota > Metazoa > Chordata > Mammalia > Scandentia > Tupaiidae > Tupaia > Tupaia belangeri. Next base: position 620,555 of record NW_006159937.1, on the reverse strand, counting down.
TTTAAATTTCTGATCTGTTCAAATACCACTTAAAAGTTGAAGGGGAAAAAGCCACTGTTGCGAATAAGTGCATTCTCTTTTTAATTTGAATAGTTCTGTGAAAGATATCAATAGCAGCACCATTTCAAGCTACAACTGGATATTCGCACATTTATACATTGAACAAAGTACATGTATTTTTAGTTGTTAGTCGATTAAATTCTTGATCCAATATACTTTCTTTGCCATTTCATTTTTTTCTTAAAAGAATTTTAGTTTTCTATGTTATCTGAAATTAAATAAACATGCATGTTATTATTTAGATGAATTTTTTTGTTAGAACAGTAAAACTGTGAGCTTTATGATAAATGAATACATGATGGGTAGTTCATGTTATATTGCTATTAGGTGAGAATCTAAAGTAGGATACATGAAACGTATATGCATTGAATTATCTCTCATATATAACAGTACAAAAGAACTAGCAAAGACACAACTATGATTATTGGTTTTTGCCACCCAGCTATCCTAAGATTGTTCTAGCTACCCCAGAAGAAGAAATAAATTCAAAGACAAGCAGAGAAATTCCAAATTATTAAGTAACAAATCTGAAATTAATAGACATCCCGTTTGCTCAAATCGTATTATAAAAATCCAATGATACCTGTGTGCAAGGAAAACAGAAATGTAGTTGGCCTAGGTAGACTTGTGGCTAGTTGAATTACTATTATGGTGCATGGAAGAGCAGATTTTGCTGAAGAGCTCCGCTAAATTTAATAATGAGAAGCAGTGGTTGTGATTGTTGGATTAAGATACTTGAAAAGTACAAGTAAGAAAGGATGCCAAGAAAGGATAAGATACTTGAAAAGTACAAGTAAGAAAGGAAGTAAAGAAAGTTCACTGACACTAAGTGCATGGCCTTGATTGAGGCACTTTTTGGATCTTATGTTTTGTATCTATAAAATCAACAGTTTGAGTTACCCCAAAATTCAATATTCTAAAGGAAGAGAAAATGTGTATATCCGTATGTATGTATCTAGGAACGTGGAACTCCTACTAGATTCAGTTAGGTAAATTTTAGAAATCTGAAAATGTATATTTTAACATTTTATCTAAATGCTTCTAATGCATGTAAACCATAAATGACACGTGAATAAACTCTAAATTTAATAAACAGCTCTAACATTTTGAATCTATATATCCATGAAATTGAGAAATACAGTATGCAAAACTTGCAAAAGATAGACTATAGAGACATGACGAAGAAAGAGGAAGTGTATCGGAGTCAATGCTACACTGAATTCTAGAAGCAGACAAAAGTATGTTTAAAAATGACTACTAATTGGGGGACCAGCAGTTAGGGTAATGGCTATGCCACTGGACTCCCATGTAGTCGACTGCAGTTCGCATCCCAGACCCGGTTGCTTAAAACTCACACCGGGCGCATGTGCGTGCGTGCCCAAGATCCTGAGAGGAGAATGGAGGAGAAGGGATTGCGGCATGACCATCCCCCCTGGGGGGTGATTTCTCACTTTCTGTCTCTCTGTCTCTCTCTGTCTGTCTGGTGAGCGCATGCGCCCTATAGCGAAAACCTCTCCAAAAAAAAAAAAAAAAAAAAAAATGATTACTAATTATCCAAAAAAAAAAAAAAAAAAAGAAATGATTACTAATTGGAAAGGATGAATGATAAAATTATACATTTTTTTTTTATCCAAAGGAACAAGGGAAAGTGAGGAGACATTAACCAACATATATAACTGGCAAATGACTTATGTTCTAGATCACTAGGCCAATAAACATATCAGTAGATAGATAATAGACGTATAAACAGATAAGTATAATGACAAAAATTTAATTAAAAACATAGATATCTGAATTTAAAAATGGGCAAAATATTTGTACTAAATCCTTAAAAGAAGAAATCCTTCGTAGCCATTAATTGACAACCAATTTTCTCCATTTTTGAACATGACATAATCAGTCTAACACCCAGTATACTGCCTCTGTTCATTTTGTATGATTTCCAAAAAGCCAGCAAGTCTGTGCAAAGGTGCTTGACATTATAAGAAGTTAAGAAAGTGGAAAACAAAGCCAAAGTATATTATAACTACATACCCACCTGTTAGGCAAAAATTTAAACATTTAGCAATACTAAATATTTTAAGGATGTAACATAATAAAACACTTTATAGACTGCTGTTGGGAGTATAAGATAGCATTTGAAAAATAGTATAGCTACTTGACATTATCCAGAAAAGGTGAAGATTTGCATTATATATGACTTAGGTATATACCCTAGAGAAGTGCTTGTAAATTTACACTGAAGGATGGATAGGTATAAATGTTCCTAACACTATTACTCTAGTGAAAAACTAGATACCCCAGAAGTATATCAGTATATCCTATTCCTAGAAAATTTTTAATAAATGTATAACAATAATCCTTATCAATATATTTTGATAGACAACACTAAAAGAAAGATAATCAAGAGTTGAAACTAATTTTCTCTTTGATTTAAATAATTTTAAAACATGAAAATATTATAGATTGAAAGAAAAAAGTATAAACTAACACTGTTATATGCAAAATATAATGTATAGTCATAGTATAGTCTTGAATTTTACATACTGTTGTATTTTAAATATATCCCCCCCATTCATGTATTGAGCCACTATAACTGGATTAAGAGGATGAACAATTGATCAAATTATGGCTTTGAAAGACAGAGTTTGGGAGAAGAGATTAGAACTAAAATTCATTAGAGTGAAGCTTCATGATCCTTTCCTGGTGGTTTGACAAGGAGACAGACCAGAACATAGACAGCTGGATACAGTGACTCCATTCTGCTCTGGACTTTCTAATATGTTGGGACACTGCAAGACCCCACCACAACTGGCATCTGGACAGTGGACCTCGAAAAAGTGAGTTGATTCCCTCTTCTCTTCCCAGTTTCAAATATATTTCATTATTAACAAAACAGACTAGAAGACTTGCCTCCTACCGAAAGGATCTGAAGGTCTCATGGACAAAGGTAACATGATCCACTGGTGGACTTCCATGTCGAAGGCCTGACTAATGAAATTTCAGACTCAGCAGCACAGGCAAAAATTCTCAGATAAAGGATAACAGTCTCACTTTACTTTTTTACTGGCTTTTCTGTTTTTCCAATAGTGGTTTCAGTTAAAAAGAGACATTCAATATTGTGTTGATCTTCAGGGTGAGGACTCCGAAAAATGATGACAAACTAGATGCCTTTTATTTCGTCTGTAGACAAAGAAGATTTTTCAGTGAAGAGTAGATATTCAAATGCCTTCAGAGGCAAAATAAGGCCATATGCTTTCTTGAGATAGGCCAGAAAGGTAAGAAAATATATCAGTGACTAAATTTAAAACTTATGTGACCATCTCAAGAAAGATTTCCTTTTGTTAGTAAGAGAGACCAAACAATTAGAATATTCTACTTTAGAAAACAGAGATTTGTTCACCATTGGAAATATTCAACCAAAATGACATGATAAGCTCTCATGCAGATTTCAGTACTGGAGAAAAGGTTTGAATCAATTTTATATAAATTATCTTTTCATTATGAAATTCTTTCATTTGATTTTCTAAGAAATAATTTTATAAAACTTTTTTAAGGTATAATGTCAACTTTTTAAAAAGGATCTGATTAGAGTTATGTTCAAGAGGAGTGGTATTTTTGAAGAGAAAGAATTGTATTTGGTGCATTATGGTTTCCATATCTGATAGATTAAAAAAGGGATGCTGAACTCTTCAGCCTGCTCCAAGCTTTCAGACAGAATCCTGACACATATGTATATTCATTGCACTCTGCAGTACAGACCACAAGAACATAATTTATTCAGACTGTGTTTATGTGAGAAGTACAAAACTACTGATTTATATCTTGATTTTTAGGTTTCAGTTGCTGTTTTGCCTGTGGTTAAGACAATTGCTAAGACTTTATCCCAACTGATTCAAATTGTATGGTATGGATAATTGTGCCTAAATACTGTTAATTTGATTTAAGAGGAATCTTTAGATGTGTTCCTAGTAAACAAAATATAATTGCGATTTAATGTTATTGAGTTGAAATTTAGGATCACATCTTTAAAGATATTATGGTCAAATTCATCTGTCCATTTTGAAGTGCTGATTTTCATTTAGGTGTGAGGGTTATTTTCCTAATGAAGATGTAGAATTTATGGGATTTGCCTGTAGAAACTATCACATGAGAGAAAAATGGGAAATATATAATACAATAGGCATTTTTAACCTTTAATCTCCGTTTTCTATTTGTCTTCAAAATCTGTGATAATTTTTTATATAAAATAACTCAGTGGGGACCAGCAGTTAGCATAATGGCTATGTCGCTGAACTCCCATGTAGTTGACCACAGTTCAAGTCCCGGACCCAGTGGCTTATACTCACGCCGATGCGTGTGCATGTGTGCCCAAGATCCCGATCCCAAGAGGAGAATGGAGGAGAACGGATTGCGGCATGGCCATCCGCCCTGGGGGAGCGGGTGTGTGTGACTTCTCGCTTTCTGTCTCTCTGTCTCTGCCTTTCTGGCGAGCACACGCGCTCCATAGCAAAAACCTCTCCAAAACAAAACAAAAATCAAAAAAATCATAACTCAGTGAGCACTTGTTAAGTGCCAAGCATGCATCTCAGCTGTTTACATGTATTATCTCAGTTAAACTTAGAAAAAGATAAACTCAGGGCCGGCAGGTGGCATAGTGTTTAAGGGTGCTGGATTCCCACATGGCCGACCACAGTTTGAGTCCTGGACCTGGTTGCTTGCTTTCTTACTTTCCCCCTCTCTCTTCCTCTCACTCTGTCCCTCTCTGGTCAAATTAAAAGTAAATAAATAAGTAAATAAAGTTAAATAAAATAATTCTTTAAAAAAAAAGAGAAAGGAAAACTCATGGATAAATATATGGTTCTCCTATTCTAGGATTTATTTAACTAAACTTCATTCCTTAAATCTTGGTTATAGTTCCAGGTTTGTTTATTTATTCTGGTTGCAAAGGGAATTTCAAACTTTAGGTTTCTGATGGGGTTTTACAGCAAAACTATTCCTACTTCTGACTGAGGTATGCTATGGGGATATACTCCCTTAGAGGGCCATATGGCCAAGGAAGAAACTTGAGGGGACAGTACCAATTTCATATAAAGTGGGTGAGTCTTGTTGCTACTGTACTGCATCAGATATTCTAGGCACACTTATGTAAACATGCTAAAAAAAATTGCCATTCATTATAGGGCAGTTTTATGCCCAATAAAGAAGTTAAATATATTCAGGACTGTAAAGGTGAGTAGAGGGCAGGAAAGGATGAAGATGTAAAGATTTAAGGACCTGCATAATGCCTAAGAATGCAGCTGCAAGTAAATTTATTTACACGGTTGTCAACATAAGAGTGAAAGGTCAGCCTAAAAATTCCAATTTTTATGTAAAAAAAAAAAATGCTGGATGAATCCTAAGAAAGCATTATAACAAGGTGATTTCCTTTCACAGTTGTTTTTAGTAAATCTTGCTACCGATTAAGGAAAGATTTACAGTGATCTGTGAAGAAGAATTTGTCCGGCTACGCATTAACATAAGGTGAGGAATAAAACATAGTCTTAACTTCTTGCCTTTATTGTATGGAAACTCTTTTAATACCATTTTAAGTTTGCTTAATTTAATCCCCTTGTTAATTTAAAAGTACATAAAACCCAATAGTTTTAGTGTGGTGCTTTATGTTGGCCTGGGTGGACATCTATTTGAATTCATGCCATGGCAATTTTAGGCAGGCACAAACCAGCCTCATCCACAGCACCTCGATGATCCCACCAATCACAGTGTCACTCACTAAAATAGAAACACCTTATCTTTCCTTATTTCACTTGTGCTCTCTCTTCTTTACATGCAAAATGAATACAAAACAAAGCTCTCAAGAAGCAAAATGCAGTTTTTCACTATTCCACTTTCAAGCACATTGTGAATAATCTAAGCCTTCTGTCTAGTAATAAGGGTTGAATTTGGGGAAGACGCCAGTAATATGGTTCTTAATTGCTTCTCCTAGTCGAAATGGAGACAGAAGCTATTTGTGATTTACAGTTAATCTCCAAGGAGACCTTCCTTGATAATAAATGACTGCTTTCTATGGAATCCTAGCCTTGCGTAAGTAGTATCCTGAGAACTTTTAGATAGTCTCTGAGGACACAGACATCTCTGGAATTCATTCCTTATCATAATGCTCTGTTTGGGAGTCATACTGCATGAGTTAATCTGGTACAATGGGTTATTTTCTTTACTACTAGTGTTCCTTGAAAGGTAACATAGATAATTATGCTTCTCTTTGATCTATTATAGATGTCTAGTTTTTTGATAAGCAATATATATCTATTAAGATTGTAATTATATTCACAATCTTTGCAGATACTATACTGTGTACTAAAATGTGGCTTAGAAATTTACTCATACTGGGGCCAGAAGACAGCATGGTGGTTATGGCGCTGGACTGACACATGGCAAATCTTGGTTTGAGTCCAGGCCTGGCAGCTTGAAACTCACACTTGGCACATAGACATATGTGCCCCAAATTCTGGGAGGACTATGGAGGAGAAGGGATTGCGGTATGGGCATGCCCCCATGGGTGATTTCTTACTTTCTTTCTCTCTGTCTCTCTCTGGTAAGTGCACATGCCCTAAGTCAAAAGAAAAAAAGAAATTTACACATATTTTATTATTTTGCCATGTTTAAACTGTTATTTTTCTAATTTATAGAATAGGAAAATAGCATGTGGAACTGTTTTGAGTCTCAGAGATTTTTCTCATATACTCCAAGAAAATAGACTATCTGTACTACTAATAACCAAGACTATATTACCTGTTTTCTCAGTTCTCATTTAAGGTGATGCTACCCCAAGTCAAATGTTCGCTGCTACATTATTCCTCATAGAACATGATTTCTAACCTCATGGAATTTTCTTTCCATTACTTCATACAGATACTATTTACACTGGTTGATAAAAATATAAAGAAGTTACTTAATATAATTCACAGATAAAAACCCTTAATTATGCTGAGTAATTTACACTCTTACACAATCTCTACAATTTTCCTATGTATGAATGAACTCACGTGTAGAGGTAATTGAGTCATAATTTTATTTAGAAAAACCAAATTCAAATAAATTACAATACCTGATATCCCTGTAATTTTTCTTCATACTGTCTTTTTGAAGAATTTTTAAAAATTTACCCTCTCTAGCATGTTAGAATTATTTACTTGTAGGTAATAACTGTATCATCTACAATTTTTTTTTTTAAGAAATTTTAATTTAAAGTCATGGAGTATATTCACTTTATGGAATATAGTCAATATTTAAGGTGAATCTAAAATAATGTAACAGGCTATCATGTGTCTGTATATAGACAAGAAATGCTAAGTAATAACTTAAATGTGAAAGATATAGATAATGTGATATTCATTTTATAAATTAAAATAATAATTTTACTATGTATATTCTTTAGGAGATAAAAGAATATAAAAAGAAGGCAGAGTAATCACAAAGGCTTGGTGTAGGATCTTTGATACTTTAAAGGAAGAAAGACGAGGATTTGAGATGGGGACAGACCACATACATTGTTGAGGTCTTAGATTTTTTTTGTTGTTATATTCCTACACTGTTATTATATTATAATATATACCAGTAAAATTATATGCACATTCATATTTACACAAAATAAGTACAGAAAGAAGATGGCATCATTTGCACCAATAACCAGAGCATGTCATGAGGCAAACATCATGGCTGACCTAATTGCCTGTACTAGAGACCTTAACAGAAAAATACATACCTAAACATGGGCTACGAGGCTAAACTAGTTCAGCCATTTGATAACTGGGACTTCTTAAGCAAGTTACTTAATACTTCTGACCCTAATTTTCTTCATCTATAAATACATGTGTTGAGCAGTAATATTTGTGTCTCCAGGAATAGTGATGAATAAATGATGTAATTATCCTGCATCCTGGTTAGAATAGCAAAGGTTATTTTATTTTTTCTTTTCAAGATTTTTAACTACTTAGGGCCAGCAGGTGGCATGGTGATTAAGGTGCTCAGCTCCTACATAGCTGACCACGGCTCAAGTCCCAGGCCTCAAGGCTTGAAAATCACACTGAGCATGTGTACATGTGTGCCCAAAATCCTAAGAGGAGAATGGAAGAGAAGGGATTGCATCATGGCTGTACTCCCTGGGGAATGATTTTTCACTTTGTCTTTCTCTGTCTCTCCAAAGTGTCAACTATGTGCCCACAATTTTATCTACTCTATTTCAACACATTGTTCTTACAATTGGTTACTTACACAAATACTTAGTATTATAAGGCAGAGTATGAAAACATAACAATATAAATAAGTGAAAAATATAATTAGAGATAGTCTGACACTAAGTATTTAGAACTTAAAAGAAATGACTTGTCATTCTTTGGTGAGCCTCAGTCCTTTCAAATATCACATCTTTATGTTAGCTGTGTCTAATGTGCTCATTACACTGAATCCCAACTAGGCCAGCTTTTTCTAGGCAAATATCTATATTCTGTAAATGTTCTTTCCCAACCCAATTGAAACACCCTGTTTCAACATAAAATTGTAGGAATAGTTAGATGTCTTGCAAGAAAAAGCAATACAATTTTTCTTGCCAAAAAGTGTAAGGTCTTGGTACCCTGATATTTTACCTTTCTAAGTAAAACATTTACATTTCAACAGAAGACTTATGATTATAGAGATTATAGTAGATGACTATGGTAACAAGGGTACTGAAGTACATCACAGAAAATGAATGTTTAGCTATTTTGGCTTGAGATATTTTTCAAAATTTTCTCTAATAACAAGCAGTGCCTTTGGTTCAACTGTGGTGATGTATACAGCTGATATTCTGTGCTTCACAGTGTGGGTCCACACGGAAGGTATGGGTTTGAGTCCTGATCCAATGTAAAGTGGTAGCACGTGTCTGTAATCTCAGTGACCTGGGGAACTGAGACAGAGAAACTCTAAGTTTGAGGTTGGCCTGGGTAAGACAACAAGACCCTGTCTGAAAAAGAACACGGCATGGTGATGTATGCCTACTGCTGCAACCCCGGGACCCGAGAAGGGCAGTAAGACAAGACTCTGTCTTCAAAAAAAAGAAAAGTAAATAAGCACTGCTTTCACAGCCAGAGGTAAAAGTGGGTTTTATTGTGTAATTTATTTGTTGTTGTTTGTTTCCCCTGTATTTGGTCACCCTTCATTTAACACCTTCTTAATAATGTGTTGGGAACTATTCTGGTTAAAAACTAGATATAATTAGGAAATCAGGGCTTACTATTGAAAGTTTCTTGAATTTAAGAATCAGATTGATACTTTTGGAAGCCTGTAAAGATCCCTCTTCATACTGATTAGAATAGAATGTTGTGGTTGGGACCAGCAGATGGCATAATGGCTATGTCACTGAACTTCCATGTAGTCGACCACGGTTCAAGTCCCGGAGCCGGTGGCTTAAACTCACGCCAGGTGCATGTGCGTGTATGCCCAAGATCCCAAGAAGAGAATGGAGGAGAAGGGTTGTGGCGTGGCCATCACCCCCCTGCCCTGGGGGGGGGTGATTTTTCACTTTCTGTCTTTTGTCGCTCTGTCTTTTTGGTGAGTGTACACGCCCTATAACACAGTATCAATCTTTTTAAAAAATTATTTATTTAATTTTTATTTAGTATTATTATTTTAATTTTTTTTTAATTTGCTAAAAGGCACATGAGCTCACCAGAGAGAGAGAGAGAGACAGAAGAAGAGATGGGGAGAGAGAGACAGAGAAAGCCACCAGGTCCAAGATTTAAACCACGGTCAGCCATGTGGGAGTCCAGCATCACCACGCTACCTCTTGGTCCCCAGGACTCAATCTTGAATTGTCTCAAGTCTATCTGATTCAGAAAAAGAAAACACAAAACAAAAAAACATTCATGTTTGGATTATAAATTCTATGCTCCCTTTATTTTTTCATATTTGAATAGCTAGATTTGAAAAAATTCAGTAGGATCAGTAATATTTGTATTAAATAATTTTTAAAGCCTTCTTAGGGATGTCATTCTCCTTGGCACTAAGGTTTGCTTGAAACAAAGATTCAATGGTTCCTGAGTTCAAGAGTTACCACAGCTTTGGAGAAGAATGTTATCTGTCAAATAGACACTAAGTATGATAGGCTGTTATTTTTTTTTTTAATAAGATTTTTTAAAAGATTTCTCTTATCAAATACCAAAACTTTTAAGGCTTCTTTCTTTCATGAGAGACACACACAGAAAGAAAAAGAGACCAGCCAATGGGGTCTGTACGCTGCGATCCATGCCTCGCTCACCAGGATCAACAGCACACAGCCATCTGTCCAGCAGTAACAGGGAGACCTGGGGTTATGAACCTGGCACTTGAACGTGACGTGAACCCCAGCATGTGAACCCTTGTGACCTCCAAATCACAGAGCATTATTGTGTGAGTGCTGCATTTACTGCAGCTGGTCTTGATGCTTCATTTATGAGTCCCACAGAGAATATCACATTAAACTTTTTTAATCTATGAAATTTTTGCTATTATTTTTATTCGATCTCATTGATGATTTAACTAAGGCACAGATAGTGTGAGTTATCTGTTCGAGATTACTCGGTAGTTTAGTAGCTGGAGTTGGAGCCCAGATACTAACTCCAATCTCTTAATTTTAGCCACTCGGCTATTAATTGACATCTCTTTCTCCAGTGCCAAACCTTATAATGTGGCACATGGAGTAAATAAATAAATAAATACATTTCTGTGGATATAGATGACACTCCTGCTGAGCTAGTAAGACGTAGCTCTACTGAGAAGGTATGATTTGAAAATAGAAAATACATTTGAATAGAGAACGAATATTAGTTGACAGTAGTGGTAATGTGACACAGTTATCCAAAGAAAGTAGTGTGAGTGGCCAGTTACCATTCATCCATTTATTTATTCATATGGCAAGATTTGACTGAACATTTACTATGTGCATAGCGTGTAAAATATTTAGTATGTGCTACTAGATACCCAAAATGTTTAGTGAAAAACCACTGATTTAAATAAAATGTAGTAAGAAAGAAAGCAGTGTGAAGCAAAAATTACACACAGTTAATTGTACATTTTTTTTTTTTTTTTTTTTTTTTTTTTTTTTTTTTTGCTATAGGGTGCGTGCACTCGCCAGACAGAGAGAGACGGAGAGACAGAAAGCGAGAAATAACCCCCCAGGGGGATGGCCACACCGCAATCCCTTCTCCTCCATTCTCCTCTAGGGATCTTGGGCACGCACGCACACGCACCCGGCATGAGTTTTAAGCCACCAGGTCTGGGACATGAACTGCAGTCGACTATGTGGGAGTCCAGTGATGTAGCCATTACACTAATTGCTGGTCCCCAATTACAAATTTTAAAAGTGGCAGGTATTATCCAACCCCAAACAGATACCATGACTTAAAACAATAAGGGTTGTATGACGAGAAAGACATTATTAGTAAGACATTACTATTGATAATATTCAATCGTTTTCTCCTTTTTGTCTCTTTCCTTGACACTGGAATGACAATGTTCTCAGTATCCTTGTCATAACATGGGACAAGAATTATCTATTTTCTGGACTATAGTCCGATGTGATCCATAAAACATCTGGATTAAGGCATGAAGCGGGTGTGAGCTCTTTATAGTACTGTTTTAGGCCATGGTGACAAAGATTCAGTTTGAGATGGTAGAACCTGTAAGACCAAAGGAGGCTGAATAGCAGTTGGAGGGCAGCCTGACACAGTTACCCAGACTTCCTAGCACTGTGTGAGGACAAACTTACTACACTACCTCACTGTGATTGGAGGGTTGCCTACTACCACAGCAGAGTAACCAGACTAACGCAAATATGACCCTTTTCTTTTGGAAAATTGTACCTGCATGAAAGGTGTAAAGGGACTATAGAGCCGTATATAAAAAGCTAAGAATCCTGGTTTTATTTTACAATAATTATTTGGATAGTGTGTTTGGGAAATTTGGGGCACTTGAGTAGCTCTTTCTAAAACTTAAAAATTTATTAGTTATGATCTCTTTCAGCTTTAATAGTTCAGGATGTAGAAGATAAACTGAAACTTTTACAACAGTGGTTATATAAAAAATAGCTTTGAAAGAATGATCATAACCTTTTGCCTTCTAGATAGTGAAGGACATAAAAGACAGTCATTTCACTGTCAAATGCAATATGCTTGGATGGAAGGCAGAAGAAAAAGCTTCTTCATAGTCTGTACCGACTCCACGGTTTGAATGAAAGGTTCATATTTGGTTTCATGTATGCATTTTTTTGTTAAAGTAATAGAAGTTGTTTCCCTTAAAATAAATAAAATGTACCAAATGACTTGCTATTCAAAGTATTTGATAATAGTTTACATTCACCTATCAAACAACTACGTACTAGTTTACAATAATTTTTCAGTCAAACCTTTTTACAGCATGCTTTATCCTTGACTTCATTATTTAAGATGAATAGCTGCATTTATTAAATTGTTACACTATGAATAGAATTTTATAGATAATACTGTATTATGAATCAGCAAGGTTCTGTTCAGTAATTCCCATTACCTATTTCGCCAGTATAAGAAATATAGTAAATGTCAAGTATTTTTTAATAAATGAACTAACCAAACTCTCTTTCCCTCTGAGAAAAGGAAAGATTCACATTTTTGAAGGTAGAGGAAAAGTGTTCTGTCTTCCCTTCTCTTGGCTCCACGGAGCTATGCGTGTAGAAGCTGTGGAGCCTGAGGATAGAGGAGTGATAGGGCAGGCTGGGTTCAGGAGAGAGGAGACAAAGAAAGCAAACTGCCCAGAACCGCTATCTATTCAGCCACTGGCAGAAATCTCCAGAAATCCCCCAGCCCTGACTTGCTCTTCTGCATAAACTGTCTCCAGATCATACCCATAAAGGAAGAAGTACAGTGCAGTTCTTAGAAGCTTGCTTTATTGTACGATGTAATAAAATGTATTGTTAGACCTTTCCATCTGTGGCCTTGAAGCAATTTAGCTTCTTTTCAAAGACACTAAGTTTGACCAGAAATATTCCTGTCAATCTATAAATGAGTCCCTGCTGTTTGGAATATTTTTTTCCCAAAGACTTCAAATGAGAAAGGGAATATTTTGTCCATTACCTGGAGCTGTCAGTAAATATTATTTCCAAGTCACTTATTTTTTATTTTACATTTGACTGTAAATGACAAATAATAAAAACTGCATCGCCGCCTCACATTTCTCACTATCACAATCTTTAAAGCTCATATTTAAAGATTTTCCCTTTGGTTCTTCCAGTTGAAAAAGTGCGACAAATGATGAGAAATTTTCCAGCAGTGTCTCTCTCCACTGAAACAGACACCGTCTTTATTCTTCTGAAGCTGAACCATTGCAGGTGGTGGAAGTGCTGGTGTTGTGTGTGTGTGTGTGTGTGTGTGTGTGTGTGTGTGTGTGGTGTACGTGTGCTGGAGGTGGGCTGCAGAAAACAGCTAAATCAGTTTTTCGTTTGGCTTTCAGAAACCGAGAGCAGGAAAAGCTCGCCCAGTTTATATTCCCAAAGAGGTGTAAGCCCTAGAGAAGACGCAACCACACATAACCCGTTACTCTGCTCATCTCAGTCCTAGCTGGCAAGACTGTCACAAATTGAGTGTAATAACAGAATAGCATGTGTTCAGACCAGTCTAGCGAAAGTGCTATTTAGGCTGCAAACCCATCGAAGCCACAAAATGTCTTCTCTCCTTCCTTAAGAAACCGTGATAATTAGAAGATGAATTAACGTCTCAATGTTATTTGTTGGCTTTATTCTGATTTCAAGGAATATTGTAAGGAAAGTTAATGAAGTCATGTGCATGACAGAGGCTTTATGAGATGCTGCTTATTTTATTTTGTTAACATTTTCTTAGTAGTATTTCAATTCAGTTTCTGTATTTGAGCCATATAAAAATAAATATCAACAGAGATGGATTTAAATAGTTAAAATATCATTTTTTACCCTGCCTCATGAAAGCTTAATTTTCTTTTAGAAATGTTAAATCTTAATAATAATGTCATTAATGCTTTTTGATTTTTTTACCTAGTTGGCAACATTTTCAATAAAACCAAATTTTGTATTTTGAATACCTATAAATCTTCCATAAAATTAGCAGAAATGCTGACTCCTTATTATTTTGTATATCGATTTATTCATACTGTAATTCCTTTATCCATGAACTGGTGGCCACTGCTATTTCCGCATAAGATCAGCATCTATTGCAAGCAGAGGATTATGAGGGTTGGGCGGAACGGATGTGGAGGTACTTGACCCATTAGCTTTTGTGCCTTGTATGGGTCCAAGGGAGAAATTGGCAGTGTAGCACATGTGAGAAGTAGAGGGACATCAAAGTCATCAAATTAAGAGTTTCTAGGTCAGTGAAAGATTCTCTTTTACAGTTAATATGATTTAGTGCAACATAACATCTTTTCCTGTTCCAAGTCCTTGAGAACTACAGTACTGTCTCTTTATCTATAAGGGTGCTCACTGAGTTGTAATTTTCAACATTGAAAAGTGCTATTATCTCAAATGTAGACAGAAATGAAGGATGTACAAAATAGAAGAGAACTAAAGGAAGGAGCAAAGGAAAGAAGAAAGAACAGAAATACGGAGGGAGGGAAAAAGGAAAAAGAAAGGAAGAAGTGAAAGAAAGAAAAAAATCCACAGGTAATTTTGTTCCTTGGAATCTTACTATAAAAAAAAATGGTTAAATAGGACTCAAGTCTGTGAGATATGCTGTGAGGCTGACACACATGCTTGGATTCTGGTTTCAAATCCAGAGACCTTTCTGAGTACTCTAAGCACGTGCATGCCCATGGTCCAGGGATGACTTAAATTGGAGGTGGCTTGTGGCATCAAGATCCTTTTGGGGATGCTCTCTCTCTTTCCTTCTCTCTCTCTCTCTCTCTCTCTCTCTCGGAAGAAATAAACTTAAAAAAAATCTTCAAGTTAATGATTTTCAGTAGCAGAAATAAGTGTTTTAAAATTTACATTATCTAATCAATTTAAGTTTTGTAAGAGTAAGTCTACTTAGCACAGTATCATTTAAGTGTTATATTGATTTTATTTGTTTCAACCTACTATATGAGTTTTCTACTGCTAACTAACAATTCAATACAGATTTAGCAGTTTACAACAACCTAAATTTATTATCCTACAGGACTTGCAGTACGGTATATCTGGGTCCTCAGCTTAGAGTCTCTCAAGACTGACGAACTGATTGTCATCTGTGGCTCAGGGTCCTCTTTGAAGATCACTAGTTAGTGGTGGGATGTATCTTCTTCCTCCATTTTTTACTCAAAATCTAACTCTTCTGTGATGATAAGGCTACTCTTATCCAACAATGAAAATCAATAGTTTCTTTATGCCATATCCTCTAGGTACAATAGAATACATGTTCTGGTATTTCAATCTTTTGTCTACATCTCATTCTAAAATGTTTGTTATCTAATATCTCCACATTTGCCCAGTAGGTGGGGGAGATGTTTAGGTCTTTACCTTCATAGCTTTTTTTTTTTTTTTTTGAGAGATTTTCACTGTAGGGCGCGTGCGCTCGCCAGACAGACAGAGAGAGACATAGAGACAGAAAGCGAGAAATCACCCCCCAGGGGGGATGGTCACGCCGCAATCCCTTCTCCTCCATTCTCCTCTCGGGATCTTGGGCACACACGCACATGCACCCGGCGTGAGTTTTAATCCACCGGGTCTGGGACATGAACCGCGGTCGGCTACGTGGGGGTCCAGTGACATAGCCATTACGCTAACTGCTGGTTCCCCATAGCTTTTTCTCTTAACTTTTACTTTCTTTGATACATCTCATCATTCCATAGACTATGAATATTTTCTTTTATTCAAAACTTTAGTTTTTCGTGTGTTATTTTTATAATTTGTATATCAGGGGTTATGTTATTTGTCACAACTAGCCTGCAAAATAACAGTGGCTTAAACAAGATAAAAGTTTATTTCTTGTTCACAGAAAAAAAGAAAACTAGAGATTATTATTTAGCACTTAGACTATGGATCGCCACACCTTGAAGATTCCTTTAAACCTTTAAACTTGCTGTTTTGCATTTCATGGTACTCATCTCACTATCTCAGAGGTGTGGCACTACATACAGACTCCAGAGGAGTTCCTAGCACAACTATGCAGCAAATCCCTAACAACTGGTTGTTAAATGATTGCACAAGTGAATGCAAAGAAAGATAAAAAAAGTTCATAGTTTTTTTGCAGTATTTAACCAAATATTAATATCAGGAGGCATTATACGGTATCTGATTTTAAATATGAACTGGGTTGGGCTGGATGGTGGCACGGTAACACAAGGCTGATCCATGTGAAAAGGCTTTGACTTTATCTGGATATCTCCCTGAACAAGCAAGTCACTCCTGTACCCATGATCTGGGCTGGCAGATGGTTGGGGTGGATTGTGGCATGAAGACTAGTGGACGTTCCCATCTCCCCCCTTCTTTCTCTCTCTCTCTCTCTGTCTGTCTCTTTTGCTCATAGAAGAGAAAAATAAATAAACTTAAATAAATAAGTAAATAAACTAACATATTATAAATACATTTGAAGCATAAATCAGTAATACTTTTCAGATTAAAAAAGAAAATAATAGTCTTTTTATTCAATTTGTAGCTATAATTCTGAGGAACTGACTATGTCTTAAATTTGTATTTTCTTTGAAGTTTCTGATGAATATATCAGTATCAGATAAAGGCATCCTAATTAAAGAGAAATGAGTGAATATAAATTACACATCCTTTATTTTAAACTATTGTCTTTCATAATCTTAATTTATGAATGACATCATTATTCATGAAACCAATGTTATACAGTAAGCAAAATAGTCCAACTTGGTAGATACTAATTTTTAAACTTTCTGTTATTTTTTAGTTTTACTTTAAATTAGTACTAATTTAAACATTAGTTCTTGTCAAAGTTAAACTTATGTATTTTTTTAGTGTACATATGTGACTTTTGATTTTTCAGGACAATGTATTAAAATTCATATTTTATCTGAAATTACATAATATTAGCAACATGAAAAAATAAGTCCCAATTTTTTCATTTCAAGCTATACCACCATTAAGAAAATATGTGTAGAAAAGGCTTTGAAAAATTCCATTTCTCTAAAAATCCGTAAGTTCTACAGAATACCAGAAAAATTGAGTAAGACCTGTTTTGTTATTTCAAATATTTTAAGCGGTTCACTTAGTATTTTGCTGGACCACATGTTGAAAGCCTGTATTTGAAAGGCCTGCATATGAGTGCTACATCTTTTTCTTTTTAATCTGATAATCATAAATAAAATATACAGGATAAAACAAAGAAAAAAGAGAAAGATAACAAAACATATATCATTTGACAAAATTACTGCTTTTTCAAAAAAAAAAGCAAAAATCCTGAAAGTATGCCTAAGATACTTATTTTCTATATTGCTTATGTGAAAATTGTCTTAGCTTCTTAAAGGATTTTCATGATTGGAAGCATTTATTTATTATAACAGTAGAAGACCTCAATACACTGAAAAGGAGATATGCCTTTACTGATACATAAATTATTTACTCCTATAATACACCTACAAAATATTTAAGATCTCAGGGATTGCAAAGTGCAATGCATTACTAGTTTATGGGTACAATTTAAAACAAATTTTGATAAATTGACATAGGAGACAAACTTTTTGTTCTCAGAGAAACTAAATACTTGCATATGTTAAACAACTTTTCAAAAGAAAAATTCTCTTAAATTTTAAAAATTATACAATACACACTAAAAAAGAAATTAGTTTTATTTTAGAACAGACTTTTAGGCATATTACATAAAATAGTGTTCCAAATTTATAGAAAACTAAAGTAGAAAATAACAAATTTAGTTTTAAGAAAATGCCAGTTTTGAAATAGAAAATCATTGGGAAAAGCCAAGCACTTTAACGTGCTAAGAAGTAATTTAAATCATCAAAACTACGTACTAAGAGTGACATGAGAAATTCATGTTTATGTGAAATAAAGCCCTCATGGGGCTTATTTTCTCCAATCTGCTTTGTATTCTACACCTGCCAAAATTTTATTTCTAAAGCCAATTGGTTCTAATTGAAAGATATCCTTAGCTTTCCATGCTAGCCTATGGGTTCATTTAGTCAGTTGTGAATCTATACAGAATAGTGCTATTCATAATCCTTTATATTCAGAACTTTGATTTATGATTTGAATTAGAATCTGAAATGGGAAAGGTTTCCATACAAATGCAGTGCCTGAATGTTGTAGGAACAGCTCAGTCAAGCACTAGAACTTGCACTTTCAAAATAGTCATCAAAATGCCAATTATTCGATCCAATAAACAACAAGCCGAGACAGGAAAATTATTCCTATGAACAGCAAGTCTGATGAAAGTCAATTTACAGAATAGAACAATAAAAAATCTGCAATAGACCTTCATGCACAACCCTCAGTAGATTAATATATTCTGTAGCTCATACAAATATGAATTTTTCACCATTCCAAAACCACTTTGACAACAAAAACAATCAAGCCTTTTGAAGGTTTTTATTCTCTTCTTCAGTTTAAGACTCATTCTCATGCACCCAGCTATTTTCATTTTACATCATGTTCTCTTTTATATGATCATCTTTCTTAACATTTCCTACAATACTAGCTTCCTTATTCCCTCTGCCCTCACATTTGCCACCTTTGGGCATGCCAGTCTTCATTACTTGCTTATGTGCAGCATTGTACATGTGTACACAGTACAAAATGTGAAATTTAATAAACAACTCCATGGAAAATGAATATCCTTTTAGCATGATAAGATTTTGATCTTAAGCCAAAATCTTTTCTTGGAAGATATTCTTCATGTCTTTTGCTATCTTCTATGTCTTCACCAAAAACATTCTCATTTCTATGTATACATTATTGCAAAGATGTTATAATAGATAGAAAAATTTAGATAATTTTAGTAATACAGAACAAGTCTTACCGGAAAATTCACTGCAGCTCCCTGCCATTGAAGCCCCCCTTTTCTACATTCCCAAGTATTTCAGGGGATTACCAGGATCTGTCTGTCTAATCAATACCTACAAACTTCTCTTAACTAACATCGGTTTTTAGCAACTTCCTGTTCTGCTCTTGGTGTGGAGTTTTAAGGGGGTACTGAAAGGTACCTTCAATATTACATGTATCTGTCCTAATGAAGGCACTGTCCCCCATTACCTTGAAAATCATCAGTATCGCTTGTCACTTTGGGGCCAATTTATGCTGGTTTACTGAAGCCACTTAGAACAAAAGGCATTCTTTGAAGCTGCCACTGATACCAAAAATATACTAGCTGAAATTACAAGCATTGTGCTGCCACATTATCATAGATTGTGGCCACCAGTTTTAGAACCAATGTGGGCATTAACACTACTCGCTCTGTCTTTTGCTCTTATTGATTCACAGTAAATTGCTGTGTTCTAAAAACAGGCAATGCTTAATCCTGTTTGATGAAGAAAGAGCTTTCCTTAAATCTCATCTTTGTTCTAGTCTTGTAGCAATTGGGATTCATAGTTGCAAGCAATAAAAGCTGACTGGGTGATTAAGCAGAGAAATAAAAGGATTGGGGGTAGCTTACAGATTTGTTGAAAGGCATAGAGAACAAGGCTCAAGGCTACATTTCCAGAAAATTCCAAAGCATAGTAACGTTTATCTTTAAGAAAAATGTTGCCTCTGTTGCTGAGCTGACCTGGATGGTAGAGTTTTCCATTGTTTCCATGTTTGAGGTTTGGAGCTACTTCTGAGAGAGAGAAAAGTTTCCTTCTCTTATCCCCATGTCTATCTGGCAAGTGTTTGCTAGATTAGCAAAGCATAAGTCATATATCTGTGTTTTGGCAAGTGTGGAAGCTAAGAAAGTAAGTTTGCAGGATTTTTTAGTTTTTATAGGTGGAAGTGTTTATTACTCCTTCATCAAGACTTAATTTGGACATTTCCAAACATTCAAATGTAGGGTGGCCAAGAGAAATAACAAATAGTACATATAAATGTAAATTAAACATTATCTCTTAGTCTAACATGTTTTAATGCTTCACAAAGTATTTAAAAACCCTCACTTCCACCTAGAATTAAACTAAATTTCCCATTCACAGCAGGAGAAGATAGTTTGAGTAACAGATTCCATATTTTACTCAAAATCACTCATTCCATACAATGCAAAGTCATAGCAGTTTAGACCTGACACATGTTTGTCCCTTTCTTTACTTATAGATATCTCTTTATTTGTAGATTTAAGATTTCCTTTCCAAAAGTCCTCTGGTGTAGTCTGTGCTCAGTATTTTTCCATGTAGACAGTAAGCTTAGGAAGCTTAAGTTCAATGGCACCGTGGTACATATGATATCAAGATCAGAAGATTATTAAGGGCTAGCAGATATCTTGGGGGTTAAGGCTCTAGACTTCTACATGGCTGACTATGGTTTGAGTCTCAGATCCAGCAGGTTAAAGATCATGCTGGCATGTGCGTACCCAGAATTCTGAGAAGAGAATGGAGAAGGGACTGTGACATGACCATCCCCCCAGGGGGGTGATTTCTTGCTTTCTCTCTGTGTGTCTCTGTCTCTCTCTGGTGAGCCTGCACACCCTATGAGAAAAATTTTAAAAAACTATACAATATTATTTAGGCATTTTCCATGGCTGAAATATGCATTACCTTGGTGGCAGGGCAATTTATTGACATACTTTTTTTTCATTTATATTATCTTACACCCTATAAAAATGTAGTGTGAACAAAAAACATGTGTGTATATGACAACCATGGTATATGACAACCTAGCCTAGCTGACCTGATACACACTGGGTACACCTACAAATACCCAGGATCTGAAGGATAGGAGCACCGGAGGAAGGGGATTTAGATTTGGCCAGATCCTGTAGTGGGTGTTCTCTCTCTCTCTGGTATCCTCATGTATTTTATTATGAATAAGAAAAAAGTAAAGAAGGACTAAACAAATGAAAAATGTGTGTGTGTATACAGAAAATCATTAGAGGCAAAATTAATGTAAGCTTACGATGAGAGTTGCTGGAATCTAAGAGGTCTAAATTGTTTTACCCCCATCAGCAATACTATGATGTATATATAGATAGAAGAACTGGTGCCAACAAGTGGCATGGTGGTTAAGGGCCTTGGACTCCCACATGGCCAACTACAGTTCGAATCCCAGATATAGTAGCTGGCTTTCTCACTTTCCGTTATTCTCGCTCTCTCTCATCGTGTCCCTCTCTGGTCAAATTAAAATAAATAAATAAATAAAAGCAGTTTTTAAAAAAGAACAAATTGAAGATTAAAAATTAAAATCAAACACTGTCTTCTCTTTAAATAGAGGCAAAGCCCAACTATCATGAAAATCTGAGTGATGGTCATCTATTAATGCAGTATGTCACGTAAGTGATATCATTTCTTCATAATTTAATGACACCAAATTGGAACTTTCTATGTAAGCCAATAACAGCCTAATAGAAACACCTACTTAATCTAATAATCAAATTGAAACCTCATGTTGCTGCTGTTTGCCAAAGAGGACTATCCCTTCTGTTACACAAAGCACTAAAATGTCAACCCCACCAGAGAACATGACATCTCAAGTCAATCGACTTAAGTAAATTAAATTGGTAGTAGGAGGAAGCACATGTCTCAAGCAAGTAGCATACTGCTTCTGAGGAGTGTGTTACATTGACCTGCCCATCCATTAGGAAGCCTGGAAAAGAGCCATGTTGGATACTGTCCTGTGAATTCCAGCCTCTGTACACTCTCTTTAAGGAATATTCAAACGAGCAATATTTTTGTGCAGACAGTAAGATCAACTAAGTCATTACTAGGAGATCCAAAACTAGTGAGTCTAAACATGTAAGTATCACAAATCAAGAT
This sequence comes from Tupaia belangeri chinensis, assembly GCF_000334495.1. Taxonomy (NCBI): domain Eukaryota; kingdom Metazoa; phylum Chordata; class Mammalia; order Scandentia; family Tupaiidae; genus Tupaia; species Tupaia belangeri. The sequence continues at coordinate 598,592 of NW_006159937.1, read as the reverse complement.
GATAAATTGTTAGTATATTTTATCCTCCAAATTTGAAAAACATGTAACGGCATAAAGCCCTATAAAACCAATTTCCAATTTAAAATTTGGGGACTGTTTGTGGTTCTACAATCCACCATAGATTGTTCCCATCCTTTTTTCTTTTTTTTTTTTTTTTTTTGGTTATAGGTGCATGCACCTGCCAGAATGATAGAGAGAGACAGGGAGAGAGAGACAGAGAGACAGAAAGCAAAAAATCACTCGCCGGGGAGATGGCCATAACACAATCTCTTCTCCATTCCTTTTTCTTGAGGTCTTGGGCACCCACACACACGACGTGAGTTTAAGCCACCGAGTCTGGGACTCGAACTGTGGTTGACTACATGGGAGTCCAGCGACGTAGCCATTACGCCATCTGCTGGTCCCATCCCACCCTTTTAATTGCACTCAGGACTCGATGCTACTCCTAATTCAGGCATACTGACCCCACAGGAAAATCCTCATTTCAGTAGCAAATGCTGTGTTCCGGGATACCTGTATCTTTTTGTAGAAGAGAGATACTCCAGAGCTCTCATTTTATGCATGTTTAATGGAAGGCAAAAATGAAGCCTTCCAAAATGTAGAGGCCGGGAAAGGAGCCCTCTCCCACAGTACAAAGGCAACATTGCTGAGCATGATTATTTCTGCTAGCCATACTGAAAATGTGCCATTCCAAAGAAGAGTACTCTTTGGTTTATACCTCCAAAGGTCAAAAAATACCTGTAAAACAAAAATAAAAAAAGCAAGGTGAAAAGGGGAGATTACAACATATCACATTGAAATAAGATAATGCAAGCTTTGAATAGCATAGTCATTAGGGAGAAAATAGAATTATTTCAGTAAAAGACATTTGAGAAATTATTCCATAATTTTGAGGAAATCAATAAATAATAAAAGATTAATGAACACATAAAAGACCTGCCTGGGTAACTAAGAAATGCCTGAAAATATTAAATCTGTATAGATACATAGAAATGTGTAGATGTACACAAATAATTATATCCATTGTAGAACACTAGGTAAACAAAAGGTAATAAAAATCACCATTTCTTTGAGCAAAGTCATTTGAATCCAAATGATTATATCTACTTTACATTCAGGAGGGAAGCCATGATGTTAAAAATACTACACTAAATACTTCAGAAAAAATGCCAGGATGATGCCTTGAGCGGTATTTTTCCAGCGTATAGAGGATATTGAGGGATATTTTTAAAGCTATAGCCATCATACAGCAGCAGCATCTTGAGACAAATGATATTGAACTTAGATTTTTTTTTTAATATGACACTTATGTAAGAATAAAAACAAAATGTATCCAGCATTTAAAATAAACTTTGTAGAGACTATTTATTTTCCTCTCAGGTCATCCTTTTTTTTTTTTTTTTTAACTTAATGGAAACCACTCCACTGCCATTTCAGTGTGTGCTCAGTGAGTGAAAAGCTTTCAGTATTTTCAAAGTCCCAATACAGTTCAACTAGCAACACTGTAGCAGAAAATTTTGTCTTTTCAAAATGAAATACTTTTTTTTTTTTTGCTTTCCTATCTTGCTTTGTATTGTCTAAAATATTTTTTTATTTACTTTACAGGCACTTGTTTTTGATAATAAGTTATTTTGGTATAATAAACCACATAGCAAAACTCAACAGATGGGACACAAAATAAATAAATAGTTATACATAGAGATAATGAATAAAAAGCAGCACCAAATGAACATTACTCATTCTGAAAACAGACAAACGGATGCTTAAGACTTTGATATTGAAATTATATAACTACAAATCAAAAAAATATTTAGAGATATAATAATGATACAGAGTGGAACCAGCAGACAGCACAATGGTTATGTCACAGAACTCACATGTGGCCAAACTCAGTTCAAGTACTGAACCTAGCAGCTTGAAATTCTCACCTAGTGCTTGTGTGTGTATGCCCAAAATCCTGAGAGGAGAATGGAGGAGAAGGGACTGCAATGTGGCCATCCCACCTGGAAGGCGATTTCTAGCTTTCTAGCTTTCTGTCTCTCTGTCTCTCCAGTGAGCAAATGCACCCTATGGCAAAAATCTCTCAAAAAAAAAAAAAAAAGATATCGAGTAAGTATATTATAGACAAACTATTCTAGATCTATTCACTAAATCAGGTAAAAATCAATCTTATTTTAATGTAAAATAAATAAAGCATTAATTTTTTAAAAAATTTATTAACATTATTTTTGATTGCAAAATCATAGTCATATACATTTATGGGGTACAATGTAATGTTTTGATATATATACACCATGTAGTATAATTAAATCTAGCTAATTAACATATTCGTTATCTCATTTACCTATATATTATTAAGGTTTTTGTCACAGGACACGTGTGCTCACCAGAGAAAGACAGAAAGGAGCAATGAGAGGCAAGCTGAGAAATCACTCTCCCAGAGAGCACGGCCAGGCTGCAGTCCTCTTTGCTCTATTCTCCTTTCAGGATTTGGGGCACATGTGGATACATGCGGTGCATGATTTTCAAGAGGCCAGGTCCAGGACTTGAACCGTGGTCAACCATGTGGAAGTCTAGCATCTCACCCACTACACCATATGACTATAATTATTTTTTTTAATCTTGAGATATTTCACGTTTATTCTCTCTTATTTTAACATGCATGATACTTTACTAATCACCTGCCGTGCAATATCATCTTAAAATCTATTCCTCTTGTCTAACTTTAGATTATCCACTCCCCATTCCCTCCTTCCTTATTCCCTGAGTCCCTAGTAAATATCAATCTACTTTCTACTTCTAAGAGATCTACATTTTTAGATTCTGCATAGATGTGACATCATGCAGTATTTGTCCTGTACTGGCTTATTTTGCTTAGCTCATGTCTTCCAGATGTGTCCATATCATCCCATATTTCAAGATTTTCTGTTTCTGAAGGCTGACAAATTTTCTGTTGTGTGTGTGGCTGTGTATCACATTTTCTTTATTCAGTCATCCATTGATGGGCACTTAGGTTGATTTTATGTCTTGGCTATTGGAGATACTGCTATAATGCACGTGAGACACAGATATACTTTACATGTATTGATTTCAATTTCTTTATGTATAAACCTGGGAGTGAGATTACTAGGTCATACGGTAGTTCCACTTCTAGTTTTTGAGGAATACATAGTGTTCACGTGACGGCTGTATGACCTTACATTCTCACCAAAATGTTCCCTTTTATCCACATCTTTTCCCACATGTCTTTTATCTTTCTGATGAAAGCTATTGTTTTCTTTTTCTTTTTCTTTTTTATGGGGTGCACTTGGAGAGAGAGGGAGGAAAAGTGAGGAAGTGCTCCCGCTCTCCTCCTGGGAATGACCAGGTCTCAATCTCTCCTCCAGTCTCCTCTCAGAATTTTGGGCATGCACACACATGTGCCCAGCATGTTTTTCAAACCTCTAGCATTTAACACTTTAGCCACCCAATCAGCCATGTGCGCCCCAGCTACCTTAACCACCTTGTCATGGGCTTGTCCAAATCTATCTTTTTAATGCCAACTACGTTCTTTTCTCTAGTAATTTTCATAGTCAGTTAATTTGTTATATTTTTCTAACACATTAGGAAAGCAGAAATTCATATTACCACTCTTTTGAATTCTAGTGCTATTTCAATATTTTCAAAATAAAATTTTCAGTGATATAAATATATAGTGTGTAAGAAAGTATCTTCTTTTCTGGAAAAAATACAGTATTAATGCTGTTACAGTGGTATTAAATATACAAATGGAATACGCGTTTGAGTGGCATTCTTAGCCAGGGGAACTCTTCATGATCAGCAAATAAGAATTAAAAGATCAAGCATTAAATTTAATTTTTAATATAAGTTATATAAATGTAATTCTCTTAGCTCTAGGATTTGGATTGCTAGATTCCAAAACTAGGTTTTCTGAGTTATTCCTTTCCATTTTGTACCCGGCATGTATTATGCTGTCACTTTGTAATCATTTTCCTTGTACACAAATGATTTTTTTAACATTGTTCTGTCACAGTTACAAATTCCAAAAGTTTCATAAAGCTATTAGAATAGAATTCCAGGGTTCTTGAATTACATATTTGAGATGAGTGACTAACATTGAGCTTGATGTTTTTGGAATCTATGACCTAAAGCTGTTCAGTGTTGAATTTTAGTAGCCAAAGTTCAATAGGACATGTTAATTCTTACTTCGATCATCATTACTTACCATGATAAAAATGATAATAATAATAAGAGTACATCTTTATTATAGATTTGTGTTTTGTTTTTGTTTTGGCAAGGTTTTTACTATAGGATGCATATAGAAAGAGACAGAGACAGAAAGTGAGAAATCACTCCCTGGGGGGATGGCCATGCCGCAATTCCTTCTCCTCCATTCTCCTCTTGGGACCTTGGGCATGCACACACACACACACACACACACACACACACACACACACACACAGTGTGAGTTTAAGCCATCGGGTGTAGGACTCAAATCACGATCAACTACATGGGAGTCCAGCAATGTGCCCATTATGCCATTTACTGGTCCCTAGATTTGTTTTTAATTGTATACACAGTCATTACATTTGAACAAACACCAGGTAATGTGTGTAAAGCAATATATTTTTCATGTATCTTGAATTTTGGAAACTTGTAAGAATTTGTCATTTTCCCTTTAATGTCTTTTCCAATTTCTACCATAAAATGCAAGTGACATCCAATGTGTCATGTCAAGAACCATGAGTATTACCTAACTTCAGTCAGCAGAATTATGGAAAATAAGAAATGGGAACTTTGCTTAATAGTTAGTACAATTAGGAATTCATGGAACCAGCAGATAGCGTAATGGTTATGTTGCTGTACCTCCATGTAATGGACCACAGTTCCAGTCCCAGACTGGGCAACTTAATGCTCTCTCCTGGTGTGTGTGCATGCATGCCCGAGATCTCAAGAGGAGAATGGAGTAAAAGGGATTGTGGTGTGACCATCCCTCCCAAGGGGTGTTTCCTCATTTTCTGTCTCCGTCTCTGGTGAGCACACACACCCTACGGCCAAAATCTCTTTTTTCCAAAAATAAATAAATAAGTTAATAGAATTAGAAATTCAATCTGGGGGCCATCTGGTGGCATGAGGGCTGGGGCGCTGGACTCCCATATGGTCGACCGCAGTTCAAGTCCTGGACCTGGCAGCTTGCTTTCTCACTTTCTCTCTCTCTCCCTGTCTCACTCTGTCCCTCTCTCATCAAATTAAAATAAATACATAAATGAACAAGTAAAGTTAAATACAGTAATTCTTTTAAAAATTATTTTTAAAAAAGAAATTCAATCTGAGAATATCAAGTTGCTGCTTTGGATTCTAAACATATGGATGGAGCATTACCCCCAATCTTACATTAAAAAAAAATATTTTTGAACCCATTGGTTGGGGTAAATTTCAGAATAATCAAATAACCAAAAATTTAAGGATAAATGTATTGTAGGCAGAGAGGAAATCTAAAAACTGGATGCCTTTGGGTAGACTCAATTATATAACTTCAAAAATAGTTCAATTAAATAACTGATAAATTGTCCAAGACCAAATTTGAGCCAGTAGAACATTTTGAAACTTTTGGGAGTCTCATAAACTGTGGAAGTTTGTATCACCTTGCAGATTCCTTTTCCATGAATCCTTTGCTTGCTCACACACACACACACAAAAATACATTTAAAAATATGCTAAAACAGTATTGTGATGCAGGCTGAAAAAAAAAAGGAATATATGCTTTATAAAAGGAACACATTTTCTGCTTGATCCTTCCCTTGTCTTTACCACTGAACAAAACCCTCAAGGTACAGAGAAAGGTCAATAAGCTCTGTTCCTCCACAGGGCACTTTTGAAAATTCATTGCAGCTAAGGAAAGGAAACAGGAAAAGAAGTAAAGCTTGTTACTGGGAAGGGTGAAAGTATGTGTTGAGCAGGAAAGGATAAACTGGACAAGAGGCATGAGGGAGAATAGGCCACAATCCTTAGACCCAGAAACAAAAAAATACCTAAGATTCAGACTTAATATAAAAAAAAAAACATGGAGGAAGAAACTCCCCTCCAGGCCCAACTAGCAGGATAATATGCTTTAAATAGTCCACACAATAAGAACTGCTGGGAGGGGGCAAGAAAGGAATGAGAAAAAAGAGACCTTTTCAGAGACAGTGGGAAGGGTAGATGTGACCATCAGAAGCAGTCATCATTCTGATAAACCAAGCTCTACCCTAAACAAGACAGTCCTACAGGAATTCAAAGCTCTACAAGAATAATTATAGCGAGGAAATTTGCACAAACAAAAAAATGTAAAACTCAGACTAATTACTAAAGAGATTACCTCAAATATCTTTCTATATTAAATGCCTAACAGAAAGATATGCATATTTTCAGGCATGAGATGATTCATATCAATTTCTACTCTTTTATACGAAATGACTAATTTACAGCACAAAAATTACAAGAAGTAAAAAGAAAAGAAAAAACACACACATAAGAGATAAAACAACCCTTAAAGGAGACAAAGGTAGAATACAAATGTTGAAACTGTTAGATGAGGGATTTAGAATAATGATCATTAATATAAATGTGCTAAAAATAAATCACATACAGATCAGATTCGGTGTGATTCCTCTACTTCTGGTTGCAGAGCTGTAAATCCTTAAAATGACAGGAGGCCCTGCCCAGTACTTCTTATCCCATGCTTATTTTAATGGATCTACATAAGACTCTTACTCTTATGGGGTAGTAAGTATCTAAATATTTAAATACTGAAAATAAAAACAGGATAAAAAAACATTGGACACATTATTTCAATAATAGAGATGGAAGAAAAGACCAATTCCTTGAAATACACATTTTGAAAACTTATTTTAGAATAAATAAATAACATGAGCAATCCTATGATTATTAAAGAAACTAAATTTAAGCTATATTTTTTTCCTCCAAAAAATATATGCGTTGTCAAAAATTTAACAGGTGATATCATACTTCATGGTAGAAGACCGAATGAATTACTTCTAAAATTGGGAACAAAACAAACATCCTCTCTTACCATTCCTAGATGACATTGTGTTGGAAATCCCAGCTAGAGCAATAATTCAAGAAAGAGAAAAAAATAATGAAAACATATTAGAAAAGAGGAAATACTTTTCTGCTATTAATGACATGGTTTTCTGTGTAAAGTGTCCCAGATAATGTACTGAAAAGTCTTCATGTCTTACCCATGATAGTGTGATCTAGTAGACATTACAATTTGGTGGCCTGAGGCCACATAGGACACCCAGGTTTAATTATTGACCCACCATAAAAGCTGAGGGTGTGGCAGACACCTAACTACTCAGAGGACTGAGGCAGTAGGATTGTGACATAGTGAGACCCAATCTAAAAGAAAAAAAAAAAAACTAAACCTGAAGTCCCCAACCCCCAGGCTGCAAGCTAGAGTCCAACCTGGGACTGGTGGACACCCTTCCCAACTCCCAATCCCCCAAACAGCAGGGGATTGGTGGTAGGTGAGCTAGCAAAGCTTCGTCTGCATTGGTAGTCTCTTCCTATGTCTTGCATTGCCACCTGGGCTCCATCTCCTGTCAGTTCAGCAGCAGTATTGGATTTTCATGGGAACACGAACCCTATTGTTCATTGTTGCACTGTATATAGTGATATGGTAGTGTTGGAAATGGAGTGTATGGTGGATGTGGTGCACTTGGGTCATCCTAGGTCCAAACGGCCCACACCTCCAGGTCCATGGAGGGGTTGTCTCCCAGAGCTGGTACCTGGTGCCAGGAAGGTTGGGACCACTGCTCTAGACTAATAAGTTGTTGCTTGTATCTCAACATAAACACAGAAAAATCATTTACACTGATATATACTAGTAATGATCAAATAAAATCAAACATAAATAAAAATCACTTAAAATAACATCAGGGATAAAATGAAATAATTGAGGGAAAATGTAACAAATATGTGCAGGATCTATGTATTGAAAAAAATTGACATAAAAATAAAAATTTCAGAGTAAACTATTAATCTATGTAACAGCATTCACACAAATTAAGTATATTTTGCTAAGTGAAAGAAGCCTGACACAAAAGACTAAATACTATGTGATTTGATTTATATGATGTTCTGATGGTGGCCAAATTATGAAGAGGAAAAGAGGAAAAAGGGGAAGAGGCATCTAAAACAGAGAATAATGGAAGGATTTGGGGTTGGAACTGTTTAGTATGGAACTATTCAGTGTGGAGCTGAGGTGGTACATATATATCTCTTTGTGCTGGACACAATTTATTGAACTATATCCATAAATGTCAATTTCATTGTATAACATTGAAAAAAAAAAAAAAACTCAACCAGGATGTCAGGGGATTTTAAAGTGGAAGACAGGATATGACAGATTAATCTAATTGTTGTACAAATGAACTAAACACAATAAATAGAAATAGAGAGGAAAAAACAAGAAGCTGACCTATGTAATACAGGAAGACAGTGTTTTTACTAGTTAAAAAAAGAGACTGTTTTGACAAAAATAAATTTACACAAATAGATAACTGTAGTTGGAAATTTCCTACCCACAACAATATGGGTGAAGAATTCTGAAACTATTTTGTTTGTATAATAGAGTTGAACAATGAGTAAGTTTATTGCATATAATGAGAATCGTATTTTTCACTGTTCAAGAATAAAATTAAGTAATAAGATGGAGGAGACTAGAAAGAAACATATGGTCTTGGATTGGAGTAGAAGTTATTTATGTGGACTTGTTTTAAAAATGTATTTAGATACACATAACTACAGAAATAAAGATAGATGTGTGAATGTGCATGATTAATTTACATACATGTGTGTCCTAGCTTTTACCCACTGGGAAGGCTAATAACAGACACTCCAGAACAATGGTAGCACCTAACATACAGTAATGGTTTTAACTATTATTCTGTAAAAGAAACAAGGACTCCTTGAAGAACTGGTCATTTCAGGACTGCTGAAGTAGAAATGGAAGTCTCAAGCATCATATGAGTTCTGTAAACAAGATAGTGTTATATAAAAGAAAAATAGGGGTGTCAGAAAGAGAGGGAGAAGGAAGCAAAGAAGGAGGGAAGAAATGAGGGGAGAGTTGATGGAGAGAGGAAGTGAGAGAAGGAGGAAAGGATAGCCAGAAATGATGGGAGAAATTTGAAAGGACATCATAGACAACCTGAAAGACTTCCTTAGGTTTAAAAAAGTAATAATACTGGGACCAGCAGTTGGCATAATGGCTATATCACTGGACTCCCATGTAGTCGACTGTGGTTTGAGTCCCGGACCCGGTGGCTTAAACTCATACCGGGCGCATGTGTGTGCGTGCCCAAGATCCCAAGAGGAGAATGGAGGAGAAAGGATTGAGGCTTGCCATCCTCCCTGGGGGGAGATTTCTCCCTTTCTATCTCTCTGTCTCTTTCTGTCTTTCTGGTGAGCATACATGCCCTATAGCAAAAACCTCTCCAAAAAAAAAGTAATAATACTAATATTGAATGTAACCCAAATAATACAATATCGATAACCATCATGTGTTCATACAGTTAAAAGTAAGTAATAAATGGAGGGGAAAAAATCAACACTTTCTTACAGAAGAATTCTAATTAACAAACATGGCAGCAATAAGAGGATTAGAAATTTGTCTTAGAATCTAGTTGGTTTCTTCTAAAATGGAAATTTTTCTATTGCATTAACAAGTTACTGTCCCAACTCGGGGGACAGTCAAACAGGTTTCCTGAGGGAAGGAGTGAGAGAGACGAGATGAACGACAGAGTATTACAACATGGAGAGGACACAAGTGTTACAATTCTTCAGGGTTATTAGGAGATAATGCAGTGTTACAACTCTTCAGGGTCTTCAGGGTCCTCTGGCGATTGCAGGTCAGGGATCATGGTTATATACATGTTGGTCGGCAGTGACTGGTTGGATGAAGGATTGTAAAAGGTGGATTATGATTGGTTGCTTTGTGGACCAATCATGAGGTGCCAGATATCGAAATCTGAGGGATTCTAAGCTCACCAATTTGCTATAGGAAGTGGCCAATCAGAGTATGGTTTTGAAGGTGAGGTTTTGAAGGGGAGCCAATTGTGGCCTTTGGCATTGTGTAATTGTTTGCTTTCTGAGAAACCAAAACCTAATGACCTCAGCAGACTCGCTGGTGCACAGTCTCCCACAAGTTACGAGCCCCAGCGCTAAGAAAAACTGGTCTTAGGCCTTATATAAGAGAAATTGAAAATGTCCTTGTTAAAATGGAATTCATGTATACGTTTATTTTGGTACCCAAATATTTTGAAATCCACACATAGGTTTCCACACCACGAATTTTGGATAAATGCTTTGACCCTGAAAAATATACATGCTCGGGAACCAGCAGTTAGCGTAATGGCTATGTCGCTGGACTCCCACATAGTCGACCGCGGTGCGTG
>NW_006159937.1:584140-588002 GCF_000334495.1 Tupaia belangeri chinensis | reverse complement strand
TATATATATATATACATGCTCAAAGAAACTGAGAACTAATGAAAACCAACACAATCACAGCATCTCAATTAGCTATTTGTATTTCAGAACATAAAAGCGTATCAATCCCATGCTCTGGAACTTCAATTGTCTACTCTAGTGAGAGGTGCTGTCAGAAGGAAGATTTTATTTCTGTTTCTAATATTTTAAATAAATTGTATTAGCATGCAGTCATTGTTAATTTAGCTCAGTTGAATGGCGAACATAATAACATTGCGCCTTTTTAAGTTTATGCAATAGCAGAAGGAATAGCTGTTTTATGTTGTCTGGATGATAACTGTTAGCTAAATATTCTAGGGCAGAGTTAAACTCTCTTTATTTGATATTTTTTTGTCAGTGATTATCTTTGACCTAACTATGACATTCTATCACACTGAAATAATCATTTTATCAACTTGTTTTACAAAATAAATCTAGGTGGTTGAATAGTTCTTTTTTTGTTGAGAGAGGTTTTTGCTATAGGACGCGTGCGCTCGCCAGAAAGAGAAATAGAAAGCAAGAAATCGCCCCCCCCGAGAGGGGATGGCCATGCTGCAATCCCTTCTCCTCCATTCTCCTCTAGGGATCTTGGGCACACACGCACGCGCGCTCAGTGTGAGTTTAAGCCACCAGGTCCGGAACTCGAACTGTGGTCGACTACATGGGAGTTCCGTGACATAGCCATTACACTAACTGCTGGTTCCAGCGATTGAATAATTCTGACAACAGGACATCATTAAATTCCTGAGGATCCTTTCCTTTGTTCATTAATTCTGTAAGAGATCACTTTATTGGATCTATGATATGTGAAGTACACCCAGATGTGAATAAAGTCTCTGGAATTAGAGAAATTTAAAGATTCTTCTAAGTGGATATTCTGGCCTCCAGTATTTGACAGAAAGGTCCAGACATCTGCTTCAGGTATCAATAGAAAACTGTCTACTATATAAAATATTTGCAATAGAAATTATGTATCATTTTGTATTTTTAAAATTAAGTCATAGTCAAAAGAATTTTAACAGATTTCTATACTGTTAGTATACTTTGAGAAATTTGACCAACAGATTCTGAAATTAATTTTGAAAAAAAATACATGAATTGGTAAGGCAGTTTGTTGAAAAATAGAAAATGCTGTGTTTGGGGACAGAAAGATTCAACTTACAAATAATAAGGCACAAATCAAAATCGTATTGAAAAAGATTAGAAATAAACTCAAATTTTATATTAAAACTTGATAAATGATAAACATGGCTCCATATAAATGAATCTACTTTTTTATAGGAATGAAAAATCTGGCTTAGTATGTAGGTAAAAATGTAATTGGATACCTCTCCAATATAGTATACAAAGGCGAAGTCTATATGAATCAAAAATCTAAAGTTAATAATTATATGGTTGAAATTAATAGGAGAAAATGTACAAGAATATCTTTTGACCATCGACTGGCAAAGAATTCTCAAATCAACTTTCAAGAATCAATTATAAAATAAAACTTCCATAGATTTGTCTTCATCCAAATTTAGGATTTCTGGTCAATAACAGAATTTTTCATATCACAAAGCACAAATACATAAAATATAGCTATAGTTTGAGCAGATCACAATATGAACTAAAACAACAAAAAACTTAATAGAAAAATAGGCAAGAGACCTACATACCTAATGAGTATAAGAAAATATAGTGTAATTCCCTAAAGGAATGGGATGGTGGAGAGAGGGTGGAAGGAAACAAAGGAAGAAACACTTAACAGACAAAAGAATGTAAAACTCTCTGTTAAAAAAACGTCTGCAATTTTTGTTTTACAAAAACAAAAGTTTAAAAATATGACAATGAACACAATATTTGGTTATTATTTTATACCTATCATAATTGCAAAAACTTGGATTTCTGCAATAGCGAGCACAATTTTTCCTTGTGGTAATGTGAATACTTTTGTTTTATTAGTGAAAGCAATCAATTTGTGAAAAATGAAACAGGGAAGTACACAGATTATATATCACACACTGCCCATCTGAAAATATCTGTATTCTGCCCTCATGTTTGACAGTGGGTACAGAATTCTAGATTCAAGTTTATTTTCATATTTTAAGACATGGTTCTTTTGCCTCTAGGGTTAGTACTTTGATGAGTGCATTGCTACTTTCTTCATTTTTCCCCCCTGTATTCATGGTAGAGCACGCATATGCACACGTGAAAGTGACAGAGAGAGGGGCAGAGAGAAAGAAAGAATTCATATTCCGTGTCACTTTGCTGTATATTTAGGAAGATATTCTTGACTTTGTCACTTATTCCTTGTATTGAATTTTAGGGTTAACAGTTCTAATTTCCAATAGCTACGTTTTGCTTTTTTATTCCTTTATTTTGAGTGTGATGTTTTTATTCTAACTGGCAGGATTCATTTCTCAATTCATGTGATAAGTTTCTCCAAAGACGAAGTGAGGAAGACGTTAAAACATTCATATTAAAACCCCTCACCAGTAGTTTGCTTAATGTCTTTAAAGCCAGTTTTATATCTTGGAGCACATACTGGGTTGTTGGTGTAGAAGGAAGTTGTGGAGGAGGACTTTTAATTAACTTTCATTTTATGTTTTATTTATCAATGACAAATTTAGTACCTGAAATTATTTTTCTGATTTTTTTTTGGAGAGATTTTTGGTATAGGTTATATGAGCTTGCCAGAGAGACAAAAGCCACAGAGAGACAGAAAATGAAAAATCCCCCCCTCCCCCCATGAGGGATGGCCATGCTGCAATTCCTTCCCCTCCATTCTCCTCTTGGGATTTTGGACACACACGCTTATATAAGACTATAATCCTTGTGTTCCCATACATAGTACCAAATTATTCCACTGTAAAATGTACCACTTTTGGTATCAATATTAAAGTACTAATTTAAACTTACAGTTTCTTCACAAGATTTATTTTATATGGCTCTGATACTGTTTATATAGGAACCATGTAGATCCAATTAATGATGAAGCATAATCAAATAATCTCTGTAAAACAATACTTGATGCCTCCTATACAAATGTATTAGAGTTAAAGAAATATGCACATGTAGAGTGTATTTGTCATTATTTTTTTAAAATATTTCTCAAAATGCAAAAGTTACTCATTCTACATTACTAATACTAATAAAACTAGTCAGCACTGATTATTTACTAAGCCAATTAGACAAGGCTTCTATTGAACTCTTTTTAGGTACACTTGCTGTTATGGGTTGAATTATGTTCCTGCAAATTTTGAATGATGAATCCTTATACCTCAGTACTTCCAGTATGTGACAGTAATTCAGATAAGGCCTGTGAAGGGGCGATTAAGATAAAATGAGGTCCTTAAAGCAGGGTGCCTAATCTCTCCATTGTCCAAGGATCCAACTGGTATTGTCTGACACAGAGTGTCACTGGCCACCTATTTTCATTTTTGTTTATTAGTGAGGTAACTTCAAAAAGTTTGTTAAAAATGAAATTAAAGTATGAGTTTATTTTGGTTCAAAGCATTTTAAAAATCCATGAATAGTTTTTCCATAACAGCAATTTCTGTGAACTTTAGAAGATGCCTGATATGAAAGTATGCATTTATAAGTGCACGTGTGTGTGTGTGTGAGTGTGTGTATGTGTGTGTGTGTGCATGGTATTTTTAGATGTGGTGTCCCCGTGTGGCAGCCCTCTGCCTCAACCCACTGCATGGCACTGGGTGTCTGTAACTATTGGTGCACACCTGGCTCCTCTAGACTCATTTTCTAAAATTAATAAAAGCATGAAGCAGGTTTTATAACTATTCTGAACACTAAAGTACTAAGCAATTCTAAATACTTCCAAATAATTTTGAACTTACTTTCCCTT
>NW_006159937.1:583058-584109 GCF_000334495.1 Tupaia belangeri chinensis | reverse complement strand
GTTCCTGTTCTTCCTGCTATAGACGTTCTATCTTCAAGTTATCTTACTCCGTTTTCAATCTTCTCCTGGTGTATTCTTCCACTCACCAGTTTCCACTAGCTCTTTTTTAAACATTAGAATTAAATTGTTACTATCCCTGGGAACCAGGAGTTAGCATAATGGCAATGTCGCTGGACTCCCACGTAGTCGACTGTGGTTCGCGTCCTGGACCCGGTGGCTTAAAACTCACGCCGGGCACGTGTGCGTATGTGCCCAAGATCCTGAGAGGAGAATGGAGGAGAAGGGATTTCAGCGTGACCATCCCCTCTGGGGGGTGATTTCTCGCTTTCTGTCTCTATGTCTCTCTCTGTCTGTCTGGCGAAAAACCTCTCTCTAAAAAAAAAAAAAAAGAATTAAATAGTTACTATCCCTATAATCTTGACTTTGCCATGCAATGTAATGCAGAACTGACTTTCTAAATAGATGTTGCACACTAACAATGACACATTTGCTTACATGTTGATTCTTATTGGTTATTTTATGGACATCAGATTTTCTACCCTGAAGCTTGAGTCTGACACTAAACTTTTCCCATGCCATTTCCCAGTATTCTCTGCCATGGCTTACTACTGCTTTATCCATTGTTGGTCTTGCTATCTCTCATGTGTATATGTCTTAGTGTCCTTTTATGGTGCAGAACACATTTTTTTCCTCTTTATTTTAATCAGTTATCCTCCACTACTCAATTCATGATGCCATTCCTATGATGTTTTTCCTATTCATTCTGTTTTCCAATGTTTTCTTTCAAAATACTATATTTTGTTTTACAAATACAGTATATATTATTTTACAAATGTAGATGAAGGTAAAGCTTATAGTTTTGTTTGAGGGTATTCTCCTCACTCAAAACATTACTCTTGTCACCTAGCAATAAGAGTGCATGCTGAGAAACAAATTACAAACCCTAAAAAAGAAAATTGATGATCCACATATTGCTCAGGGAAGAAGACCTGACTTTTTGTTATTTATTTATTTATTTATTTATTTATTTATTTATTTATTTAAAAAACAC
>NW_006159937.1:578034-582094 GCF_000334495.1 Tupaia belangeri chinensis | reverse complement strand
CTTGTTTTCCTTTTATGGTGCAGAACACATTTTTTTCCTCTTTATTTTAATCAGTTATCCTCCACTACTCAATTCATGATGCCATTCCTATGATGTTTTTCCTATTCATTCTGTTTTCCAATGTTTTCTTTCAAAATACTATATTTTGTTTTACAAATACAGTATATATTATTTTACAAATGTAGATGAAGGTAAAGCTTATAGTTTTGTTTGAGGGTATTCTCCTCACTCAAAACATTACTCTTGTCACCTAGCAATAAGAGTGCATGCTGAGAAACAAATTACAAACCCTAAAAAAGAAAATTGATGATCCACATATTGCTCAGGGAAGAAGACCTGACTTTTTGTTATTTATTTATTTATTTATTTATTTATTTATTTATTTATTTATTTATTTTAAAAACACACTATTATCCTAGAATTGACAATAAAATATCTATCATTTTAAAAAATCTCTGACATAATACAAAATGTGGTATTGGAATGATCATACCAATATTCCTTTACTGTGGGGTACGTAATAATTAGCCAGACAGAAAGAATACAACTCAGAGGAAAAACAGCCAAACAGAAAAACAGATGGTTCCATGTTTACTGTAAATATCTTAATTTTAGGTGATTTAAAATATAACTTATATAGAAAAAAGATAGAACGAACTAAGAGTTTGTGAGATTACTGTTTTCTTCCTGAGTGCTTATCTGGCTAGAACAGATATTCAATTTATATCAGGCTTTTGCTGTCCAATTTTGGTGTCACAGGTTCAGCACTCAGTGTTACTAGGTTATCTCTAAAGCATTCTAAAATAATTGATTTTTATGTAATATAAAATTCTAATGAGTAGAGTTCATTTCCAACAACCCAAACAAATTGACTAGAAGGAGATATAAAATTGGAGTTAGCGACAAGTATACACTGACAAGGAAAATTTAATATGGGGGAAGTAGACCATCGGGTTGATATCTTTATGTGAGAAAACTTAAATCTAGTTTGTAATAATAAGCCTTAAAAATTTATTTCTTCAGGATATTGAATGGGTATAATTGAAATCATAATGTAAAACAAATTTACATGAATTACAATATTGCCATATGATAATAAATCAACAATCAGCATTTTTAGCACAATGATAAGTAATTATTATTTTTTTTAATTTGCCAGCAGGTATGACTGCTTGCAGAAAGAAGGGTAGAAAGTGAGTAACAATCCCCTGCTCAGTTCTCCCTTATGGAATGTCACTGTGGTATCCCTTCTCTTTTTCTCCAACCTTTGGGAGTTAGGGTATACATGCATATGTATTCTGCATGTTTCTTAAGCTGCCAGGCAGTTGGCCAAGTGCCATCCAGCAGCCCTAACCATCAGGCCATGGGCCGGCTCTATATACTTCATTGAAAGTTAGAATTCAGTGTTTTGACAGCGAAAAGGTTCCAAAAAGGATTACTCGATTTTTTAAATATGTTGATGGCTGCTATCCTAGTTTTTATTTCTTCCTTTGTAAATACTACAAAATCATTATAGATGAATCATTATAACTGTAATTAAATATCAAGAATAAACAAGTTACATAGTATCAAAAAAAGAGATCAAGAATGATGAGAAATGATGTCTTTTTTGCATCTATTCAGGTATATAGACACCAATACTCCAGCTTCCAAAGAGGTGGACTTAACTGTTAAAACTAACTGTAAGTTTGAAGCACTTTTGAAAGACTTACACTTTTTTATTTTGAAAATGACCGACATTCAGGAAAACATGGCTTTGATCATTTGTTCACTGAACTGTGGAGTGATTATCTTTTGCTTTTTGTCCCCCCTCTGATACCACACTTCTCCTGCCTTTGTAGAACAACTACAACATCTGATTAGTATCTCATGTATTCTGAGAAGAGATAACTTATTGTACTATTTTGACCTTTTCAATATTCCGTAATTTAATTGGCTGTCCATTCTATATCTTCCCTACAGGTTAGTGGGACAGAAAGCAAGGCGAAAAAAATGCAATGAGTAACCAATGAAATAATAGAACATTGAAAAGGTCAAAGCTGTATAGTAGAATCCTATAATTGACAGAGGGTATGAGACATTAAAATTCTACCACCTCATTCTCATGGCAAAGGCTATAATGAAACAGAAAATGGCACCATATAAATCTATTCATATGACAATCATTGTTCAAGAGCTGAGAACACAATTTAACACATTTCGATTATGTTTTTAAAAATTGCATTATTTTAACATCTCTGAGATCTTGTACTGAAGTTAAATTACACACCGGCAGAACTAGCTAACAGAAGACATTTAGTCCAACATAGAAAGGCATATTAACCTTAAATAAGTACATATTTGTAAAAATCCAGAGCAATATTATTAGCATAAAGAATTAAGAAGAGGGACCAGCAGATGGCATAATGGTTACATCACCAAACACCCATGTAGTTGACTGTGGTTCAAGTTCTAGACCAGGCAGCTTAAATCTCACACCAAGCACATGTGTGTGTGTGCCCAAGATCCCAAGAGGAGAGTGGAGGAGAAAGGAATGTGACATGATCATCTCCCCTGGGCGGTGATTTCTCGCTTTCTGTCTCTCTCTCTCTCTCTCTCTCTCCTACAAGCACACGCTCCCAATAACAAAAAAATCTCTCACACACTCACAAAAAAGGAATTAAAAAGAATTCTTGTACACAGGACATACTAAACTTATTTGAAGAACTTGTGGAAATTTTTTTCTATGTTTTTTTTAGAGGTTTATGCTATAGGGCAAGTGTGCTTGCCAGAAAGAGAGAAACAAACAGAGAGACAGAGAGACAGAAAGCAAGAAATCACCCCTTGGGGGGGATGGCCACACCGCAATCCCTGCTCTTCCATTCTCCTCTTGGGATCTTGGGCACACACGCGCCAGGTGTGAGTTTAAGCCACTGGGTCCAGGACTTGAACCATGGTTGACTACCTGGTAGTCCAGTGACACAGCCATTACACCAATTGCTGGTCCAAACATTTTATTTTTAAAAGGAGACACATCATGACCTAAACTGATAAGAATTTCCTCTGTTTACATAGCACCATCTTGATTAATGATGCCAAAAAAAAGAAAGAAAGAATCAGATGTTCTTAAGATAAAATCCAGATGTGTCTGAATCTGGAATTATATTTGGTATTGGGTTCTTTGACTGTAATTAAAGAAGACAGGTTCAGTCAGAACATTGACCTAGAAGCCACTTTAAATGTCACTGGTGCCATTACTCCCTGGACTACTGACATCTAAAGGATATCAACCAAAAAAGAGAGAAAATAACTCCTAGACTTTCAACAAATGATACTGTAATGATTACTAGCAAGATTCAGACACAATTCATGCAAATGTTATAATAAATTGCTACAAATGTGAGATTTTGATATCCAAATTGTTATCACATTTTTGAAAATGGTCAAGCTTATCACACATAGTCAATAATAGCTGATGCATTGATGCATATACAAAGAGATTAATATGCTTATAATATCTTTTTAGCTGCTGTTTTATTTTGTTATTTTTTTTATGATACAGATAAAGAGTGCAGGAGGGAGAAACAGAAGTATTTTTGTTAGGGTCTCGCAAGTTGTAATCTTATTGTCCCAACCTCCCAGGTAGCTAAAAAGCACCACT
The DNA here is from genome assembly GCF_000334495.1 of Tupaia belangeri chinensis. Classification (NCBI taxonomy): domain Eukaryota; kingdom Metazoa; phylum Chordata; class Mammalia; order Scandentia; family Tupaiidae; genus Tupaia; species Tupaia belangeri. The sequence goes on along the minus strand of NW_006159937.1, from coordinate 578,454 downwards.
GTGACTGGACTTATTTCATTTATTATTGGTTCATTGGAAGAGGGGTTAGAAGAAACTCAGAAAACTGCATATGAACATATCAACTTTCTGAAAATGTCTTATTTATTCATTTATTTTTTTGTTCATTCTCTTTTTAAACGGCAAAAGTCCTTCTATAGTTTTTTTAAAATATATAAAACTATATAAAGTAAAACAAAAAATCACACAGCACATATATGGAAAAACTAAAGAATAGGCTGAATATTCAGTATCCACAGCTTATATTCAAGAAGATTAAGCTAATAAACCAAAAAACATTTCAGATTAGCCATTGTTTTCCTAAAACTTATAAAAATCTGGAAAATACTTATAGGTGGAAGAAACAAAATTGATGAAACTAGCACGACCCAGTGAAGTGAGTGCAGATGATGGTTTTAGCCT
>NW_006159937.1:530436-578009 GCF_000334495.1 Tupaia belangeri chinensis | reverse complement strand
TGTGCAACCTTAAGAAAATTACCTATCCAACCTTGTCCCGGTTTGTTCCCTGGAAAATAAAAATAATACCTACCTATTAAAATTTTTTAAAATAGTATCAGTTAAATCACAAATGTAATGTGCCTAGAATAGAACCTGGCAAACAGAAACCATTCAATATTTCCTTCTCACAATCATGCTTGAAAAAAAAACAAGAAGGCATTTAAATGTTATTTTTCTTTCTATTGAAAGTAATTAAATACTAGAGAATACCTAAAACCTATCACATAGCAACATGGATACAGTTAGTAACAATATACTGTTTACTTCAAGATGGTTACAGAAGAGGATATTGAACAATTCCCATAGAAATTAACACAAAATGTTGAAGTGAAGGTTATGCAAATTACTCTAATTTAATCACCACATTATATTCATGTATTCAAAGTTCATACTTTGCTCCATAAATATGTACAGGTATGAGGCAATAAAAAAGGTGTACATTCAGGCACCAAGAGCTTTCACCCTTCAAATTAAAGATTTAAAAGACAACTATGTGGTTATAATACAGTTGGAACCCATTAGGACTCAACTTCCTTCATATACCAAGCTTATCTCTTATTAACTTGTCCTAATAAGATCTAATTCCTTCTTTCTTTCTTTTCTTTTCTTTTATTTATTTATGTTTTTTTTTTGACATATGTATTTGCCAGAAGGCACATGTGCTCATCAGTGAGAGTCAGAGGTAGAGACAGAGAACTGAGGAAAAACCATCATCTCCTCACAGGGGATGGTCTCACTGCAACGCCTTCTCTTTCCCCATCTCAGGACTTTGGGCATACATGCACAAGCACCTGGCATGTTTCACAAGCTACTGAGTCTGGGACTAAAACCATGTAATTGGACACTCATCCAAATGCCTTAACCACCACACCACGGGCTGGTCTAAGATCTGTTTTCTTTGCAATTGCAGACTGAATTTATGAACCTATCTTTTTAAAGGCATTTGAAAAATGTTTTTAGCATTTCTCTAATAACTCTAGTCTTCTTATTTTAGCCCTATAGGTTAATGAGAAAGTTCAGAAATTATTTCCCTTTTTACGGAAAATTGTATAGTTGCTTCCCAGCATTTAGTCCTTCAAGTAGAATCACATGGGTATTTCATGTATTTGTATTGAAAGTCTTTCTGCTCAACTTCTTGTAGAAAATACATTTATGAATTTTGAAAAGATTAGGAACCAACACATCTTTCCATGAACAAATAGGTATGATTTCATTCCAGACATTGAATATTCTTAGCATTAAATATTTCAAATAATATATATAAATAATAAATATATTTTATGTGTTAAAGTCTTATTTCTACATTTGATATATTTTTTGTTTTATTGCCCTTATGCTTTTATCTCTCTAAAGTTAGATTGACTAATTTACAGTGAATGAATGCAAATAAATAAATTTAAATTAAAAAAAAGATTGACTAAATTGAGCCATTATTATTTTTATAGGTTATTAATTTAGTCTGCTTTCCTTTTTTGATATATCCAATTGAAAGATTTTACTCCTATTACACTCGCATTGGCCTTATGTCTTAGTAATATTATTATTTCAGTTTTTAAGAATGGATACAATGGGGAACCAGCAGTTAGCATAATGGCTATGTTGCTGAACTCCCACATAGTTGACCGCAGTTCGAGTCCTGGACCCGGTGGCTTAAAACTCACGCCGGGTGCGTGTGCGTACGTGCCCAAGATCCCGAGAGAATGGAGGAGAAGGGATTGCGGCGTGACCATCCCCCTGAGGGGGTGATTTCTCGCTTTCTGTCTCTATGTCTGTCTCTGTCTGTCTGGCGAATGCACGGGCCCTATAGCGAAAAACCTCTCCAATAAAAAAATGAATGGATACAACGGTTTTACCCATTAATTTGACCATCCCATTGAGCTTTAGGGACTCAAAGCATTTTTTCCAATTTTTCTCTAAATAGGTATAATATAGCTGGATTTTCTACTTCAAGAACATGACTTTCTAGATGAGAACTTAATCTTTCTGTTTATTTTAACGCTTAATGTAGTCTATCACTAGTATTTTATTTTCTAAGTTATAATAAAACTATGCATTTATAAAACAAATTATGTGAAGGGTGATGATATGATCTATTGCTCAAACCAGGATGTTTTGTTTTTTTTTTTTTTTGGAGAGAGTTTTCACTGTAGGGCGCGTGCGCTCGCCCGACAGACAGAGAGACAGAAAGCGAGAAATCACCCCCCAGGGGGGATGGTAACGCCGCAATCCCTTCTCCTCCATTCTCCTCTCGGGATCTTGGGCACGCACGCACACGCGCCCGGCGTGAGTTTTAAGCCACTGGGTCCGGGACACAAACCACGGTCGACTACGTGGGAGTCCAGCGACATAGCCATTACGCTAACTGCTGGTTCCCAAACCAGGATGTTTTTTAAAGAATAGGAAAATCTATACTAATATTAGCACAATGCATACAAACCAGCATGTTACTAAACAACTTGGATGGAAATTCACCCAAATTATTTGCTATTCATATTATGACAGATGAGAATTTTTAAAAATATTTTGCCAGCATATAATAGAAATCAGTATCTTTTTAGATTTCAAATGTACCATTTTTACTACCTACAAGACTACTAATCCAAAGCCATGTATGTTAGATTTCTGTTACAGCTACACTCAGCTTCTCAGTAACTACATTTTACATGAGAAAAATATGCTAGTTTATATTATAATTAAAAAGCAATGCTAAAAGTTTTATTGCATAATGCAAAATAAAGTTATTTTTCTCATCTGTTGCTTAACCTTTATGGGTTAGCAGAAAAACCCTGACCATTTTAGCGACAGTTATGGGCTGAATATTATCCCTATAAAACTTATGTGAAATATTAACTCCCAGTCCATCTTAGAATGCGACTATATTTGGATACTGGGACTTTAAAGAAGCATTTAAGGTTAAATGAGCTCTTATGGGGAGGCCTAGTCCAATATGACCAGTGTCCATGTAAGAAGAAGAGATACCAAGAATACACAGAGGAAGGACCCTTAGAAAGGCAACGAGAAGGCAGCCATGTGCAAGGCAAGGAGAGTGGCAGGAGAAATCATTCACCAACACCTTGATCTTGGCCTTCCAGCTTCTATATCTAAAAATAAATAAATAAATAAAGTTCTGTTGTTTGAGACACCAAATCTGTGCCAGCCCTAGCTAACTAATGTCAAGACTTGGGGACTGAGTAGTTGAATGTTCCATCTGAATCTGGCTCCTCTGGCTTGAATATTTGTGTTCTCTCTAAAACTTGTTCTGAATTTTCATCTCCAATGTAATGGAATTAAAAGATGGGGCTTTTAGAAGGTGATTAGGCAAAAAGAACTGCACTCCCATGGATGAGATTAGTACCTTTTAAAGGGGATTGAGGGAGTGATTTTTTCCCTATCTTTTCCTATCTTTTCCCATTTGAGGACACCATATTCCTGCCCTCCAAGGGATGTGTCATCAAGGCATCAACTTAGAAACAGAGATTGGACCTTTACTAGACTCTGAATCTAGCAGCACCTTCCTCTTAGACTTACAGCCTTCAGAATTATGAGAAATAAAATGTGTGTCATTTGATTAATCATTTCTTGTTTACATTAAAAAAAATGGGAGATACTTTTAACAGAATCTTACCACATTCCAACCCACCCTTCAGCCTTCTGGCCAGTCAGAATCATGGGCATGTCTGTAGACACAGCAGCATGCTCAGGTTGATTCAGAACCCAAATCCCAACTTTCCTAGATGCTCTAGTATTGCTCAAGGGCACCCTAAAACTGTTGCTGGGCCAAAATTCATGGTTCTTTATAAATTATCCAGTCTCAGATATTTTGTTAAAACAGCAGTAATGGAATAACACAATGGGTTGTCATGATCACTCAGACCAGGGGAATGAAGTATGAAGTCACAGGCTGGATGAAAATGTTTCTACCAGAAATTAACATGTAGCATTGTATTTACATTTCATTGGCAAAGTCAACAAAGCATATGACATAGTCACTCATAACTTCAAGAGGTTAGATAAATGCAATGCTGCCATGTGCTCTCATTACACACAAAAAAAATCTGTATGTATCAATGAATAGTTCTAAGGAGAGCCACGAATCTATTGTACTTCTACTTGGGACTGGTAAGACTATATATTTGCATCCACTGTACTTTGTGAAGACCACTATTTACCTCTTATTTTTATTCTTTGGATTATTGTTTACCAAACGGGGTTATAACTCACTAGGCACATCCTATAGTCTTTTTATTTTTCAATCTAATGTCTAGAAGATTGTGAGTTATGGTTCTAAGTCTATACTCAAGAAATGGTGTTTAAATGACTACCTGCCTAGTACTTTTTCTTAAAACCATTGTGGAGATATGCCATGCCATGTTAGCAAGCTGAAACGTGTGGTCATACCAACTATTTTACTTCTAAAATAATTAAAATATTTTATTAAATGTTTAACAATGGACAAATATATATGTGTGTGTGTTTGTGTGTATGTAAATATGGATTGTTGGAACAGTCATGATGTATTTTTTTCTGTTTTTCTGTGGAAAAATGAGTCAACTTTTCTGACAACCTGTAGTATGGATCCCCATTTTTGTAACTACCAATGATAGTTTGTATACTTGTTCACTGAATTACAACTAAGCCAATACGATTTGCCTATAATACTGCTGTAAAACATCAAGTCTTTATAAATATGTTGAATTATATATACTATTATCATAAATCATAATAAAATCTGTATATCCTCTTTTCTTTCCTTAGCAACTTGGTTTAAATGGAAAGTGCTAGAAAGTGTAAGTCTACATGTGTATTTTTCTTTCTTTTTCTTTATCTGAAATATTTTTAGTAAGAAAAGGAGCTTAGAGGACATAAAAAAGGAAGCATTGTGGTCCACATGTGACTGTCATACAATAGAATGAACATAAAACAATAGAAGCAAGAAACAATGTGCAAAAATATCCAAAAAAGAAGCCTAGCCTTGGAACTGATGTCAGAGTAACTAAGGTAAGTATGCACTCCCCATTCCACTCTCAAATACCTCTCAGTAGGGCTCAACCTAATTTTGTCTAAAAAACATGGAAGTGTATCAGTTATCTAGGTTATATTTATTGTCTCCTTCTTACAAAAGGTAATAAATAAATTCTAGAATACATAAAGGAAACTGAATTCTAGAATATAAACGGACTGAAGGTAAGGGTAAAATATACTTGCTTTGAGATTCATACAACATAGTGCTACAGTAACTTTTTAAAATTTTTTTTCCATAGGCGCAATCTGCTTAAGAGAGAGAGAGAGAAGAGAGAGAGAGGGAGAAAATGAGAAATCACCTTCCCAAGGGGATGATTTCAATTTCTCCTTCTCTTTTCTACTTTCAGGACTTGGGGCACAAATGTACACATGCCCCGCATGATTTTCAAGTGACTGGATCTGGAACTCACACTGCACAGTTAGCCATGTGGGATCCAGCACCTTACCTTCCATGCCACCTGCTAGCACAGTGCTACAGTGGCTTTAAATAAACGTTTGTGATATTTCATTTGATCAAGTAAGTCATCTATGTCTTCTCAGTCAAGAGGACAGAATGTTGAATACTGGAGTTATTATTAAATTGCATTGTTTTTAATGTTTATAAAGGAAGATTGTGGTTCCGAAATTTTATTTTTTTAAGAGAAATTGTTGCTATAGGGCATGTTTGCTCACTAGAGATGTGAGAGAAAGAGAGAGAGAGAGGGAGAGAGAGAAGAAAGAAATCATCTCCAGGGGGATGACCATGCTGTAATCCCTTCTTCTCCATTCTCCTCTCAGGATTTTGGGCACATATGCAAACGTGCCAGGACTCAAACAGCAGTCAGCTACATGGAAGTCCAGCAATGTAACCATTACAGCATCTGCTGGTCCCAGGAAGATAGTGCTTTAAATTTCCTTTATATCTACACAATGCTTCACACATAAACATTATTGAATAAACACTTACTAAGTATGTAATTAAATTTATAAAGACAATGTCTATATTAAACATTTTGAAGAGGGTAGGCACCTTAACCCCATGGGAGATAATTAGTACCTGTAATTGGCCAGGTAGTGAGGACAAGAAAATCTGAAGTCTGTCAAGGAAGCTGCCACCTCCAACTTTGTCTCAAGCTGCATTTGAATTTTAAATGACATGATTCTTGTTTGGTAACCCTTCTCCACAATATTTAAATTTCTCTGATAAGGATTGATTTGAGGTATTTCTTGAAAGATGGAATTAAAGTATGAACTTATTCTGGATACAAAATGTTTGAGACCCAAACATAGTTTTTTTAGAATAGTCATTTTTTATGAACTTTCTGAAGTGACCCAACTTCCCTCTTCCCTAAATAATGTGCTAGTAAAACAAAATATAAAGATCTTATAGTAATTCTAGATTTGTCTCCCAGTAAATAAAATATTTCTAAGTTTTCTAGGATGACTCTCTCTCTTTCTAGAACTCACTGCTAATTTCAGCAATCTCGATCACTTTTTGGTTTGAGAAACAAGGAACACAGTCAGACCTAAACCATGATGGATTGCAAAAGACAGTTATTCTCTTTGCTGCATACAGGTAAATTCTGTGAGTAGGTCCCTGGTATAATAATGAGGTGAAACAAATCTCTTTAAACATTAAAAGAATATATGTTAAGGAAAAAGGTTACCTCAGTAAACCTGTCTCAACTATCTTACCTTCTATCAGAAGAATAATCATCCTGAATCTTGATATCCTTAAAATCCTTTACAGAACTTAAAGGAAAAATGGTTGTAATAATTATTTTGTGATACTGAATAAATTAAACAGTATTTAAATGACAAAAAATAAAGAAAAATGATTTAATGTGACATTACAATTTGTGCATTGTTTCAAGAAACTTAAAAAGCAACATTGACTTTATCAAACTTTTGTGCTAAAGTAACAACTAACACTAAGATGTTATCATTTCATGTCACCAGTTATATCTTATTTTTATGATAACTTGATGATTTGGGAATAAAATTCTTTGGGAGTAAGAATAGATCATTTAGAAGATATAAATTGGATAATTTAGAAAATTCTGATAATAACATTCAGAATTTACTTAGGGTTTTTTAAGGAGATTCAGATTTTCAAATTGAAAATATGTTTCTAATGCATTATTTATGTAATTATGTAATTTTTAAAAGAAGAGATATGTACAGTGAGTTGAAATTTCCCAAGGAAGTATCTTGAAGAACGTCCCTAAAAATTCTGAAGTATGAAAGTGGATAAATTTGAGAATCTTCTCTTTTATTAAGGGACACTATGGTGTCCATAGTGGCCATAAATTAATCTCCAGACATCGAGTTACTTCACATACGGTATTTCTACTTGCATTGCATTTTTATATTGTTTAGTAACACTACATTATCTTTTCTTTTCTTTTTTTCTATTTTTTTTATATTGAGTTGCTTCAGGCCACATAGAGATGAGCCTGACAAAATTTAAAGAAAATTGATACTTAGATGAGTTTTGAGGACTTACTTCAACTTTCTGAGAGCTTGTCAAAGATATATCACTTTTATATGCCCTTTTCTATGTACCAAACAATCATCCTTTCAAGTAGTTCCTGCCCCAGGAGAGAGTAAGCCTGATTAGCTTAAATCTGAAGTTTTATTAAAGTTTTTCTCTAAGATCCAAGCTCTTCCCCATGATTGCTTATATCGATGCTGTGTTCCTCAAGCTATCTGACTCTTTGTTGTTAATATTATCGCTGTGAGCATAATATTGCTATTTTTTTAAGTCCCTATACTGGCTTACAGATTCTTTCTCACATTTAGTTTTCTATTTTATTCTTGGCTAAATTTTTTAAAAAAATATTAATATTCTTGTTACGTGTTTAGTTTTATAATGCTTTGTTTTAATTAAGAAAAAAAAATTGCAAAGTTGTCATCGTAGTCAGATACTTCTAGCCATTACCTACGTAACATCAATTTTTTTAAGAGCGAGAGAGAGAGAGACTTTGGCTATAGGATACATGTACTTGCCGAAGAGACAGAGACAAAGAGGTAGAAGTGAGAAATCACCCCCCCAACAGGGGATGGCCACATGGTAATCCCTTCTCCTCCATTCTCTTTTCAGGATTTTGGGCATGCATGCACACATACTCAGTGTGAATTTGAAGCCTTTGGGTCTGGATCCTGAATCGTGGTCAGCTATGTGGGAGTCCAGCAACATAACCATTATGCCATCTGTCGATCCCTTATATTTTCTAAAGATACTAACTATTCCCAGTTATTCACTGGAGTGTATGGATTCTGAATGGTTATATGTTTGCCTTTTTTTTTTTTAATTTTTACATTTCTGCCAAAGGGTCCATGCATTCACCAGAGAAAGGCAGAGATAAAAAGGAAAGTGAGAAATCACCCCCCGCCCCCAGAAGGTATGACCACTCTGTAATCTCTTCTCCATTCTCTTCTCAGGATTTTGGGCAGGCAAGCACTTGCTCCTGGTGTGATTTTCAAGTCACTAGTTCTGGGATTCAAACTATGTAGTCAGCCACGTGATCTCAACCACATTAACTTCTATACTACCTGCTGGTTCTACGTATGACTCTTTTGATATAAGATAAAGTAAGAGAAGCTTGCCTTCAAGGTATACTGGAGGACAGACACTCCCAAGGTAGTACCCAAAGAATGAGGAGCATCTCTGATTGCTAATATTTGTCATTTTCCATTTTGTAAATGCTCTCACCATACCAATTTCAAACTTCCAAAGCAAAATACCCGGATAAGTCACTGGGCTGGGATATACATAATAAACTCTGCACAGCCAATGCCAGCTGTTTCCAATCATCCATTATGTACTTCCCACCACTTAATTCATCACCCTGGCACAATGAGCATTCCACTGCTGGAATCACCTCTTAGTATCAAGTATAGATTTCTAAAATCATTAATTAAAATCAAATTATTATTTCAATAAATATGCATCAGCTGCCCACCCTCTCAGTCCCTATTCTAATATCTCTGTCCCTAAGTATCTCACAGAAATACAAGTAAGTAAAGTTGAATTATGTAAGAGAAAATAAATAAGTACTCACAAAATAGATTAGAAAGGGAGAAACATCATCCCACAAAAACATTTACATAGTTTACAAGGATTAAAATGTCTGTTGTGTGTACAGTTTGGTAAGAAATTGCAAAGTTGTCATCGTAGTCAGATACTTCTAGCCATTACCTACGTAACATCAATTTTTTTAAGAGCGAGAGAGAGAGAGACTTTGGCTATAGGATACATGTACTTGCCGAAGAGACAGAGACAAAGAGGTAGAAGTGAGAAATCACCCCCCCAACAGGGGATGGCCACATGGTAATCCCTTCTCCTCCATTCTCTTTTCAGGATTTTGGGCATGCATGCACACATACTCAGTGTGAATTTGAAGCCTTTGGGTCTGGATCCTGAATCGTGGTCAGCTATGTGGGAGTCCAGCAACATAACCATTATGCCATCTGTCGATCCCTTATATTTTCTAAAGATACTAACTATTCCCAGTTATTCACTGGAGTGTATGGATTCGAATGGCTATATGTTTGCCTTTTTTTTTTTTTTAAATTTTTACATTAAGGGTCCATGCATTCACCAGAGAAAGGCAGAGATAAAAAGGAAAGTGAGAAATCACCCCCCGCCCCCAGAAGGTATGACCACTCTGTAATCTCTTCTCCATTCTCTTCTCAGGATTTTGGGCAGGCAAGCACTTGCTCCTGGTGTGATTTTCAAGTCACTAGTTCTGGGATTCAAACTATGTAGTCAGCCACGTGATCTCAACCACATTAACTTCTATACTACCTGCTGGTTCTACGTATGACTCTTTTGATATAAGATAAAGTAAGAGAAGCTTGCCTTCAAGGTATACTGGAGGACAGACACTCCCAAGTTAGTACCCAAAGAATGAGGAGCATCTCTGATTGCTAATATTTGTCATTTTCCATTTTGTAAATGCTCTCACCATACCAATTTCAAACTTCCAAAGCAAAATACCCGGATAAGTCACTGGGCTGGGATATACATAATAAACTCTGCACAGCCAATGCCAGCTGTTTCCAATCATCCATTATGTACTTCCCACCACTTAATTCATCACCCTGGCACAATGAGCATTCCACTGCTGGAATCACCTCTTAGTATCAAGTATAGATTTCTAAAATCATTAATTAAAATCAAATTATTATTTCAATAAATATGCATCAGCTGCCCACCCTCTCAGTCCCTATTCTAATATCTCTGTCCCTAAGTATCTCACAGAAATACAAGTAAGTAAAGTTGAATTATGTAAGAGAAAATAAATAAGTACTCACAAAATAGATTAGAAAGGGAGAAACATCATCCCACAAAAACATTTACATAGTTTACAAGGATTAAAATGTCTGTTGTGTGTACAGTTTGGTAAGTTTTGTTAAATCCATGCATAGGTATACCCATGTTAGTTACATTGATAATCTTTTAAATATAGACCATTTCAGAACCAGCAAATGGTGTAATGGTTACATCACAGAACTCCAACATAATTGAATGTGGATCAAGTCCCAGACCTGGTAGTTTAAAATTCATGTCTAGCATGTGTGTGTGTGTGTGTGTGTGTGTGTGTATGTGTGTCCAAAGGTCCAAGAAGAGATTAGAGGAGATGGGAATTGAGGCATGGCTACCCTCTGGGAGATTGTTTTCTGTCTCTTTGCTCTCTTCATCTCTCTGGTGACCGCACATATCCTATAGCAAAAATCCCTCTCGAGGAAAAAAATCAATTTTCTATGTTTCTTTCCTGAAACCTTTAAAAAAGTCTTTTGATGAGAGAAGTTTCTGTGGTTGAAATAAAATTTAGGATTTTTCTTTTATTTGTTTGCATTCTGTGTCTTTTTGGAGAAATTTTGACAACTCTAATTATGAAGATATTTGCATAATGTTTTGTTTTACAAGCTTTGTCATTTTAGTCTTCTATTTAGGTTGGCAATCTATTTTAAAATATTTTTTATATATGTTTGAAGGTAATCACAAAATATTTTCCCATATGGCCATAAAGTTGTTCTGGAACTATTTGTTTAAAACACATGCATACACCATTCAATTTATTTTTCTTTTTTTAGAGAGATTTTTGCTATAGGGCACATGCGCTCATTAGAGACAGAAACAGAGAGACAAAAAGTGAGAAATCACTTCCAGAGTGTATGGCCATGACACAATTCCTTCTCCTCTATTTTCCTCTCAGGATTGTGTGCACACATGCACATGCACCCAGTGTGAGTTTCAAGCCACCAGGTCTTGGACGCAAACCACAGTCAACAATGTGGGAGTCCAGTGAAGTATTTCAAGGAAATATTACATTTTATCCAAGATGTCAAATGTTGGATATAAAAGTCTTTGTTATAACCCATTAAGCATTTTGAAAAGTATTTAATTTATTTTTAATTCACAAGCAATTGTATATCTTTATGTGATAACAATGTGATGTTTTGATCTATATATACGTTGTATAATGAATCAATAAAGCTAATCAACCCATCTCTCAGCTCTAAAGGCTCTGGAAAATAGCATAGGAAATCAAATCAAATAAATAAAAAAGGCTGGCCAAGCAGTTTCAATGATTACTACCAGAACAATGGTCTGGTGCATTTTGTTTTACTATTAAGTGTAGACAGAGATTCTCTCTGTTCCAAGTTAGAGAAAACCACAATTCTCCCAGATTTGGAACATATTGCTATGAATCACTCTGCAAAAATTTGCTTACTTCTTCATTATTTTCACAACATTTTCCTAAATTCTGAGATACAAAAATATTTAGCTACATCACTTAACACATTTCTTGTTAAATCTGCTATCACTAATTTTAACTTGATTTTCTATAGTTGTAGTTCTATTTTTTTTTCACATTATTTATTATTTGTTTTTTGTATATACTTTCAATCATATTGTTTGGCTTACAATGAGACCGTTTGGATATGTACACATTTCTCCCCATACCCGTTGATCAAAATATCTTTAACAGATAACACCACACCTCCCCATCCGGTCAATGCTATACCTCTGTATCCCTTCTCCAAATGTCCTTCATTAGGCCCCACTCCTCCACACACACCTCGTCTGACATTCACACCCATCTCTTGTATTTGTTCAAACGTTTCGCTATAGGGCACGTGCACTCACCAGATAGACAGAGACAGAGAGACAGAAAGTGAGAAATCACCCCCCAGGGGGGATGGCCACGCTGCAATCCCTTCTCCTCCTTTCTCCTCTCAGGATCTTGAGCACGCACGCACAGGCGCCCGGCGTGAGTTTTAAGCCACCAGGTCCGGGATGCAAACTGCGGTTGACTACGTGGGAGTCCAGCGACATAGCCATTAAGCTAACTGATGGTCCCTATATTATATTAATTTTTTACATGAGCAATTATATGTGTCAGTAACAATACTTAAAAAAAAGAAACTTGTGGAACTGATATTTTAACAGGACTAAGGAAAACATTCCTGACATAATTCTAAAGACATAGTCTATGCAGAATAAGCTATTCTAATACATAATATATAGCTAGATATCCCCAGGTCTTATTCTATTAATTGTTACAGAAATATATGGTATTTTGTTTTAAAGCTTTTGTCCTTAAGTTAATAATTACTCTGGACATTCACATCTCTAAATATTGGTAAGTGATCATTTGGTATGTATTTTAAAATAATTCATTCTTTTTTTCTTTTTAGAGATTTTTGCTGTAGGGCACATGCACTCTATGCAGAGATAGAGAGAGAGAAAGCAAGAACTCACCCTCTCAAGGGAAATAGCTATGCCACAACCCCTTCTTTAGTCTCCTCTCGGAATTTAGGACTCACACGCACACACCCCTGGCATCAGTTTCAAGCCTCTGTGTCCAAGACTCAAGCCATGCTTGGCCACGTATGATCCAACAATGTAACCATTATATCACCTACTGGTCCCCTAAATAATTAATTGTAATATTAAAAACCATCCTACACTGTTTCTTTTGCTGTCTGATTTTAAATTTGTTAAATATAATAATGCTTTATCTTATAATTTAGGATTAAGATGTCTTTAAGCAGAGTCTTCCCTTTCTTAAATGAACATTATGAAATTCCTTCACTTCTCATAAAAATCTTACGGGATTCGAAACAGAGCCTAACATGAGAATAAAAATGATACTGGCATAAAAACAGATACATGTACCAATACAATGAAATAGAGAGACCTGAAATAAACTCACGTATTTGTGACCAACTGATGTTTTACAAAGATACCAAGAACACACAGAAAAGAAAAAAATTCTCCTCAATAAATGATGTTGGGAAAACTGGATATCAACATCCAGAGATGAAATTGGAACTTCATCTCACACCATATACAAAAACAAAATAAAAATGAACACATATTTGAACATAAGACATGAAGCTACAAAACAACTAGGAAAAAAATAGGAGAAATGCTCTATGACATTGTTCTGGACAATGATTTGTTAGCTATGGTTACAAAAGCACAGGCAGCAAAAGTAAAAATAGACAAATGACATTACAACAAACTATAACACTTCTACATAAAAAAAAAAAATATCGGGGGAACCAGCAGTTGACATAATGGCTATGTCGCTGGACTCCCACGTAGTCGACCGCGGTTCATGTCCCGGACCCAGTGGCTTAAAACTCACGCTGGGCGCGTGTGCGTGCGTGCCCAAGATCCCAAGAGGAGAATGGAGGAGAAGGGATTGCGGCGTGACCATCCCCCCTGGGGGGTGATTTCTCGCTTTCTGTCTCTATGTCTCTCTCTGTCTGTCTGGCGAGCGCACGCGCCCTACAGTGAAAATCTCTCCATAAAACAAATCAACAAAGTAAATAGATAACCAAGAAATTGGGAGGAAAATATTTGCAAACTAAACCTCTGATAAGAGGTTAATATTAAAAACATATAATGAACTCAATTCACTAGCAAAAAAACCAATAATCCAATTGTAAAATGATCAACAGAAATAAATATACATTTTTTTCAAAAGACATATGAATGGCCAACAAGCAATGAAAAAAGAATGCTCAATTTCACTAAGCATCAGGGAAATACAAGTTATAACTACAATGGGATGTCTCTGAGTACTTGTAAGATAGCTATTATCAAAAACATAAAAGATAACAAGAGTTATTAGGGATGTGGGTAAAATAAAAACCTGCTACTTAATTGATGGGAATGTTAATTACTACAACCATTATAGAGAACAGTATGGAAATTTCTAAAATAAAAAATTAAAGATGGGCCCACTATATGATTCAGCAGTCCTACTACTGTGTACATATTCATAGAAAATTAAATCATTATGTAAAAAGATATCTGAATTCCTATTTTAATTGAAATGATACAATAGTCATGAAATGGAAGGAACCTAAGTGCACATTGACAGAAAAATAGATATAGAAAATGTGGTATACATGCACAATGGAATACTTTTCCATCATATAAAAAAGAAGAAAAGCCTGTCATTTCAGCATATAAACCTGACAGATACTATGTTAAGTAAAAGAGGCCAGGCACAGAATGAGTAAATGCATGATGCCACTTGAAGTTCACATCTGTAAAATGGTATCTCATAGAAACAGAAAGCTAAATGGTAGTTCCTAGGGGCTGGAACAGGAATGGGGGGGAAATAGAGGGATGTTGCACAAAGGATGAAAAATAAGTTATGCAAGAAGAGTAAGTTCAAAAAAATCTATGGTAAAATATGGTGACTAGAGTTAATAAAAATATGTTTCACAGGGCCTGGTAGATGTTATACTGGTGAAAGTGCTGAACTCCCATTTGGTCGACTGCGGTTTGAATTCCAGATTCTACAGCCTGAAACTCATGCTGGGCACATGTGTGTGCATGCCCAAAACCCCAGGAGGAGAATGTAGGAGAAGGGATTGTGGCATGGCAATCACCCCGGGTAGTGATTTCTCACTTTCCTTCTCATGTCTCTCTCTGTTTCTCTGGTAAGCACATGTACATGATGGCAAAAATTCAAAAAAGA
Organism: Tupaia belangeri chinensis; assembly: GCF_000334495.1. NCBI lineage: Eukaryota > Metazoa > Chordata > Mammalia > Scandentia > Tupaiidae > Tupaia > Tupaia belangeri. Next base: position 562,953 of record NW_006159937.1, on the reverse strand, counting down.
AAAATACACACACACACACACACACACACACACACACACACACATATATATGTTTTTCATATTGTAAATTGCTTGGAGAGTAGATTTTTAAGTATTCTCAGATCAAAAATTAATGAAATAACTATGTCAATGTATGAGGTATGTCTATTTTTTGCTGTCTGTGTTGTAGAATGAAAGAATGGGTGTCAGAAAGAGAAAACATTATGTAAGTGGAATTTTGTTTTGTTTTATGTTGTGTATTTTTTTCTTCTTCTTTTCTTTTTTTGGAGAGGTTTTCGCTATAGGGTACGTGTGCTCGTCAGACAGAGAGAGACATAGAGACAGAAAGCGAGAAATCACCCCCCAGGGAGGATGGTCATGCCACAATCCCTTCTCCTCCATTCTCCTCTCGGGATCTTGGGCACGCACGCACACGCGCCCGGCGTGAGTTTTAAGCCACCGGGTCCGGGATGCGAACCGCAGTCGACTACATGGGAGTCCAGCAACATAGCCATTATGCTAACTGCTGGCTCCCTATGTTGTGTATTTTTAAATGGAACAGAAATAGTATACCTCTGTTACAGAAATAGTTTCCTTTTTCCTTAGGGCATATGGATTTCAAGTTGTGCATATTATCTCAAAAAAATTCCTACTTCCACAAATTACAGCAATTTTATTGGCCAGAAAAAAGGACTATCTAATAATTTGAAAAGCATCTGGGCTAAGTACTTTATAATATGGTTGATTTTTGAAATATTATGGCATCAATATGTTTAATGATAAAATAGTTTATCTTGGCTTTTACAATAATAATGTGAGAGCTTTTATATAGCCACATTTTAAATTTAATTTCTTTTGTAAAAATAAGTCTTTTATACAGTTTATGATAATCAATTCCTTTTATTTATAATCACAGAAATATTAACTAACATATGTAAAACGAAATTTGTGTAGAAAAATAAAATTTGTCTTTGTATAGGAATATAAACTTATTTATGCTCCATTTATCCCAAATTTTTCATCTGTTTTGTGAGAGGTATTATTCTAAGTGTATCATCAATGAAGTAAGCATATCAATATTGACAAGTCAGTTTGCTATTTCACTTCATTGGCCATGGTCTCTGGTTATATGAAAAAGTTCAAATAAGATATTTCATGATGTCTATCATCCTGAGAACATAGAAGTTAAAACAACAATCTGTAACAAGGATTACTTTTATGTTTTTGTTTGTGTGCGTGTGAATGTGCAGGTGTTTGTGTTGGGGGGAGTGGTTTGCTTAAGTATTCAGGAACAAACACAACTACCAATGCTATGTTCTTTGACTTTAACTAGATAATTTTGTTCATTTTGAAATGGCTGAGACCTATCGATCATTGCTTTATTGCATTTCTAGCCAAATGACGAAGGGAAAGAAGAAAGGAAAGAAAAAATATGCTTATTTTGCCACTCACATGTTTCTTTCGAATGGACAAATAGATTTCTGTGATCTCGTTGGGGCAGTTTTTCTTTCCCATGCTCTAATTGTAGCATTTTCTTCTATCTTTTGTCTAAGTAGTTGAGATGATGGCAAAGGAGAAGTTTGAGTTACTATTCTCAGAGACACCTTCATATATGCAAAAAAGAAAAAATTCCAGCTAAATTCATGAACGTTAATATATGTAAATCTATCAGCTTGCAGTGTCTGAGGTCAACTGCATCTGATCTATACTAGTTCAATGGGTTTATAAGAAAATATGCAGGATTCCAAAGCACACAGGTTTAACACTTGGTTATTTATTTATTTAAAAATCTTGCTATGGAGTGCATGTGCTTGCCAGGGAGAGAGAAAGAGAGCGAGAGACAGAGAATGAGAAAGCAACCCCTAGTGATGACTACCCTGTCACTACTTCTCCTCTTGGGATTTTTGGGCACACGCATATACATGCCTGGGACGTTTTCAAGCCAACAGGTCTGCGACTCAAACTACACATGTGGGATCCAGCCACCTTAAATACCACACCACTGGCTGGCTCTAAACCTTTTTTTTTATAATGGTGACTGGATAACTTAATAGGAGGAATATATTCTAGAAATAAAGTTTTTGAAAATTAGATGACTGCTTCTCACCCCACTGTGCAGTGTCCGTGAGTTAAAAGTCACATAAAGGAGGAAAACCTAAGGTAGAAGTAGAGCTAATTGTTCTGATTTATGCCTGAATACCTGAAAGGCTATTTTGAATTTACCTGACTGAATCTGCTGTACGATAGCCTCAGTCAGAAGAATGAGGTATGGCGTGCCTGGAATATGTCCTTTAATAGCACCAGGTTTCCAGTTAGTGGAACTATTATATTTGCAGGGATTAAGGTAAAATTACTTTCTGTTAGTGATTGGTAAGCTAATCTCAAAATATATGAGAAGAATTAGAATTACGATTTATTTTTTAATATGTATTTACTAAAAGATATTCAAAAACGAACAAAATAGCAAAGAGATTTGTAGACAATTTTTAAAAAAAGAAAATACAGAAAATTCAAATAAATATTTGGGAGCAAAGAGATTTGTAGACAATTTTTAAAAAAGGAAAATACAGAAAATTCAAATAAATATTTATAGTTGCTTTCCCTCAGAGGTGTCTGATTCATGTATAAACTTTAGCTATTCATACTAAATTAAAAAATTGGATTTTTTTTTGAGAGGTTTTTGCTATAGGGTGCGTGCACTCACCAGAATGACAGAGAGAGACAGAAAGCTAGAAGTGACCCCTTCCCCCAGGAGCGATGGCTATACCGCAATCATTTCTCTTCCATTTTCCTCTCAGGATCTTGAGCATACACGCACATGCCCCCTACGTGAGTTTAAGACACTGGGTTCGGGACTCGAACTGCAGCCGACTACATGGAGTCCAGCAACATAGCCATTACGTCAACTGCTGTTCTTCCAAAATCAGATATTTTGAAGCTAGCAGAACTATAATCACCAAGGAAGTTGTTGTGGTTGTAATATTAACAGGCAAATGTTATATAAGGCAAGGAACTTTGCTGTAGATAAGAAGGGACATTGCCTAATGATTAAACAGTCAAACAATTAGGAATATATACCAAGTATGAACACACCTAACAGCATCTTCATACACAGAGTGCAAAAAATTGAAACTGGCAGAAAAGAAACAGAGAAATCACAAAGACACTGAGAAACTATAACTTACCTCCCTTATCAACTTCTGGAAAAACAGAAAAACAAAAAAAGATATTGAAGACAAGAACAAACTTGACTAAGAAGTATATATAATATATTTACATTTGAAATGAAGATAAATTGCATTTTTTTCAAATATGCTCAGAAAATTTCAAAAATATTAAAATAAGTCATAAGCTAAACAATAAAGCATCAAAAGTGGTCAGGTTTTCTGAAGTTATTCATTACATGTTCTTTGACAACATAATTCTTGGTACTTACATTAATGGCTAATAAGAACAATCACTAGAAAATACAATAAATGCAATTAAACAACATAACATTAATTATCAAGAAAATGAATTCAAAGACACTATGAACTGGAATAATAAAGTTTGACATAAAAATGTGTGGAGCTATGCTCAATCAGTGTTTAGAGTAAAATATAGACTTAGCATTTAATAAAAAAATCTTAATATCAATCAACTAAACTTTCATTTCATGAAGCCAATAAAATAACCATAATCAACTCCACAGAAAGAAAAAACAATAATAAAGGTAGACTCAAAAATCAATAAATATAGCAAAAAAATCAGTGAATCTACACATAAAAATCCATAAAAATGAAAGTTGTTTCTACAAAAAAACTAATAAACAGTAGAAATAAACAAAAAAGAACATAAATAAAAACATCAATATTAGAAATGAAAAAAGAGAAAATGAATACTCTCCCAAACTTATAAAGAATAAAAAAGTAACATAATAATTGATACACAAATCTCAATATGTACTTAGTGCTATCTTTTAAAAATTACAACATCTCAAAACTGACAAAATATGAATAGGCCGGGAACCAGCAGTTAGCATAATGGCTATGTCGCTGGACTCCCACGTAGTCGCCCGCGGTTCACGTCCTGGACTTGGTGGCTTAAAACTCATGCCAGTTGAGTGTGCGTGCATGCCCAAGATCCCGAGAGGAGAATGGAGGAGAAGGGATTGTGGCGTGACCATCCTCCCTGGGGGGTGATTTCCTGCTTTCTGTCTCTCTGTCTCTCTCTGGCAAGCAAATGCCACCCATAGAAAAAAACCCCCCCAAAAAAAAAAAAAAAAAAATATATATATATATATATATTCTACAAATTATATTTTTGCATAAAACATATCCACAAACAAATAAACAAAAACTCAAGCACATGTGACTTCACTACTGAATTTTTCCAAGTATCTAAAAAAGAAAAAAAAATCAATATCACATGAATAATTCCAGGGAATAAAAAAAGAGAACACTCTCTAACAATTATAATACCTAAGAAGTACAATATAAGAATGAAAAACTTCAGAGCAATCTTCATCATAAGGACAAAGGGAGATGTGAACATCTAACTAATGAATGACACTTGCCAGTATTCATGCTCTTTTGGAATCCTATGGGAGAATCAATAAATAGAACCATATTCACATGGACAGTTGATTATGATCAAACTAGAGTATGTTGCAGTGAGGCACAGTATATTCTTTTCAATAAACAAAACTGTTTCAATTGGCTATCAATAGGAAAAACATAACTTGATTCTTTATAGCTTATAGTTTATTCTTTCAAAATTGATAATAGATGCAAATGTGAAAGTTAAGATAAATCAGTAAAAGAGACTAGCTTTGGATCTTGATAGCAGAAAATATTTATTTATTTATTTTTAGAGAGTTTTTTTTTTTTTTTTTGCTATAGGGTGGATGTACTCGCCAGAGAGACAGATAGTGAGAAATCACTTCCTTGGGGGATGGTCATACCACAATCCTTTCTCCTTTATTCTCCTCTCTGGATTTTAGGTATGCATGCACACGTGTCTGGTGTGATATTTAAGCCACCGGGTCCAGGATTCAAACCATGGTCATCTATGTAGGAGTACAGCAATGTAACATTATGCTATCTGCTGGTCCCTAGAAAATACTTTTTTAAAAAATAGGGCACAAAATAGAATGAGTAAAAAGAGAAATTTGTAAAGAATAAACAAATAAATGGAATGACATTGAAATTAAGAACATTTGTTTATCCAGACATATTATGAGAAAGAAAAGACATGAAATAGAGTATATATTCATTATATGTAATTGACTGATGCTTCATCTCTTGATATAATAAAAAGAAAAAATACAAAGGACAATTGAATGTAAGTGGAGAGAGATGGTATTCAAGCAGTAAATAGAGGGTTCTCTCTCATTGGTCATCAGGTAATACAAATTAAATCACTAAATACTGAGATATATCTACCAACATGACTAAAATTAAAATGACTCTTAAAGCCAAAAATGGTCAAGGATGCAAAGGAATAAAAGTTCTCTTATTACGGTCAGCCAATGACCTGTTGGTGGCTGGATCCCACATAGTAAACTGCATTGTTCAAGTCCTGGACCTGGAAGCTTCAAAACCTCCAGACTCATATACGTTCATGCCCAAAATCCCCAAAGGAGGGAGAGATGGAGAGAGGTACTTTCTTGCTTTCTATTTCTCTTCTTTCTCTCTCTGTCTCTGCCTGGGTAGTACATAAACTCTTTGGTAAATTAAATAAACAAATAAACTCATATATTATGCCACTATCAGTAAATTGATATAGCCACTTTTAGGAAATAATTTAGTAATAACTATTAAAAATACATAGATCTTTAGACTCAGTTATAGCATATATAGAAATGTACCCATATATTCACTGAAGGACTTGTAGAGAAATGTTTATAACAATATTGCTTAAAATCACCTCAAATTTGAAACAGTTAAAATGTCTGAGTTCAGAAGAATAGACTAATACGTCATTTTCTTTGGCTATGTGTTTCTATAACCATATACTACAATAAAAAGGAACAACTATAAATGTGAACTATAACATGAATAAAAAATAAACACATTAGAAGAAAAAAGACAAAAATTAGAAGGCACATAATGTAAGAATCAATTTATTTAGAGTTCAAAAATAGACATCACACACACACACACACATATATATGCATATGTATATATATACATATATATATGTGTATATATATATACACATATATATACACATATATATATATGTTAGAAGTCAAAACATTATTTTTCCTGAAAAGAATGGGAAATACTTTTACTAAACTATCCTTTGAGAGTTTCTAGAAAGTTGTGAATACTCATAACACAGATGTTTGATGTATGCTAATGCACTGAACTAAATTCAATATGCATAATGAACCTGTCAGATTACTATATGTCTGTGTGTCTCTGTGTGTGTTACTTCATTCAGAAAGTTAAAATTCTAGATTATAATCAAGACACACACACACACACACACACACACATATATATGCATATGTATATATATACATATATATATGTGTATATATATATACACATATATATACACATATATATATATGTTAGAAGTCAAAACATTATTTTTCCTGAAAAGAATGGGAAATACTTTTACTAAACTATCCTTTGAGAGTTTCTAGAAAGTTGTGAATACTCATAACAAAGATGTTTGATGTATGCTAATGCACTGAACTAAATTCAATATGCATAATGAACCTGTCAGATTACTATATGTCTGTGTGTCTCTGTGTGTGTTACTTCATTCAGAAAGTTAAAATTCTAGATTATAATCAAGGTTACAAATTCTGCTGCAAAAGTCATCTTTTGTCAGGATATGATTTTATATGATATGTAGCAAGCATGTTTCTCTAGATACTGTTAATATTACTTCTCTTCACAATGACTGAAGAAGAAATCATGGCTAGATGATGACCTAGAGGAAAACACAATGCTTTCCTAGGGAATCCCACATGGGAAGGTTTTCAGTTCAAGACAAGAGACCTCGGTGGGTGAGTGTGCCTGGCTGCACCTGCCTGTGATTTGGGACTGGCTGACCACTGCGAGTAGATAATGGCATCAAGACCCTTTAGGGGGCGCTGTTTCTCTCTCTCTTTCACTCACTGAATAATTAATTAAACAAAAATGTAACTAGTACCTGTATAAAACAAAATTTTAAAAAGGATCAACTTTATTTTAAATGTTTAAGCTAGTTTAAGAGCAAGTAAAACATGCAGATTTTAAAATGTTATATAATTCTATGTATACGGCAACTTTTATATCTGTATTATCAACTGAAACACTTTCTATGACAAATCTAAGAACTATGACAGTTACTCACATATCTCAGGCCTAAGAATTACCATTTCCTTTGTTAAATCTCTTCAAAAGCACTGAATTGGAAATTCGAAGATCATCGCTGATTCTCTGATACAGTATATTGGTTATCCATTCAGCACAGAAAGGTCCTCAATGCTTTGAAACAAATAAAACTTCAAGGGCTTAGGTATTGAGCATTAAGATCACAAAACAATAAAAATGAAAACAAACATGTGCCACATCTGAATAAAAGGCCTCTAGGGACTTTTACAGCAAGTTACTGTTGTCCTTGGCATATAAATGCTGGAATCAGAATTAGCCTATGTGCAAACCCCCTTCAGATCATTAGGCCCATCTTGAAAACCATGCTAACCAGATTGCAAGAAAGAAAACAGCACTGACACTCTTACATGGAATCTTGATGGAGTGCTTTAGTAATTTTGTGATCTTTCCAATTGGTTAATCCAACTAAAATATGGAAAATGGGAGAGAAGAGCACAGAAATTGGAAGACAATACTAAGGGTGATTTGTTTTTGTCTTAATAATCCCATAGAACTAATAAAATTTTCACAATATTTCTTCACCCAAATATGTTGTTTTCTTTCTATTTCCTTAATCTGAAATCAGTCTTTCTTCCACATTGGTATATTTATGTCCCAGATATCTATGATATGTGCTTCATGTTGAGTTGAAAATAGGTTAGGCACTTCTTTTGTACAAACTAAAAAAGACAAAAATTCCTAAGCAATCTGTTTATCCAAGATTAAAGGATCTTGGGATCATCTGAAAATGAATTATGAAGGCCTTGCTCATTTAGACGCAGGCTAGAGAGCCATTTCATTTTATAGTTCGCTCCCTCAAGTTGGTAAAGCTTGCAGGGCACCTTATAATTCAATTTTAAGTACCTATAAGAATTTTAATTACATAAGGAAGATGAGAGGAATTCTTGATTTCTATAATGTAGACTTGATTATATATGTATTTAAATTTCAAGTACTACATTCCCTATAAACAAACTTAAAAAAAAAATCAAGAATGTTGCTGTCTTAGATACCAAGAAGAGTAAACTATTTTACTTTCCTTACTGCAAGTTCTCTGAGAGAACTATCTATTCACTGACCTACAAAAATATTTTGGCAATCCTGTTAGGTATGGTTTCATCTATAATGTGCTAAGAAAGAAAACTGAAAAGTCCTCAGGAAATTTACCATTTCTTTCCTTTTTATCTTTTTATCCCTTCCTAAATCAGACTATGCCACTGCTTGGGTTTATAAAATCCAAGAAAGCAGAATAAACAGGTGACAAATAGTCCAATGTCACTGGGAGAACTGTGCTCCTATCTATTTTGTTTTCCTTTATAAAAGAGAATCAAAACCACTAAGCAGGTTGAATTCACATCAAATCAAACCAAACCAACCAACAAACATACAAGCAAACAAATGGATTGTGTGTGTATTTGTGTGTGTTTGTGCTTGCATGCATTTATAGCTTGCTTGATAGGACACTCATCTTAAATGATGCTCTTAGAATAAAACCATAAATAAATGAAAACAGATATATTTACCAGAAATAAACTTAGGAAAACTTCTATCCCATATATTTGCACTTGTAGAGCTTGGTCATGCAAATTGGCACATTAAAATTCTTGAGAATTACTTGGGCAAATAAATTTGTTAACTGCCTTTTAATATATCCTCCCTGAGTTGTTGTCCAGAGAGCACCATTTTCCAAGTACTTACTACAGTCTTATCAATATTTTCCAGACTATATCTTGAGACAATTTTTTATGCAAATAATAAATATGTGTTGGAACCCTTTATGCCACCACATATTTTTACTTAATCCCTATGCTAAATGAAACTGTAAAGATGATCATTTCAATAACCAATAGCTATACAGTTAGTCCCTGTATCCACTGGTTCCCCATCAGCAGATTAAACCAGCCTCAGTCACAATGTCCTCTGCACTAGATGTGAAAACTGCAAACACAAGGAATGACTGCAAAAATCAATAAATAAATGGAGTTTATGCTTCATAACTTTGAGATTTGACCAAATAGTTTTTAGATTTTGGTACATATGAAGTTGCTGGGACCAGTTCCCTTCAGATTCTGAAAACGAATTTTTCTTTATAACTTTGGGATTTGACTGAATAGTTTTCTTTTATCATAGAACATCTATACTATACATTATTTACATAAACAATTGATCATTTAATATTTTTACATTTTGAGACCAGTAGGTGGCGTAATGGCTATGTCACTGGACTTCCATGTAGTTGACCGCGGTTCAAGTCCTGGCTTAAACTCACGCCAGGCACGTGTGCGTGCGTGCCCAGGATCCTGAAAGGAAAATGGAGAAGAAGGGATTGTGGCATGGCCATTTCTCCCTGGGGGTGGATTTCTCACTTTCTATCTCTCTCTGTCTTTCTGGCGAGCGCATGCACGCTATAGCAAAAACCTCTCGAATATAATAATAATAATAATAGTAATAATAATTTACATCTCAAGGAACACATTTCCTTCCTTTTAAACACAGATGTTTACAATGATGTATTAGGACATTTCAGAATTATTGTAAATTTATTCTTGTTTGCTTGAATCAAATATTCTTGTTTGCTTGCATCAAATGATTTACTCATTCGGTGTCTAGTTTTGTCACCCTGGCAGGCATGGAGATGAGATAATAATATTAAATGTCATAATAATTTCTAAGTTTTATTGAGCACTTTTTAGTGACTACACATGTATTGACTTCATATGTATTATCTCAGTTCATGCTGATTACTCTCCTTTAAGGCGGACTATCAATTTTTCTGTTTTTCAGATTGAGAAACTAATATAAAGGTTTAGCAATTTGTCTAATGTTACATCCCTATTAAAATGCATAGCTGAGGGAACCAGCAGTTAGCATAATGGCTATGTTGCTGGACTCCCATGTAGTCGACCACGGTTTGCATCCTGGATCGGGTGGCTTAAAACTCATGCCAGTTGCGTGTGCGTACGTGCCCAAGATCCCAAGAGGAGAATGGAGGAGAAGGGATTGCATCGTGACCGTCCCCCCTGGGGGGTGATTTCTCGCTTTCTGTCTCTATGTCTCTCTCTGTCTGTCTGGCGAGCGCACGCGCCCTATAGTGAAAACCTCTCCAAAAAAAAAAATGCATAGCTGAGATTTGAACTTTGGCAATCTGTCTCTGGAGTCTGTGTTATTAACTATACTATGCCATAGACCAAATCATAGATGAATAAAACAGCCTTACTTTGAAAATTCAGGGTCAATCCTGTGTTCTGGTGGTCAAGGAAGCCAGATCCCACATGGCCAACCCTGGTTGAATCCTGGCCCTGCAAGCACACCAGATGTTCTGTGTGTTCTCAGATTTCCAATGGGTGGAGAGATGGATAGATTATGGCATAACCAGGCCCACGAGGGAGGACAGGTACTCCCTCTCCTCTCTCTCACTCTCTCTTGTACTTACAACTGTCTCTGGCATACGCAGGGCACCCTCGGACTCGTAAACAAACAAAAACAGAAATAGTTAAAAAGGAAGAAGTTTAAAGTCCAGTAAAAGGAACATGCATAGAAACAGGGAAAGCTAACAGGTTGGTAACATTAAAAATTAGAAATAAGAAGTGAACACATACAAGTTGATAGGAAAATGAGAAATTCAATATTGGATATGAACTGGCTAGATTGGCAAGGATTACCTTGGATGAGCTTCTGAACAAAGAATAAGTAATTCTATTGTGAGCTATAAAAAGAAATTTGGGTGAAAATATAATTAAGTTGACAACCTATCAGATCATGAAAAGCAACAAGTGAACAGGAAGAGGGATACATCCTGAGAGATACAGCAATTAACCTGCAATATTAAGGAATGGCAAATATCCATTTTTTTAATGTTCCCAATGCCCAGGAAACATTCAATCCCTTTATACAGCTCCTTTTATAAGATGGCTAAGTTACATGTGGAACAATTCTAACAATAAGATAAATATGTTTTAAAATAATTCCATAATAGATCTGATATGCATTTTTATTTATCTCAATTCAGTTTGACAAATAAACTCACAAAAGAAGGAAGTAGAATATTTTAACATTTAAGCCTATTTATAATTGGATTCTCTTTGTTAAGAAGCAGATCAGGCACAATAAAGCTGTCATCTGTGAGTGGTCAGGGAATAACTTCCAGAAAGAGCATTGAATTTTCTTTTTTTTTTTGAAGAGGTTTTGCCATAGGGCGGGTGCGCTCGCCAGACAGACAGAGAGAGACAGAGAGACAGAAAGCGAGAAATCACACCCCAGGGGAAATGACTACTGGCTACGTCGCAATCCCTTCTCCTCTGTTCTTTTCTTGGGATCTTGGGCACGCATGCACACGTGCCTGACGTGAGTTTTAAGCCACCGGGTCAGGGACGTGAACCGCGGTCGACTATGTGGGAGTCCAGCGACATAGCCATTACACTAACTGCTGGTCCCAGAAAGAGCATTGAATTTTCAAGGCTGACCACACTAATGCAGTCTCTACATAAAATATATTTATTGAGGTGCAAAGTAGCTTAGAGGGGATCATTAATGAAAGTCACATTTTACTACAAAAGGCAACATAACTTCAAATCTTTTCTATATCCTGTTAATGTTATAAGAATAAAGTTCTAAAAATTAGCAAGTGTATGAAGTTAGAAATCTGCTTTAAAAGTTAACTTATTATAACTTAAGCTTTGCATTAATGTTTTTCTCTTTGCAGCTACAAACTAGCATTTGTACATTTGAGTGTGCTCGTGTGTGTGATAGGGAGATTGTGTATGTGTAACTGTGATCTGATCTGGCAAACCCCTGATACATAGCCTTCTAGATCGAGCCAGCAGTAGAGCTTTACTTTATATCTTTCAATAAGTGGCATTTAGACTTCCTATGATATAACCCATTCTGTTCCATGTTTCAGACGGCTTTTCTCTGATTAACTGCAGTAGTTCTTTGAGCAACTATGTCAAAAGTTGAATTCGCGTGAAAAAATGAATGTAGGATGTGTGAATCTAAACCTATGTCATTATTGAAGACGTGATTCTTTTTCTTTTTTCCTTTTTTTTTTTGGAGAGGTTTTTGCTATAGGGCACGTGCACTCCCCAGAAAGACTGAGACAGAGAGACAGAAAACGAGAAATCACCCCCCCCCCAGGGGTATGGACACACCGCAATCCCTTCTCCTCCATTCTCCTCTCGGGATCTTGGGCACACATGCATGCATGCCCGGTGTGAGTTTAAGCCACCGGGTCCGGGACTCAAGCCCAGCGACATAGCCATTATGCTAACTGCTGGTTCCGTAGACGTGATTATTTTTCTTAGGCGGTGCTTAAGAAAACTGCGATCTTATGTATGACTGGGAAAAGAAAAAAGATATCCTAAGGGTAAGAAGGACAGAATTATCTTGTCAATAGTACAAAATTAATCTACTTTAATATTCCTTCTTTTGAACAATTTTTAAAAATTATTTTATCTAACTTTCTCTTTCTTTCTTTCTTTCTTTCTTTCTTTCTTTCTTTCTTTCTTCTTTCTTTCTTTCTTTCTTTCTTTCTTTCTTTTTTCCTTTCTTTCTTTATTTTAATTTGACCATAGAGGGACAGAGAGAGAGAGAGGGAGAGAGAGAGAGAGAGAGACAGAAGGTGAGAAAGCAAGCCTCCAGGTCTGGGACTTTGTCGGCCCTGTGGGAGTCCAGCGCCCTAATCACTGTGCCACCTGCCGGCCCCACCATTTCTTTTAATACATTGAAAAATTCAATTTTTGGAAAGAAAAAAGGTAGCTAGCTAAGAAAAAGTAGATTGTTATTGACAGGCATTTTTGTTCAATATAGATGTTTTCTTAAGTAACACATTCACAGTGACAAAAGTCAAAATAAGACTACATCACATAAAAATAGAATATTAGAAAAGATATATTCACTGGTTTATAATACTAAACTACAAAAATCTGTGTGTAATCGGCTTCATGGTAAATTAGGCTTTGGCATGTATATGAACCCTTTCCATCTGTAGAAATCCAGGGAGAACATACTGAATTATCCAGGTTAAAAACTGTCGTGTTTTATAAATAATCTGTTTGTTAGAGAACTGGCAAATTATTAAAACAAAAGTATGTATAGAAGTGAGAAAAACTGAGTCTCGGTGAGGGGAATATCAGTATGGCAAAGGCAGGTTTCATAACTTCTAGATCAGGGAAGGTTTCAGTCTGCTGTCTTGTCGCCTGTTTGTTTTTCTGAAACCCGGAGTCTACATAACACAATGAACATGTTTTCAAAACAGTTCAACTGAAAAGTTCACTTTACTGGATTGAGGGACTCGTCCTTCCACTAACGTGAGAGGAAAGAAAGATTCCTCTGTCCCTGGGAAGTGGGAGACAGAACAGAGGAGGTGTTGGAGAAGGAGGGGTCGGGGGGGGGCTATTTTTGCAGCAGATTGGATTTATTCTCCCCTGAGGTCTTCAAACATGCTGGAAATTTGCTGCTGTGGATCCAGCACGTTTGGTCAAAGCAGAACCTGTTGGACCCTAGCTTTATAAAAAACAATTTAGAAGTCAGCATGACTTCCTCTTCATAGTATCTGTTGATATTGAGTGGCTTTCTGAAAGGTTAAAAAAAACCTCATAGTATTAGAAGCCTGTGCAGGGTTATTTTTCACAAAAGGTGAGTCTCCCACTGTGCAAGGAAAGGCATCTTGCTGTGTGAGCCCCCTTACAGCAGCATTGTAAGTTTAGAGCAGTTTGTACGCGTTAACGTAGGATGTCTGTATTTCCTACAAATTACTTAACTTAAACCAGTTATCAGTAATTCACTCAGCATATAGAAATACAATGTACACATAAATATACAGATATATATAGTTTATGCAGGGTGCAAATTATTCATTATATTTCATTGAAATGATAGGTAATAAAGTATATAAAAGATTACTAGAGGCTAAGAAACCTACAGAGATGTACTTTTATTAATTTTTGGAATAAAACTTGTCAGGCTTTAAAATCTTCTATGAACTGAATTCATTTTCATGCACTAGTAGTACCCTTTGTGTGAAGCCCTTGCTAGACAGTACAAGAGATCCATCCATATATAAAAACGTTTTCTGTGTGGAGTGGGGAGGGATTATCCAATCTTGTCTGAGACTATGAAAGGTTTCCACATTGTTGTAAATGACACTTGTTGCAGTTTATGAATTTAATACAATTATAATTTATTATACAGGTATGAAATAAGGATAGAATCTTCAATTTGGGGGACCAGCAGTTGGCATAATGGCTATGTCACTGGAATCCCATGTAGTCGACTGCGGTTCGAGTCCTGGACCTGCTGGCTTAAACTCACACCGGTTACATGTGCATGCATGCCCAAGATCCCAGGAGGACAATGGAGGAGAAGGGATTGTGGCATATCCATCCCCGCAGGGGGGTGATTTCTTGCTTCCTGTCTCTCTTTGTCTTTCTGGCTAGCACAAGTGCCCTATAGCTGAAACCTATCAAAAAAAAAAGAATCTTCAATTGGGAAATTATGATAAAATTATCAAAGAAGAATAAGGACACCTGTAGAATTTTTATTAACATAAAAAATCAGAGAGTTTTATTATTTATAAAATCCAAGTAATTTGACATAAAAATAAATTACACTGTTTTTATGAATATGTAGCCATTATCTACTATAATTAATCATCTTTGTGACATTAGTTAAAAGTTCCATATTAACATCCAGTATCACAACAAATTTAAGAACTTGGAATATTCAAAATAATCATTTATATGAAGTTATGTAGTTGGTGGAAGTTTAAGTTCAACATTCCTTTGCTGTACAAGTTTGGTATTTAGAAAATTCAAAGATCAGTTCCAGCCTAGCTCTTTTTTTTTTTTTTTTTTTTTTTTTTTTTTTGAGAGGTTTTTGACTTAGGGCTTATGTACTTGCTGGAGAGAAAGAGAGATGGAGACAGTGAGAGGGAAAGTGAGAAATCACTCCCTGGCGGAGATTGAAATCACTCCCTGGTGGGGATGGCCACTCTGCAGTCTTTACTCCTTCACTTTCCTTCCTGGTCTTGGGCACACACACACTTGTCCCCAGCATTACTTTCGAGACACCCAGTCTGGGACTAGAACCATGGTTAGCTATGTGAGAGTCCAGCTATGTAACCACTAAACTGTCTGCTGTCATCCTCAGCCCAGTCATTTTACCAGAGATCTATTTCTCTTGCAACTCACTCTCATGATTCTCAGAAGTGTCTGCAAGTCTCCGTGACTGAGGGCTAGGACACAATTGCCATGTACTACAGAAGATTTCTTCTCTGGATAATTGTTAATAACTATAGCTAAGACTATTTGCAATGGAGAGCATTCTATGTGGTGGATAGTGCTCTCAAATAATTAAAATGTGGATGTGAATGCAATAGACAAATATGAGCTGAGTCCTCTTTTAAGGTATAGAAAGAATGAGTTTTGACTTACAGATGCATACGATCACGGTTGTCTACCGAAATGGCACTATTATTCTCTGGACCCTGATGATGGCTATGTGTGGCTTATTCTACGGGGAAACAGGAAAGTCTCATGCCTTGGAGAATGCCAAGTCATGTCAGCATTAGCTCTGCAAGTATGACACGCTGACACACCTGCCTGCTTCTTTATTCGAAAAAACGTAAACTTAAAAGTCATGTAAATGATACAAAACACGAACAGTTTACTCCTCATCACAGAAGCAGTTCTGTATATGGCAAGCATCAAGCCATGGGTAAGAATGTATAGTGAAAATAAGAGAAATAATAATGCAAGGAATATTGATATTTGTAGGAAAAATTTCAAGTTAATTAACTGTGTTTCCTTGTTACTAGTTCTTAACACAAATTTTTGTTCTACTCGAATAGGTTCTAATTTTATACAAACTTTATTTGCTTAGTTAATTACTTTTGCTTCTGAAGTTATTTCTCTAAAGAAATTACCAGCAGTTTGGAAAGCATGCTGTTCAGAATTGTTTTGACATATGTGGGAAGAAAAAAATGATGCTGAAAATATCAAACAAGTGCCTTTAGTTTGAAACATTCATTCTTAAACATCTGTTAATACAATTGGCATTGCAACAGAATGCAAACAAATTTCTCACTTTTGAACCCCACTAGGTTTGAAACATATAAAATTTATAACAAGTCAGATGTGCCTTCCTCTCAATTTCTAAGAATGTTTTGCCCAGCCACACCATTAACCCAGTTGGAACAAATAAACCTCCCTTCGCAAAATTGTATACTGGATTTTGTGGTTTGAAAAGTTTGCTATTTGTCTTATACTTTAATTCTGCAGTATAGTCTTCCTTTTCCACCACCTCAAATGACAAAAATTCCTAAGTACTCTCATTCCTTACACACTGCTAAATTTATGGGAAAACATTACAGTATTTTTACTGACTTATGGCTTATGAATACAAATTGCATTTTGTGCACATTTTATGTCACCTT
This sequence comes from Tupaia belangeri chinensis, assembly GCF_000334495.1. NCBI lineage: Eukaryota > Metazoa > Chordata > Mammalia > Scandentia > Tupaiidae > Tupaia > Tupaia belangeri. The sequence continues at coordinate 546,192 of NW_006159937.1, read as the reverse complement.
TTACTTATTTATTTATTTTGTTTCTCAAGCAGTTTTAGAAGATCCACTTTCCTTTATTGAGAAAGTCTACAGAGACCATTTCCACCAAGTTCTGCTCTCTCTTCCAAAGCTACATCAAAATTAGAGCACGACCTTAGGCTTTACCCATGACCCCGCATTCACAGCAGGTGTGTTGGGGCAGGTGATGCCACCATCAAGCTAGTGGGCAAGACTGGAATGACAATGTCATCTCTGCTGTACTTACAAAATAGCTGCGAGGAGCAGAATATTTAAATATGGTCAGTAGGTTTGTGACGTACCATGAAAGGCTATCACTTTCTTCAGCTCTGGGAGATATTTCATTTCATGACATCATTGTGCTGCCGACAGCAGAAAGCATATACCATGATGTACACAATAATAATAGAGGTTGTCTTTGAGCTTTAATTAAATGGCTACCATACCATGCTAATGGAACAGTGGATATGAACTCAATGGACATGAACCAAATTAATACATGTGGCTAGATAATTTAAACAGATTTGCTTTATTAGTAATATCACAATGTTCAAATGATAATTAAATAAGTTGCAATAATCTACCATGCTGTTTATAACCACATTAAAATCTATTTCTGAGTGTTTTCTTTCTTGCTTTTTGGAGAGACTTTTGCTATAGGGTGCGTGCACTCACCAGAAAGACAGAGAGACAGAGATGAAAGTGAGAAATCACACCCCCTCCAGGGGGGATGGCCACATCGCAATTCCTTCTTCCTCATTCTCCTCTTGGGATCTTGGGCACGCATGCACACATGCCCAGTATGGGTTTAAGCCCCTTGGTGCTGGACTTGAACCGCGGTCGACTACATGGGAGTCCAGTGACATAGCCGTTACGCCAACTGCTGGTCCCTATTTCTGAGTGTTTTCAAAGTAATTGTGAATTTGAGCAATTCATTAAAAGTGACCTAATACACAGTAAAGTCATTCAACTCACCATTCAAAAATCAATATCATATATCACATTCAATACTGATCATGGTAACCTCTGAGGCATTCTAGATTGTTTTTCTTTTTAACTTAATATTAGTGCATGAAGACATATCATTGTTTCACAGGGACAAATTAATTTAGAATGCATATTTTTAATTTTAAATAGTACTATATTGCCTGATATTATATGTTTATTTGTTTATATATGTGTTTTGCTCTTTTGAAAGTACAGTCCATGAGAGTAGATATTTGGTTAGTCATTGTTGCAGCCAGTCTCATTCCCAAGGTTGGAAAAATACCTGGAATATAAGAAGAGATTAATAAATATATGTTAAATTTTAAAAGAATGGTAATTGTAATATTCATTATGCCACTATATTATTTAAATTTAGATAATTATAAATTAGAATTTGATTATTTTAAAATTATTGTTGGTAAATATCTTTTACATAAAGTGTTAATAAGCAAAATATGTAAGAATTCTTTTAAATATTAATCTTTTTCAGTGAAGTAAAATATATTTTAATTGTCCCTAACAAAGCATAACTTTATGCTCAGAAATTTTTAATTCTTCCTTAACATCACTAATTTCACTAATTTTGTAGTAATTTTTTGTATTCAAATGCACATCAATAAGACAATGGATAGTTATATTCTTCTCCTTACTCATAAAAGAAACTACAAAATGCACAAAAGCAATGAATCTTAAAAGTCTTATGTTGATTAATATAAGGTAGACCAATAAGAGTACATCATATACTAGTTCGCTTATTTTAAAAACAAAACCGAAAACTGATTTTTCACAAAATCATAGTATCAATTTCCTATGGGAAATGAGGAGTAAGTGGAAATGTCCTACATTTAATTAGGTTATTAGTGATGTATGTTTACAGTTATCAAATTTTATTGAATTGCAAAGTTAAAATATCTGTATTTTTCTTTTTAAAATTTGATCCTAGTAGAACTATTGTATAAGTTATTTTTATCAATGAAATCAAATAGATTGGCCAGATCTGGCTTCTATATAGAACTATTCTTTTGCATTTTTGACATGATAATATGAACATTTCTGTCTGTCATAAGTTTCCACAAAATGCAGTGACAACTAAACATTAATAGATCTTTGTTAAGGAAGCAACTGCTTAGCAGTACATAGTGTTGCTATAACAAAATACCTGAAGAACCTAGAATTCCAAGATCAAGGTGCTGGCTCATTTGGCATCTGGTGAGAGTCCAGCCTCTGTTTCTAATATGGAAACTTGTGATGTCATTTGGGGGAGAGCAATGCTATGGTATTTTCTTCACACGGTGGAAAAAAAGGAAGAGTGAAACGGGGCCGAATGCCTACTATCAAAGCCATTGGTAACAGCATTAATTCATTCATTAAGTCAGAGGCTTCATGATTTTAAAACTTCTCAAAAAAACCCACTTCTCAAGAGCTGTTGCATTGGGACTTAAGCTCTCAACACATGATATTTGGATGACAAATTCTGATAATTACAACTACTTAAACAAATATGATTTTGATGGTTAAATCACTTACTCTCTAGTATATCAACTTTTTAACTTACCAATATTTTCATTTTTATCCCAATTATATATTTATTTATTTTGTCTACAATAAAATGAAGAGATCAATAAATAACTAGTAGTAGATCAATAAATAACCAGCAGGTGGCATGGTGGTTAAGATGCTGGACTCCTACATGGTCAACTCCTATTTGAGTCTGGACTCAGTGACTTGAAAATCATTCAAGGCACATGTGAGTGTCCAAAATCCCAGGAGAAAAATGGAGAAGGCATGACCATTCCTTCTGGGGGATAATTTCTAACTTTGACTCTCACCATCTCTTTCTCTTCAGCAAGCATATGCTCCCTATGGCAAAAACCTAAAAAAAAAAAATAAAAAAAAAAAAAAATCAGTAGTACATCATAAAGAACTGAAATCATTTCATCAGTAATGAGATCTTTAGAAGATACTTTTGTATTCACTTAACCATCTGTTTATTCACTCATTAAAGGAGCATTTAAGTGTTAGTGTTGTTCCTGGCTTTGTTCAGAAACCACTGTTCCATTGATCAGAAAAAAAGGACTATATGTATCACTGTGATATCAATGATTGGTTTTCATCTGAATGAGAAAAAGGAGAAATAATGGGTGATACATACACAATCTATCCATGTAGACCATGTGTCTATGTAGCTGTTTCAGCTGATACCTGACATAACTAAATATTAGCAGATTTTTTTTCTTGCTTATATCAGCTTCTTTGAGAAGGGAATGAATTAATATAAATAAACTATTTAAGAGTTGTAAATAAAAGTCATTTGAGCTGTTTTACTCAGTTTTTGTGTTGCTAACAGAAATACCTGAAACTAGATGACTTATAAAAATAGAAGTTTATTCAGTTCATGGTTTGGAGGTCTGAGGTCCAGGGGGACATTTTCTGGTTTCTCCTGTCTGCACCCCATCATAATAATCCTAATTCTAACCTCTTCCATAAGGTCCTCAGCTTTGATTGGATTACGTTTTCGCCCTCTTAATCTCATTACAATGGCTCAGCTCATGAATTTGGAGAGGACATGTGTAAACTATAGCGAGAGATAAATATAGTTATGTTTCATCAATTAAACTACTTTGCAAGGTAATGTCAGTGTAACTTGTCATGTAACAGGTTTTGGAAATTATGTTAATTATTTCTAGAAGGATTCCAAACTTTCTGACTAGTTCACTTCTTGTAATTTAAATATGACTGTTCTATGAATTATAAAGATTAAAAAGTAGATTAAACAATAGTATAATATAGCCTTAGAATATTTTTAATGTATTTTCCAACATATTGTATTCCTTCACATCACTTAACTATAATTGCCTTTTAAATATCTTTGGTAATTTCTTAAATAATTTAAATAATAATTTAAAATCCTTAAATCTCAATATAAGAGTTGTGCATATCTTATATTTCTACTATCTGAAAGGGTACCCAACACGAAATTAGCCATTAGTACAGATGTATTGAATGACGAGTTATTAATTAGCAGAAATTCCATTTATGAAGGACTTTCATTAACCTGGGAAAGATGACTGGTTGGATAGCTGATCTCTGCATTGCTGTCTTCACAGAAAAGGGACATAATGACTGTGGGTGGGCTCAATCAATTCTATCTTTAGAGAATTTTAAAATTTAAAAGTTTGAGGTGTAGTAGAGGTAGGCAAATCTACCTTAAGAAAAGGGCAAATTATGAAGTATTTGAAACAAAATGGGTAAAAAAAAAAAAAAAAAAAAAAAAAAAGAAAGAAAGAATAGCAGCCCAGGCTGTGGCTTAATGACCAGATACTACTTCGGTACGTAAGCTTAGAGAATTTGCTGTATCTCCAGTCAGTCATCTATTGGGAGGGCTGGAATGTGAGGATTCTATTAAAGAGGGTAGAAGTGGGAAATTCTGACTGAATGAGGTAAGAAGGAGGGGTGATAAAGACATGTGTAACTTCAAGTATGAGACAAAGGGTTGCAGTGAAGGAGGAAATAGGGAATATAAAAATATTCTAATTCCCAGGAACTATAATCATACTATATTTAAAGTTCTTTTTCCCCCTTTTAATATATTTGTACTTTTGTTCATGTTGGATAATGGAACTTTTTTTTTTCATTTATTTATATATTTGTTTTGTTATAGGGCATGTGAGCTAGCCAGAAAAAGAGAGAGAAAGGAGAGAGAGAGGGAGAGAGAGAGAAGCAAAGTGAGAAACCACTCCTTTAGGAGGAGATTGTTATGCTGCAATCCCTTCTCCATTCTCCTTTTGGGATTTTGAGCAAGCACCAACTCACACTTGGTGTGATTTTCAAGTTCCCTGTTGGGGACAGGTTATTGGCCATGAGAATCCTGGCCCTTAGCCTCCACAACACTTACTGGGCACCCTGCAAATGTTTTTGTTTTTGTTTTTAGGGAGAGATTTTTGCTATAGGATGCATGCATTTTATGGTCAGAGATAGAAAGCAAAAAATTACTCTCCCTGGTGGATGGCCACGAAGCAATTCCTTCTCCCCCATTCTCCTCCTGGGATTTTGGGCATGTATTTACACATGCTCAGTGTGAATTTTAATCCTCTGGGTCCAGGACTTGAACCTTGGTCTATCATGTGGGAGTCCAGCGCCTTAACCACTATACTCCCTGTTGGTCCTTGCAACACGTTTTAAATACTTGAATTAACGAAGAAGAGGCAGTCTACCAATGCGTGGGTGTTTACTCCTCACAATTATAATCAAATTGGTTTGGGGACAGAATAGCTTGGTTTCGGGACCAGCCGTTAGCATAATGGCTATATCACTGGACTCCCATGTAGTCGACCGCGGTTCATTTCCCGGACCCAGTGACTTAAAACTCACGCTGGGCACGTGTGCGTGCGTGCCCAAGGTCCTGAGAGGAGAATGGAGGAGAAGGGATTGTGGCGTGTCCATTCCCTCTGGGGGGTGATTTCTCGCTTTCTGTCTCTCTGTCTCTCTCTCTCTGTCTGGAGAGTGCACGCACCCTAAAACAAAAACCTCCAAAAAAAATAAAAAAGAAGAAAGAAAGAAAGAAAAGAAGAAAGAAAGAAAGAAAGAAAGAAAGAAAGAAAGAAAGAAAGAAAGAAAGAAAGAAAGAAAAAGAAAGGGAGAAAGAGAGAAAGAGAGAAAGAGAGAAAGAAAGAGAGAAAGAAAGAAATAGGGTGGTTTCAGAGGTGATAAGCAGGTATCACAGAGTTTTCTTTGCTGTCTTGAAGTCCTTAACTCTTATGAAAATATCTCATGTAAGTTCATTCCATATAACTCTTAAAAGGAATACAAAAAGTTGGAATTCCCTAAATCTTCTTTCACTACTCTCTGTTTGCTCTTTTGTTTTATTACACGCAGATTTTCTGGTTGCTGCTGTTTTCACTGACATGTTACAGTCCTCTTTTCCACATTTATCTCCTGCATCTGTACACCACTGCTTCTGTCCAATCTTTCAGTCTATTAAGAACATCTATTTAGAGTACTTTATAGTTAGTCACTTTCCAGAGGTCATTAGGGTTTGAAAATTATTCTGTACATATGGATTCAGGAAAACCTCAAAGTATAACTTAAAGTATATGTTAATCCTCATCCTTTGTTTTGTCTTTGTTCTATTATCAAATCACTACTTTCAGCGTCAATTCTACTTATGTTAAATACATTTTATACATTAAGAAAGATCATTAAGTTGTTTTTCAAATGCTTTTGTTCATATACTGCATGATACATCCATTTGCCTCAGCAGTTTCATGACAGTAATAAAATGACTCATTTTCCCTATTGATTTCAAAATTATTTGTCATGTCTAGGTAGACTATCATCTGATTATTCCTTCCCAGTTGCTTATCTTCCGGAGTGATAGGGAATACTGGACTGGTGCACATAATGTGCTGCAGTGATAAAGTAGAACCCTTTGCAAGGCTGACCCACATGGGGTTCAGGTACAGGTTCAGGTTCCTGGCCTAGAGACCTTCCTCAGTAAACTGTGTGTGTTCTTACCCGTGACCTGGGGCTGGCTGAGGCTGAGGTGGATCACTGTACGGACACCCTGTTGGGGGTTCCTGTCTCTTTGTCTCTCTCATTCATATAAGAAAACATTAAAAAAGAAGAAAAAAGAGAAAATATTGCACTAATATTCCAGAAGTCAGTAAGTGAAGTTGCTTATTTTTACAACAATTGTTACTCAAGCCAACATTGTGTTTGACTCAGTATTATTAAGAAGTTTTTAAAATTTTATATTTATTTTTAATTGTATATTACCTGGGATAAATTTGTCAATGTAATCCTGAATCCTTAATAATTAGCTCAATTTGTCAAGGTTAAAGATTCAGAAACTCTTGACTTAAATATGCTTCCATATTTATAATTATTATTGTTATTTATAATTGTTTAAATTAACTTTAACTCACATTAATAAAAAAATCTGTAGAATGATTACTTAGTATAACATAATTAATTACATGTAAGAGAGTTTTTCAAAACAGAGTTTTCCTACCATCAGTGTTTTTCAATAATTTATTGATATTTATTTGATATTAATAATTTACTGCTAAATCTCTATTAAAATATGAATGAATTATTTTGTTAAAATTCATCAGAACCAGAGGCTACTTTCTTTCATAGTCAATGTTTTTAAAAATCAAATTGCCTTCTAGTTTTCAAATGAAACGGCATGCAAAATGCCTACAGGCTTGTTTGTAAAGGATTTTATCAGCTTGGTTTAAGCTGACAGGGTAAGAAGTTGATGGTGGCAGGTTTATTCATTTGGATGCAGCAATAAGACTAAAGGAGAAAAGCCAATAGGTATGTGGGGTTAAGGTGTTGGATTCTCACATGGCCATCCATGGTTTGAGTCCTGGACCTGGCAGCTTGTTTTCTCACTTTCCTGTTCTTCCTCTCTGATCAAATTAAATAATTAATAATAATAAATTAAATCAAATAAATAATTATTTTAAAGGAAACTAAAGAGAGTGAAAAAGTTGAGCATTTTTGCGTAACTTAATCTATGCAAAGATTCCTGGTGAGGTGTTCAGGCTATAGTGGCAGAAATTTAAGAAATAGCTACAGATCTAAGAAGGTATTCTCAAAGGGAGGTAGAAATAACAGCATTTATCTGGGAATCCAACTATTCATAACAATTGTGCATGTACATTGTGGACATTAAAACCATAATGAGATAGTACTTCATACCCACCAGACTTACTATAATCCAACGGACGATTAAAAACTTTCAGTAAGGATGTGGAAAAATCAGAATCTTCATTTGCTGATATAAATGCTACAGCTCTTTTGAAGCAGTGTTAATCAAATATTCTATTAGCTACAATATCCTGCTCTTTATGTGAGTGAAGGGAAGGTGAGAGCCTAAAGAGGGAAAGAATCCTTGTTAGTTTGGGTGTGGGATTAGAGTAACGGTTTTGTACAAGTAGAAAGTGAGGCAAGAGGCAAGGAAACCTACAGAAATCTTAACCACTTGGAGTGACTAAAAAGTCTGTTGCACACAGGTGCCCAAGGCTCATCCAAACTCAGCAAGAACTGAATATGTAACTAACTCTAAGACAAGGATCGGTGGATTGAATCTGATTAAATTGCTTACCCTGCTTTTAACAGATTGAATGCCAGGAAGGGCTGAGCATGCATATGAGTGGTATGATGGTTATGGATGAGAGACACTGATATTTGATTCCAAAAAATAATAAAATTTGAAATAATTGAACATTTTTGCTAGTCACATGGAAGTGGTGGTGCCAATAAAATGCTGTTCTAATTTGTATCGGCAGAATAGATAGATATTTTTTGTTTGTGTTTTTGTATGTGACAATGCTATTTATTGGACTGAAAAAGTTCTCTTCCTAGTTTTCTTATTGTTTTGTTCTTAAGTCATTGTTAAATATTATTTAATACATTTTTCTGAATACATTGAAACAACAATGAGAATTTTCCTATAAATATTTAGATTTTGTTGTCTTTATTAATCCTAACAAGGGTAAATAAAATTATTTCCTTTCCAATCTAAGTTACCATGCAGAGACAATTTAATTCTCCCTCTTGTAGACAGCATACCTTGGGATCGCTCCTCCTCCATAATTAAATGATTAAATTGCTATTGTGTATTTCCTCTTCTATAAAGATACACCCTCTGAGCTCTGTTTCTCTGGAGAGCCCTTTCTATCACATTACTGTAACAATAATCCAAAGACTAAAAACAAGGGGCCGGCAGGTGGTATAGTGGACTTCTGCATGGCCAACTGCTGTTTGAGTCTTGGACATTCCTCCTGAAAATGATGCCAGGCATGTGTGCATGCATGCCTGAAATCCCAGGAAGAGACTGGAGCAGAAGGGATTGCAGCCAGTCCATCCCCCTTTTGAGTGGAGGTTTGATCTCTCTCTCTCTCTCTCTCTCTCTCTCTCTTCCTGTCTTTCACTAGTGAGTGCACGAACCCTAGCAGCCTATGGCAATAAATAAATAAATAAATAAATAAATAAAATAAAAACAGGAAAACTAAATTAAAATTAATCTCATTAGATTTTAAAAAGACAGCATAAAAATAAAGACAGAAATATAAAACAGTCAAAAATGGTATAAAAATATTATAAAAAGACATGCCACTCCAATACTGACAATAAATACATTCAGGGTTTCAGAATAAATATGAATAAAGCAAACAAAAAACAAGACAATGCAAACCAAAATAACCACTGTGTGGTAAAGAGAAGATTCATCAATATCACATATTTAAGGTATCTGTTATTTAATGCCTGCATGTTTATACACATGAATCTTGGTTACTGTTTCTCTAATAAAGTATATCCTGATTTCTTCACATGTAAGTTTACCATCAGAAAAATTAGTATCTTTATGTTATCTTATGCATCAAACAGAGGGATTTTTCTGGGAGTGAATAGCAAGCAGTGGATGTCTGGGACACTAGCACATGTTACTTCATTTCAATAAGTTCAGCAACATCTTATATATGTGTGTGTATAAAGAATATAGTGACAATGGAAATAACTAAACTGTAGAAATTATTATTTTTTTCTATGCATGATTTAGTGCAACCAGGCAAGGAAAACATGTACTTCCCTGATGCAGCAGTTCTTTTATTCAGTTAGGAGTATAGGAGACATGGACAGCGTTGTGAGTCAGCACAGGGGGTCTCTTCATGGGCCAGATCCCAAAAAGCAGAACATCTGGAAGTGGGGTCTTGCAGGGTATAGGTAGGAGTATAAATTCTTAGGAATCAGTTAAATATGCAAGTCTGTCTAAAAGACATTGGAGTCAGTAGAAATAAATGTCTGAATTTGACATGAATGTTATGAGAAGATACTAAGGGCTTGCTATTCATTTGGTGATACTATGCCAGGGTCAAGACATAAGTAGTTGCCACAATTACTAGACCAAAGCAGTCTATTACAGCAAGATTAATGTCTGCAGATGTGGTTCTTCCTGTCCCCTTGGAAAATATCTTAGTCTAAAAGTAGTAAAAAAACCTGACCTCAATAGTCCATTTAAAACCTTGCCATGCGTCAAGGAAGTTTTCCAAATCCCCAACATTTGGTATTATCTTTACATTTTTGCCAATCATATTGTCTTCAATCAGTATTTCATTATTATATTTACCTAAATTTCTGTTATTGTAGTTTATTAGTTCAGTTTTAATTTAATCTGAATTTTCTAAGTTAGTTAAACTTTTTATCATATTCATATTCTTCCTTCAATACTCTTTTGTTTTGCCTGTCTCAATTGATTTGCAAAAGTTTTGTCTAAATTCCTGATGCTAATCCCCTGTGTGTTCTAGATGTTGTAAATATCAAAGCCCAGGCTGTCACCCCATCTGCTAACTTTGTGGTGTGCTTTATTGAATAAGAATCCAGGAGTCTTAAGATTTGTAAAATGTGCAACTTTGATTTGAAAAGCTTAGATTTTCTTTACTCCAAGTTCTCAAAGATGAATTTCTCTAATCACAGAAAGGAAAAAGTATAGGTTTTTCTTTACTTCATCCCTCAGTTGGTGCCCAAAGTTTTTGTAAAGGCAGTATTTTCTAATTTATAATTGTTTCCGGTATTCTTGTTCAGAAACCACTTCCTGAATGCAATGATTAAGCCTCACCCAGACCTCAATAGGCCTTGCCTTATGCTATGATTTTAATGGTTAGTCCCAGTGAAAATCTAAACTTGGGAGGGAAAAGGGGGCTGTTACTAATGGGCTAGCCCATTGAAATGTCACTAAAGAGTTTACAAAAGTAGCACACAGGTCTTTGAAAAGTTCATGGAAGATGTGTATTATGAAAAAAACTAGCAAATTGATTCCAATATAAGAAGAAAGAAGGGACTAGATTAGACCCCCTTTCTCAATGAAGGATACTTTCTAAGACATTCAGTAGATGCCTAAATCCACGACTATTCATTTGGTGATAAATCCAGTATATGCAACTTTTTCTCAATGTGATCACTGAGACTACGTGATAGTTAATGTTACAACACAGATAATGACAAAAGATGGTGAGGTGCCCCAGATGGGCCAAAGCAGGATGGTGGGCGATTCCATGATGCTGTTCAGAATGGTACACAACTTAAAACTTATAAATCACTAATTTCTATAATTTTTCACTTAATATTTTTGGACCATGATTGACCAAGGATAACTAAAATCACCATCAATAAAGTGATAACAAAAGATGCCATAAATAAAAGATGAGTATAATAACAAATATTAGAATGGAAATAACAAAATAAGGGGTGAAAATGATAGAATAAGTCAATTTTCTGAAAATATTAACAAAATTGGCAAATCTTTGAATCTTTAACAACACTGAGAAAGAGAGGACTCAAAGCAATAGCCTAATGTCAAGACAAAAAGAAGGGACTTCATTACAAATTTTACAGAAGGAAGAAGAATCATAAAAGAATACTATGAGGGACTGGCAGGTGACACGGTTGTTCCATTGTTGGACTCTCATGTAGTGAACCAAGGTTCAAGTCCCAGACTCAGAGGCTTTAAATTCATACAGGGCATGGATGCCTGTGTGTGCCAAAAATCCTGAGAGAAAAATGGAGAATAAGGGATTATGACGTGGCCATCCCCTCTGGAGGGATGATTTCTTGCTTTCTGTCTCTTTCTCTCTGGCAGGCACACACACCCTATAGAAAAAAAAAAAAAAAAGAAACAAAAAATACTACAAAAATTTTATACAACCAAACTAGATAATTCATAAAATGAAAAAAAAAAAAAAAACATTTGAGAAGACAGAAAATTTCTCTATGTGACTCAAGGAGAAATAAAAAATTTAAATAGACCTATACCAAGCAATGTAATTGAATTTGTCACTGAAAAACTTTCTACAAAGAAAAGTGCAGGCGAAGATAAAGTCACTGGTGAATTTCACCATTTAAAGCGGTAATAATCATCTTTCACAAAACCTACCAAATGTAGGAAAGGAGGAAACAAAACTCATTCTGTGAGCCCAGTATTATCCTGACACCAAAACTATATAGGCTCATTATGAGAAAAGAAAAGAAAAAAACTAATATCCCTTATGGATATAGACAAAATAATACTCCATAAATGACTAGCAAACCAAATCTAGCCAAGTACAAAAACTATTATGTACATAACCAAGGGGGATTTACTCCAAGAATGCAAAGTTGCTTCGATGTACGAAAATCATTCAATCTAGGACTCTAATAGTACAACTAAGAAAATCAACATGATCACCTTAGAAAGACATACAATGGATTATTATATAGCCATGAAAAATAGTAAAGCATGATATGTGCTACAATATTAATAAAACTTGAAGATATAGGCAATGCTTCAAAATCTGTATGGAAAATTGAATTAAAGTAGTTATTTTGTTGTAAATTTTTTAAGTTTTTTTTAATAATGTACATCTTCCATGTACTTTTTGATCACCATTTATATCCTAAGTCAAAGAAGTCAGATACAAAATGCCACATAATATGATTCTATTTATATGGAATGTTCTGAATAGATAAACTCTTAGAGACAAAAAGTAGCTTAGTGGTTGCCAGGGGCTGTGGGGAAAGAGGGATACACAGTGCTTGTTAATGTGTGCGGAGCTTCATTTCAGGGTGATTGATGAAAGTGTTATAAATTATAGATTGGTGATGGTTGTGCAACTCTACTAAATAGATGACTTTGAACAGCGTTAGCATTTTAACTATATTGATGCTATTAATCCATGAATAAGGGATGTCTTTTCATTGTTTTGTGTATTTTTCAACTTCTTTCTTCAATCTTTTAGTTTCATAATACAGATTTTTCACTTATTTGGTGAGATTTATTTTTAGGTATTTAAATTTTTTAAGAGGTTTTTGCCATTAGGCATGTGCGCTAGCCAGAATGACAGAGACAGAAAGATAGAAAGAGAGAAATCACCCCCAGAGGGGATGGCCACACCACAATCCCTTCTCTTCCTTTCTTCTCTTGGGATTTTGGGCATGCACACACATGAGCCCAGTGTGAGTTTAAGCCACCGGGTCCAGGACTCGAACCGCTTCAAGTACATGGGAGTCCTGTGACATAGCCATTACGCTATCTGCTGGCCTCAGGTATTTAAAAATGTTTTGTGGCTATTATCAATGGGATTGCTTGTCTCAGTTGTTTCAATCTATTAGTTTTTAGTGTACAAAAATATTAAACATTTTTTTATCTTTTTCATATCCACAAACTTTACTGAATTTATTTACCACATCTAAGATTTCTGATGAATTCTTTAGGTTTTTCTTTTCTTTCCTTTTCTTTTCATTTTTGAGAGAGAGAGATTTTTGCTATAGGGCATGTGCACTTGCCAGAGAGACACAGAGAAAAAGAAAGCAAGACATCACCTCCCAGGGGGCATGGCCATGCCACATTCCCTTCTCCTCTCAGGATCATGGGCTCACACATACACACGCCCAACGTGCGTTTCAAGTGTCCAGATCTAGGACTTGAACCATGGTCAGCTACATGGGAGTCCAGCAACGTAAACATTACATCATCTACTGGTTCTAGATTTTTCTATGTCTATAGATATATTACCCACAATTATGAAACATTTAAATTGTTCCTTTTCAATTTGAATGTCATTTATTTTATTCTCTTGTTTGGTTATGTTGAGTAAGACTTCCAGTAGTATGTTGAGTAAGAGTGAGGGCAGGAACGGAAGATGACTTAGTGGTTAAGAGTGCTGAATCCCACAGGTCCAGGTGCATAGGTTGAGTCCCGGATTCTACAGCTTGAAAACATGCTGGGCCTGTGTGCTTATGTGCCCAAAATCCAGAGAGGAGAATGGAGAAGGTATTTCAGCATTGTCATTTCCCCTGGGGGGTGATTTCTTACTTCCTCTTTTTCTCTCTTTCTAATGAATGTACATGCCCTATAGCAAACCAACCAACAAAACAACCACAAAAAGAAGAGTAGAGAAAAAAAATCCCCATATTGTTTCTGGTTAAAAGAGAAAGCTTTCAACTTTTCTCCTTTCAGTATAATTTTAGTTATGGGTTTGTCATGGCCTTCATTGTTTTGAGAAATGTACTTTGCATACTTATTTGTGGAAAGTCTGAATTATGAAGAAATGTTTAACTTAGCCAAATATTGTCTTTGTGGTAATTTATAGTATATATGATATTTTCCTTCCTTCTGTCAATGTGATGTATTGCATTTCTTGTCTTTCATATGTTGACTCATCCTTGCATCCCTGAGATAAGTTCTGCGTGATCGTGGTATATAATCCTTTGAAAATGTCGTTGGGCTAGCTTGGCTAGTATTTTGTTGAGAATTTTTGTATGTTCATTTGTGATATTTATCTGTAGCTTTCTTTTGTGTGTGTGTCCTTATCAGTTTCTGGTATCAAGATAACATAATTAGATGAATAGAAATCATATCTAGCATCTATCGGGACAATGACGGAATGAAACTAGAAATAAACCCTAATGAGAACTTTCAGATATCCATGAATGGACACTAAACAAGATGCTGTTGAAAAATTTTGAAGAAATTAAAAATAAAAATTTCAAGCTTCTGGGACCAGTAGTTAGAATAATGGCTATATCTCTGGACTCCCATGTAGTCTACCGTGGTTTGAGTCCAGGACCTGGTGGCTTACACTCACACCGGATGCATGTGTGTGATTGCCCAAGATCCAGAGAGAAGACTGGAGGCGAAGGGATTGCAGCGTGGCCATTCCCCTGATTTCTCGCTTTCTGTCTCTCTGATTCTCTATGTCTTTCTGGCAAGCACATGTGCCCTATAGCAAAAACCTCTCCAAAAATAATAATAATTTTTTTTCAAGCTTCTTGGAACAAGTGATAATAAAGATATGACAATCCATAATCTTTGGGGTATAGTGAAAGCAGTACTAAGATACAAGTTTGTTCACAAATAATAATAATAAATAAAAAGAGATAGGAAAAACAAAACAGAAGATGACAAATAAATTAGAACTGGGAAAGCAAGAACAAGAGAAATGCAAATGTAGTAGGGGAAAATAATAAAGATCAAAACAGTAATAAATAAGAGACTAAAGGATTAATATACAAAAGAAATCAATGAAAAGAAAATCTAATTTTTTGAGACGCTAAACAAAATTGACAAACCATTAGCTACACTAACTACAAGAATATTAAAAAGACCCACATAAATCAAATCAGAAATGCAGAATGTAACATTATAACACATGTCACAAAAATAAAAAGATCATTAGGGATTGCTAAAGCAACTACGTGCCAAGAAGCTGGAAAGTTTAGAAGAGATGGACAAATTTCTTGATATATACAATATACCCAGGCTGTGCAGGAAGAAATGAAAAGCCTGAATAGACCCATAACAAGTAATGAGGTTGAATTAGTGACAGTCTCCCAGCAAAGACAATCCCAGGTCCAGATGGTGTCACAGCTGAATTCGACAAATCCATTAAAAGAGAATTAACACCAAATCTCTTCCAACAACTGCAAAAGATACCAATGGAAGGAATCTTCCCTAATTTTTTTGTGTGAAATCACCATCTCCTTAATATCAAGGTGTTTTCCAATTTTTAAAAAAAAATTTCTTTTTTGACTGGCAAATTAGAAAGATGCTCAGTTTTCACATTATTTTGTTTTTAATTTACCAAATTTCTTTCTGGTATTGAATTTTTTTTCCACTGTGGTTAGAAAACATTGTTGTGTGACTTTAATACTTCAACATTTATATGCCTTCTACTATAGTATGGATATACACACACACACACACACACACACACACACACACACACATAT
>NW_006159937.1:518625-529805 GCF_000334495.1 Tupaia belangeri chinensis | reverse complement strand
TTTTCTAAAAAAAATAAATATATTTTTTTTTTTTGATATATATGTGTGTATATATATATATATATATATATATATATATATATATATCCCCCTATTTCTCCCTCCCCCTTGTCCCAAATTCATATGTTGAAATACTCACTCCAAAGGTGCAAAGCTATTAGGACGTATAATTTTTGGAAAGTGTTTAAATTATAAACATGGATTTCTCCTTTAAAAAATAGTGAGAAGTAAATTGTTATTTAAAAGTGACCCAGTTTATGGTAATTTGTTATAGTAGTATAAACAGACTAAGACATGTAATATTTAATCCATCCTGAGAATTCTATTCCACGTTTATGTGAGAAGAATCTGTTTTAGTCTGTTGTTTTGGGATGGAGTCTTCTATGTATGTCTTTATAGTTTATATTATTTATATAATTTATATTACTGTTCTTGTCTTTTGTTTTCATGTTATCCTCTACCTAATTCATGTTGTAATATATTAGTATCTATATACTAAATATACATCAGTAAGCCGGAGGATCATAAGCCTGACGCTGCTGGCCTGGGCAACCCAGTGAATCCCTGTCTAAAGAAGAAGCGTAGGTGGGCATATGCAGTGGCACACACATGTGAGTCCCAGCTGGGGGCCTGAGGCAGGGACTCACGACAAAGGAAGACTCTTTCTAAAAACAAATAAGTTGGTATGGAGCAATTAGTAGTTTTTAAAAAAGGCATAAGCTATCTCTTTTTTGAAATAAGTGAGTTTAAATTTTGCTAAATGTTTGGTAGGAAAATCTGTTACATGCAGATAATTGTTTTTGCTCCTATGGGTCCCTACTGCCAGCCAATATTTCTACTCTGACAATGCTAGACTATTGATCTGCCTGATCCATTAGGCAATGATCATTTGTGGCAATGCAGATAAAACTAAAGCTAGTTTCTTAAAAACTACAGTGTTACTTTTAATTGTGCACAGTTAATCTAAGTATCAGTAACTGCTTTGTCATTTCTCTCTTTCTGAGAAATACTGCATTACTGAACAAAATTGAAAATGAAGCTCAACCTGAATTTACCTTCAAACTTGT
The DNA here is from genome assembly GCF_000334495.1 of Tupaia belangeri chinensis. NCBI lineage: Eukaryota > Metazoa > Chordata > Mammalia > Scandentia > Tupaiidae > Tupaia > Tupaia belangeri. The sequence continues at coordinate 528,738 of NW_006159937.1, read as the reverse complement.
TTGGGAAACAGATGATAAACTCTAAATTATTGTTGCCATTCATCACTCACACACATTTGTAAGACCAAACTATTCACAAACAATATTACTGATTACCATTTGCCATTAGAATGTACAGTTTGAAGATCATAGGCCTTTACCCAGGATACTGTATTTTCATTCCCATTATGGAATATATGCACATACACAGGTAAAAATCTTGCAGATTAATTGGCTGACAAACACTAGTAAATACTCTATGAACAGAAACAGTTAAAAATTAGTGTTGGAGACCAGCAGACAGTGTAACGGCTATGTCGCTGGACTCCCATGTAGCTGAATACGGTTTAAGTCCCAAACCCGGTGGCTTAAACCATGCCAGGTGCGTGAGGGTGCATGCCCAAGATCCAGGGAGGAGAAGGGATTGTGGCGTGGCCATCCCTCCTGGAGGGTGATTTCTCACTTTCTGTCTCTCTGTTTCTTTCTGTCTTTCTAGTGAGCAAATGCGCCCTTGTTATTTAAAAGTGACCCAGTTTATGGTAATTTGTTATAGTAGTATAAACAGACTAAGACATGTAATATTTAATCCATCCTGAGAATTCTATTCCACGTTTATGTGAGAAGAATCTGTTTTAGTCTGTTGTTTTGGGATGGAGTCTTCTATGTATGTCTTTATAGTTTATATTATTTATATAATTTATATTACTGTTCTTGTCTTTTGTTTTCATGTTATCCTCTACCTAATTCATGTTGTAATATATTAGTATCTATATACTAAATATACATCAGTAAGCCGGAGGATCATAAGCCTGACGCTGCTGGCCTGGGCAACCCAGTGAATCCCTGTCTAAAGAAGAAGCGTAGGTGGGCATATGCAGTGGCACACACATGTGAGTCCCAGCTGGGGGCCTGAGGCAGGGACTCACGACAAAGGAAGACTCTTTCTAAAAACAAATAAGTTGGTATGGAGCAATTAGTAGTTTTTAAAAAAGGCATAAGCTATCTCTTTTTTGAAATAAGTGAGTTTAAATTTTGCTAAATGTTTGGTAGGAAAATCTGTTACATGCAGATAATTGTTTTTGCTCCTATGGGTCCCTACTGCCAGCCAATATTTCTACTCTGACAATGCTAGACTATTGATCTGCCTGATCCATTAGGCAATGATCATTTGTGGCAATGCAGATAAAACTAAAGCTAGTTTCTTAAAAACTACAGTGTTACTTTTAATTGTGCACAGTTAATCTAAGTATCAGTAACTGCTTTGTCATTTCTCTCTTTCTGAGAAATACTGCATTACTGAACAAAATTGAAAATGAAGCTCAACCTGAATTTACCTTCAAACTTGTTTGGGAAACAGATGATAAACTCTAAATTATTGTTGCCATTCATCACTCACACACATTTGTAAGACCAAACTATTCACAAACAATATTACTGATTACCATTTGCCATTAGAATGTACAGTTTGAAGATCATAGGCCTTTACCCAGGATACTGTATTTTCATTCCCATTATGGAATATATGCACATACACAGGTAAAAATCTTGCAGATTAATTGGCTGACAAACACTAGTAAATACTCTATGAACAGAAACAGTTAAAAATTAGTGTTGGAGACCAGCAGACAGTGTAACGGCTATGTCGCTGGACTCCCATGTAGCTGAATACGGTTTAAGTCCCAAACCCGGTGGCTTAAACCATGCCAGGTGCGTGAGGGTGCATGCCCAAGATCCAGGGAGGAGAAGGGATTGTGGCGTGGCCATCCCTCCTGGAGGGTGATTTCTCACTTTCTGTCTCTCTGTTTCTTTCTGTCTTTCTAGTGAGCAAATGCGCCCTATAACAAAAACCTCTCAAAAAAAAAAAAATTAGTGTTAGGGCCAGGAGGCGATATGAACCACAACACCACCTGGACTCGCACATGGAAAATGAAATACATGTCCTGGACCCTGCAGCTTGAAAAGCACCGGGCACATGTGTGTGTGTGCCAGAAAGCCTAAGAGGAGAATGGAGGAGAAGATATTTCAGTATAGCCATTACCCCCTAGGGAGGTGATTTCTCATTTTCACTCTCTCTGTCTGTCTCTCTGTTTCTTTCCAGCAAATGCACACTGTCTTTGGGGAAAAAAAAATTAGTAACAAATTTATAATAAAATTGTAGATGGCAAAGGTGGGAATTCACACAAAAATTGATTATTTGGACAGTTTTAAATGTTATACAAATAAAATTACTCAAATGCAATGACATTTGGGAGTTCTCGAAGAGATCCTAAAGCAACAGGCATTGTTGTTCCAGGCAATAATTCACATTGAGCATCTCTCAAGATGTGAGACAGTACGGAAATGCCACTCGTCTTTTTAAAAGACTCCATCTACATTTTGGGATCACCACATATGGTAACTCTCCTAGCTAGTCATTATAATTGAGAGTATATCCATTCATACATATTGAGGTGTTTTTTTTTTTTAATTTAATTTTTGCTGTAGGGTACATGGGCTCACCAGCAATAGATAAAGAGATGGGAAGGTGAGATATCACACCCTGGGGCGATGGGGAAAAATTCCTACAATTTGAGCATAAACTAATTTAAAGTTCTTTGGGCCTAGGCTTTACAACAGTAAAAGGAGGATGACAAAATTCTACTTCACTTGGTGTCTCTATACATATATTAATGAAAATGCTTGCAAACTACAGAAAGTATCTAGCACATTTTCTAGAACTGTTGTCAAGGCCTTAATAAACATCCAATCCTTTGCCCCATATTTTCTTCCCTAGAGGAAAAAAAGGTTAAGTAAGAAAAGGTGAAATTGCAGGGGCGAATATCTATGGCAGTCTTCCCTTTTCTTTACGATCAATGTGATCTGCATGGCTGCGATGCTGGGCAGTGTGATGACACTGATTGAGAGACTCACATGACGACTTCTGGGGACCAAGTCCTTTCACTCCCTCACCTCTCCATTCCTCTTCATCTACTCGGCCAACATGACCTCGGAACATGGTACTGCCCAGAGTCCAGAGGTAGACAAATGTGACAGTATTATAGATCTATTGTCAAGATAACTCCTCTTCCAGTAAATTACTGAATAAGAAAAATGATGAAAACTGATTTCTCAGAAGTGAAATGGGGAACTTGACATAAATACATTCAGCACTATCGGTTGCTTTTATTAAAAAAGTGAAGAAAGAATAACAAATAAAAGCATAATCTCTCAACTTAAATTTCCAAGTTCCTTTTTCTTAAATTTAAGCTTATTTGTTTATTTTAATTTAACTAGATAGGACAGAGTAAGAGGGAGAGAGAGAGAGAAAGTGAGAAAGCAATCCGCCAGGTCTGAGACTTGAACCACAGTTGGCCATGTGGGAGTCCACTGCCCTTAACCCTCATGCCACCTGCTGGCACTCCCCAAGTTTTTGAAGAATTAGGTAATCAGGGGACCAGCAGTTAGCGTAATGGCTATGTCACTGGACTCCCACGTAGTCGACTGCAGTTCGCGTCCCGGACCCGGTGGTTTAAACTCACGCTGGGCGTGTGTGCATGCGTACCCAAGATCCCAAGAGGAGAATGGAAGAGAAGGGATTGCAGCATGGCCATTCCCTCTGGGAGGTGATTTCTTGCTTTCTATCTCTCTGTCTCTGTCTGTCTGGTGAGCGTAATGCCCTATAGCAAAAACCTCTAAAAAATAAAATAAAATAAAATAAAAATTAGGTAAACATTATTGGAGAAGATGCCAACATGCCTGTGTTGCATATGTAATATGTATATAAGTAAATGTCATTATACTTTATAAAGTTGGTAAATGATATAGGGTGAAGTGGTTAAATGACAAAAGTATTTGTGTTAAATAAATAGTGTAATTGATGTTGTAAATGGGGAAAAGCAAACTTGTTTCCTTCTATACTTTTGTTCTTTTTTTAAGGGGTTTTTACCTTAGGGCAAATGTGCTTGCTGGAGAGAGAGACAGAGACAGTGCCAGAAAAAGTGAGACATTACCGCCCCCCTCCAGGGGACATGGTCACACCCCAATCTTTCTCCATTCTCCTCCTGAGATCTTGGGCATGCATGAACATGCACCCCGCATGATTTTCAAGTCACCGGATCCAGGACTTTAACCATGGTCAGTCATGTGGGAGTCCCGAGATGTAACTGCTACACCATCCACTGGCCCCATTTCTATCCTTTTATCAAAATTTTTTTCTGTAACCAGATGTGTAGGTTTTTCAAAACAAATAATCTGCCAATTTTTTGTGGACACCTACTGGATGTCCTATTTTATTCTGACACTATCACAGCATTATCATAGACTTCACAGGTTAAAGGCTGGTTTCCCAAGATGGTCCACCACTCCAAAAACCAGTCACACACCTCAGATTGTGACCTAAACATCTGACCAACAATCTACATCAAAGATTCATGCAAATCCATTCTGGGGTATAAAGTCACTATTGTGGCTCACAGAACTCACAGAAACACTTGAGTTTATGAGTTTATCATAAAGAACATTACAAGGACAAAGATGAACAGCCACATAAAGCGGTCCATAGGACAAGGCATGTGAGAAGGAGCAGGGAGCCCTTTCCCGGGACTCTGCCATCCCCAACACTTGCTCATTTTCAGAAACCTGGAAGCTATGAATCCCTTACTCCAGGGTTTTTTAGAGAGGTTTCATCACATGGGCAAGATTGGTTACTAGCTCAATCTCCACCTCATCTCCTTTCCTGGAAGATGAGAGAAGAAGCAGGGTTGATGCTAGAAGTTCTAATCATGGTTTGATATTTCTAGTGAGCAGCCGTCATTGAGGAGCTCACTGAGGTCATCTCGTTGGAATGAAATAAACTCCTATCACCCAGGAAATTTGAAAGTGTCTGGAACTTTGTGTCAGGATCTAGGCTCAAAGATCAAATGTTAGAATTGCAGCTGCACCTGATACATCTAATACTTGGGAAATTAGGGTCTTAGAAGCTGTATTACAGAAACTGCATCAAAGATATATTTCTTACCACAGAGACCAAATATATATCTCTTACTATATTGCAATAGTATATATGTCTGCTTTCATCACCCATAAAGATATACTTCAATATTATAGCTATTCCATCTATAGTATATCTTAAAATAGCTGATACACTCTCTCACACACATACAGACACATGTTAAGTTAGCTGAAATAAAGTGAAACAATAGAGTCAAAGAAATTAATGTAGCAGTTATTAGTGAAAGCCTGAGGGCAAGGAGATATGCATTTTGAATTTTGATGAAGTCATAAAGATTCTCCTGCTGTGATTTACATAAACACAGGCAAAAATAGGGAAAAAAAAACTTGCTAAACCAACACTATATTGGACACATTTAATATCTCAATTTGTAAACATTCAGATTGATAAGACCAAAACAAAATTTAAAATCATCCAAAGTTTTAACTTTTTCACCTTGTACAGATTCAGGAATAAAGGATAAGAGAGGGAGGTGGGGGAGAGGGTTGAATCTGTAATGCGAACTCCAATTCTTATTCTTTCTGTTCCATCCTTGTAATCAGTAAATCGCTAGGCTTAGTGATAACACATGCATATAGAAAAGGACTAATTTATTTTCATGAAGACTATTAAAAGGTTGCAAGAGAGAAAAAGTAATTAACTATTACTTCCAGCCTTATAATAACCATAAACTTATTAAACTTCTCAGTAATATTTAAAGAATACTGATGCAGTATGTCTTTGAAGAGCAAGTTATACTGGAGTTGCATACAAATATTTAAGAAGTTAATTAAAATGTGATTCATTTTTGAACTTTGGTACTGGTTATATTGTAAAAATAAATTCTAATTATTACTTATGCAGACAATTTTTTCTTATTGTTTAATTAGGTTTGTATGGTTATTTCTGTCTTGGGCCATAGAAAGTTCAATGCTCCTACTTAAGATATTGGTATGATTGCAAAATTAGAGAAAAACATTATTTTAGTACTTTCCTCTTTTTCATAATAATAGAATGAACAAATTTATCATTTATTCTGCACTTTATTATTATAATAAATGTACTCTGATCATTTTAATATTCTGATAATTTTAAAGGAAAGTGTTTTCATATTTCTGGCCATTTTTCAGGATATTTAAGCTGGACCTTTTAATGATAACCACAAGAGAACAATTAGCAATTCCAGGTTATTTTATTTGATCATTTTACAACTGATTATGTTACATTCTATGCCTTAGTATCTGTGCCTATATATTTAGAATAAAATTAGTCATTTTTTATAGAATATCCTGAAATATCATTACAAATACATACACACATGCAAGTTTAAAATACTTTGCTATTTTTTTTTAAATGTTTACTTAGACTGTGTGCTAGCTGTATAAAAAGAGAGGGGAAACGAGAAATCTCCCCCTGGGAGGGGATGGCCACACCACAATCCCTTCTTTTCCATTCTCGTCTTGTAATTTTGGACACATATGCACACACACATCCTGTGTGATTTTCAAGCCACCATGACAGTACTCCCACCAAGGTCGCTCATGTGGTAGTATCAGTGCCTTAAATATCACATCTTATGCTGGCCCCTACTTTGCTTTCTTTTCTTTTCCTTTTTTTAGCTTTATTTCTTCATGAATGAGAGAGAATCATAAAGAGAGAGAAACAAGACTGTCTCCCCTAACAGTATCATCCAACTTCATCTGGGGCACACATCATGGGCACATACATGCACTGCACGTTCAAGGAAAGGTCTAGATGCTAACCCAGAACCAATCCATGAGGGTCAGCATCACAGGGCACTGTTACCATTGTACCCCTGTCCAGTCCCTAAAACAGTTTGCATTTTTTGATGTATAATATACCTCTACAGCTTCTCAGGATGGCTATAGATCTCAAGGCACTTGTCTGTCTACATGCAGCTGAGTCTAGGTAGGTTCTAAAAGCAATCTGTACTAGCAAGTACTTGGACAAAGGCCAAGAATTAACATCAGAAAGATTATATGTAATGACTAACATGAAAAGGATTTCAATTTCACTTACTAATGTTTATTTTATGTATCTGTGTGTATGTGAGTATATGCATTGGTGTTTTTAGACAAGATCTTGCTGTTGTGATCATCCTGTTACTCCTGAGTAGCTGGGACTACAGGATCATGCCACCATGCCTGACTTTTTAGGAGGGACAGAGAATTGAACCTGCCCTCTCAGGTGGCCTCAGACTGCCAAACAGCAGCAGCCAGTGTGCCACCCTCATTGGACCTCTTTTACTTTTTTTTATAGTTTATCTTTAGCAAATTAATTAACAATGGAACTGTATTTGCATTTACATCCAAATATAGACAAGTAACATAACTTAGTGAATTTGCATCTTTTCTAAATAGTTTTATTGCAAACATTTGTTGTGAACCTGTATCTGGTGACAGATATTCTTAAAAGGAAACACAAATTAGTGTAAATAGTTGTACCTGAATGGACTTAAGCTAAAACCATCTCTCTCATTTACATTCTAGTTTGTAGCAAAACTATTAGTAAACATCTATATTTGAATCCATACATACTAAAAAAAAAGATTTTAATAAAATAGACCACCTAATGTCTACGTCCATAGAAAATCTGAATTTTCCAACTTTAGTGATTGTCTACTGTTGATTCATTTATCCAAGATTTGAGAATCTACTATATGCCACAATTATACTTGGTTCCAAATATTTAAACACAAACGAGATGTTCACTGGCCTTGAGATATTTTTCTACACATAGAAAGAAAGAATAAGAAAAGAGACACCATCACCACTTATACTATGGTCAGAGTTGGCAATATTTTCTCCTTTTGTAAAGTACAAAATTTACAATGTTGTCAATTTAATAAGTCCAACAACCACTTTATTTTATGCATAAGAAAATTAATACTCAGAGACAGTAATTTTCTTTAAGTTCACAGAGCTTGGTATCTTTAGGTCCAGAAATATCATTTATAATTCTATAGATTTCTTGAAGTCAAAAGCAAATGTATAAATGGAGAAACTGGAAAAGATCTCTCCATATGGAAAAATCTGTTTTCTTCAGCTGCCCTAATTTTTTGAGGTTACAAAATTAGTTTTTGAATGTTATCCATTTTCACCATTTTTCTTATGTTGGTTAAATTCTGCCATAAATGAATCAAACTTTACGTCCTCTTTTCTTTCCTCTTCTTTTTCATTAGAGATTTTTAAAATTTATTTAAAGCAGTGCTTCTCAAACTTTAATGTACATATAAATTACCTGTTTGTAAAATATAGATTCTAGTTCAGCATGTCTGGAAAGAATCTGACATTTGTGTTTTTGATAAATTCTTAGTTGATGCTTCTGATCTGCAGGGCATTCTTTGATCTGATCTTTGATCTGAGGTTCTGAAGGAGCAAAATGGTAGAAATTTGGTATTCCGCTATCTTAAATTTATGCTGACTCATTCCTTCCACTGCTTGTAGAAATTTCAGATCTGGAATAGTCCACCTTGAGACAAGGTGTCTCAAAGGAATTAGATAGACATTAAGGCTTATGCATAGTTGATGTAAAGCTTGATGCAAAGCCCTTTGTATCTCATGAACTGGGAGCAAAATCACTCATTAACTTCTATGATTTCTTTTTTCTTGGTTACTGCCAGATTTTTGACATATTCTAAGATTATGTACCCAAGAAAAAGATCAATCATTTTTGACACAAGTCCACATGTTTGGGATTGATTTCACATAAAAAATCCTGAAATTATGTTTGACTAATAATTCAGGAATCTCTATGACTTATTCAATCAATAAACACTTATTAAGCCCAACTATATGAAAGCATTCTACTTTTTTAGTATAAGCACAAAGACATGGGTTTCTGTCTCCAGAAAGCCACAGTATGAAATTCTCTGTGTATTTCATAATTAACTAAAAATTTTATACTAATCTATATATTTCAGTAGTTACTACTAAAATGCATTTATATGCTTTATTATTTATTTATTTATATTTAATTGTCAAGGGGTGTGTGAACTCACTGAAGAAAGACAGAGACACTCAGAAAGACAGAGAGAGAGAGAAAATATCCCGAACAGGGTACAATCATGCTGCAATCCCTTTTTCTCCATTATTTCATCCTATCAGGATTATGGCATGTGTACATGTTCACCCAGTATGTTTTTCAAGCCACTGGAGCTGGGACTTAACTGCAGAGCAGAATGAGGGAGCCAGCTCCCGAAGCCCCAAGACCACAGGACCAGCTCAAAAAATGCATTTATATACATTACGTCTTATTAAAAACAATATATAACCAAGGTAATAGTAATGTTGTGAATATTAATCTTTCAACACCTCTCCCAAAGAACAAAAGAATTAAAGGAGAGTTTACACTGTGAAAATACAAATATTTTTCATAAATTAAAAACAGAGTGCAAGTTCAATTTAACTTTCTTATAAGTAGAAAAATAAAGAGCACACCCTACCAAGCTACTAATCTTGCATCCAGCACACATTTTTTTTTTTTTTTGAGAGGTTTTTGCCATAGTGTGCATGCGGTCACCAGAAAGACAGAGACAGAAAGCAAGAAATCGCTCCCCCCCCCCAGGGGGATGGTCATGTTACAATCCCTTCTCCTCCATTCTCCTTTCGGGATCTTGGACATGCACGCACACACACCCGGTGTGAGTTTAAGTCACCAGGTTCGATACTTGAACCATGGTTGACTACATGGGAGTCCAGCGACCATAGCCATTATGCCAAATGCTGGTCCCACAAGCACACATTTTTATGGGTATTAAGGACAATTTGAAAATGAGAAGACTGACTTTTTTAAAAAGCTCAGGAAATGTGAGGATGAATCAAGGATTTTATAACCAGCCAAATTTTTTCCATCAAGAATATATTTTTTTTAATTAACTAGACAGGAGCTCAGGGAATCATGCCAGGATCGTTCAACATATGCAAATTAATAAATATGATACATCACATTAACAGAATGAAGCTGGGTAAAAAACCACATGATCAGCTCAATAGATGCAGAAAAAAATATGAGAAAATGAAAAATCTAACATCTTTTCATTAAAATACTTTTCAACAAATTAAGAATAGAAGTAATGCACCTTAATATAATACTCAACAAGGAAAAGTTGAAAGCTTTTATCTCAATATCAGGAAGAAGAAAGC